>NC_041390.1:604570587-604634842 GCF_002162155.2 Triticum dicoccoides | reverse complement strand
GAAACAGCACCCCGACCCCGACACGGCACCCCGACACCGCCAGGACACCCCGACCACCGACACCTCCCGAAAAGGTGTTCTTTGGCCTTCCAGAGGCCGACGGGGTCATATATTTGTGAATTATTAGTTAGATCATATATTTTTCGATTTTGTTATGAAAAACATCATATATAATTGTGTTGATCGTGTAGTTTTAAATGTGCAGTTGTTTCATCGCTGCGAGGTTTGGTGTTCGACGACCTCGCCGTGCGTTTGACGAGCTCTGCCCCTTCGTTCGTGGGTGAGCACAAATGACAAGTCCTCCTCCCCCATTAATTATTTGATCTATTCCGATGAAACTTGATAGCTAGCTATATATGTGTCTTGAATCATCAGTATGCGTAACCAATATGTGTCTCCCGTTCGAAAGCGTCATAGTTATAAATATGCATGCATTTGCATATTTATAACCTTGATTCTTTCGAATTGTCCAACGCTATCCATGGACAGCCCGAGTATGTGTAGATTGGGTTCGTTTTCCCATATGCTTTGCTCCGGATCCGACGCATATATTTCGTCAGTGCCTCCCCTGTTGTTCTCCGGGTACACATCCTCTCTGTTTATTGCAGAGACGTGTATCAGGAGAACAGCGGGGAGGTGCTGCCGAAATTTTGCGTCGGATCCGGAGCATAGCATGGGAAAATGAACCCAATCTACACATACACGGGTGGGATTAGGACCTATCATTACCTATTAGAGTGTAGGTTGCATGGACATAATAAAATTGACAAAGTAGATCAACTGATGAATATATACATGGTGAATTACATATATAATTGTTGTGTGTCCAGTAGCTCTGAAAGTCAAGATGAGTGACCGTGCTTGGATGTATACCGGTCACACTGGTTAGAACAAATGGAGCGCTGAATGGTTCACAAAAACTAAGGGGTTTGTGCAAGCCGCATTTGCAAATGGCCAAAAGAAAACCTGGTGCCCCTGTTTCCGGTGCGGCAATTGGGAAAAGAAGACAGAGGCTGAAATGGGCAAACACCTGCAGAAGAGTGGTTTTACGCCCGATTATACGGTGTGGACATTTCATGGTGAGTCTTCCCAACGTGACCGAGCTGAGGTAGATCGTCGTCGCACCGACGAGCATGGTACCGGGATGGAAAACATGGTGCAAGGCTATGATGATGCTCGGGATTCGGACGAGGAGATGGAGGAATCTGCAAAGGCCTTCAATGAAATGTTGGAGTCTTTGAAACGTCCGCTCCACGAGCACACTGAGCTTTGTCAGTTGGATGCCATCTCACAAGTAATGGCTCTGAAGGCTCAGTTCAACTTGGGCAGAGAATGCTATGACGCAATTATGACAGTATTTGGACGCTTTCTACCCAAAGGCCATGTAATGCCTGCAAACCTGTACCAGTTGGACAAAATCCTCCATGCACTGAAGATGCCCTACGAGAAGATACATGCCTGTGAGAAAGGATGTGCCTTATTTAGGCTTGACTATGCGGACTTGAACTATTGTCCCATTTGCAAGTCTTCCAGGTATATTGTGGTAGATAACGGTGTGGGTGAGAAGACACAGACCAAAATCCCCGTTAGTGTTCTTCGGTATATGCCAATCGTACCAAGACTTCAACGTCTTTTCATGGTCGAAGAGATGGCCAGACAGATGACATGGCACAAAACAGGCAAAAGAACCGAACTAGATGCAGATGGGAATCTGATGATGGTACACACATCGGATGGTGTTGCGTGGAAAAAGTTTGATGAATTACATGCTGACAAAGCGGTAGATCCGAGGCATCCTCGAGTCGGCATCAGCACGGATGGGTTCAGTGTGTTTGGTATGACGGCAGCCCAATACAGTTGTTGGCCCGTATTTGTCTTTCCACTCAATCTCCCCCCGGACAGATTATGCACAGAAAGAACATTTTCCTGACGTTGATAATTCCAGGACCCAACTATCCGGGCAAAAATATGAATGTATACATGCAGCCGCTTAAGGACGAATTGCAAGAAGCCTGGGATAATGGGTTCAAGACATACGACGCCTTTAGCAAACGGAACTTCATAATGTGTGTCTGGTACATGTACTTGACGCATGACTTGCCGGCGTATGCGCTATTTGTTGGCTGGTGTGTGCATGGAAGGTTCCCATGCCCCACATGCAAGGGAGCTCTTGAGTTTCGTTGGCTTCAGGCCGGTCACAAGTTTTCTTGCTTCAACATGCATAGACAGTTCCTGGATCCTCGCCATAAGTTCAGGAAAGACAAGAAGAACTTCATCAGGGGTAGAGTTGTCAAAAACTCTGCACCACCTGCATTGACAGGCCAACAGACCCTGGATCAGTTAAACACTCTCGAGCCAGATCCACAACGTCCAGGGTACTTCAAGGGGTATAATACTAAGCACGCGTGGACTCACAAAACATGCTTATGGGATCTGCCTTACTTCAAAGACCTCCTTTGCCCACACAACATCGACGTGATGCACACTGAGAAGAATATCGCCGAGGCACTTTTCGGTACATTGTTCGGCATAGATGGGAAGTCAAAGGATAATACTAAGGCTAGAGTCGATCTGGCGGCGCTATGTGATAGGCCGTTACAAAACATGAAAGAACCGAAAGGAAAGCAGAATTAGACGAAGCCAAAGGCATGGTTCAATCTTGGAAGGCCAGCTATGAGGGAAATTCTCTTGTGGGTGCAACAGCAGTTGATGTTCCCCGATGGGTATGCAGCGAATCTAAAGAGGGGAGCGAATCTTGATAAACTGAAGATATTTGGTCTCAAGAGTCATGATTGGCACATATGGATTGAGCGGGTAATGCCGGTGATGTTGCGTGGCTTCATCCCTGAGGATGAATGGCTAGTACTGGCAGAACTCAGCTATTTCTTCCATGTTCTTTGTGCGAAAGAACTATCGCCTGGCGTGCTAGAAGAAATGGAAGAGTTGGCGCCAGAGTTGATCTGCAAGTTAGAGAAGATCTTTCCACCGGGCTTCTTTAATCCAATGCAGCATTTGATTTTGCATCTCCCGACCGAGGCAAGATTGGGGGGGCCCGTGCAAAATCGTTGGTGCTACCCAACTGAGAGGATGCAGAAGACGCTTCGAGAAAAATGTAAAAATAAACGTAGAATTGAAGCATCGATGGCTGAGGCATTCATCACAGAGGAGGCGGCAAACTTCGTAACAGTGTACTACGAAGCCAAAAATCGTCATTTGCATAATCCGAAGCCTCGGTACAATGCTGACGAGCCTAAAAAGGGTGGATCCAACCTCAGCCTATTCAAAGGGAATCTCGCACCAGCTAGTGTTTCACATCCAGTATCTTTGGATAACGAAGAATGGCGGACCATTTCGTTGTATATCTTCAACAACCTGATAGAAGTGCGGCCGTACATCGAGTAAGTTCTCGGTACATTGTTTCGCAACTTCTATTTCCTTTGAACTACTCTTATTCCTGGATATGTCATACAATCGATACGTCGCCATATTCTCGTATGGAGCGGAGATCCAAAAGGATTCCGTCGAAGAGTATGAGCTTCTCGCAAAGCAAGGAGGTGGCTATCCCGGTTTCATCTCTTGGTTCAAAAAAACGGTAATTTCTATTAGACAATTTCATTTCATTCGCTAATTTGTGCATAATGCAAAAATCCTTTCATATTAAACTTGTAGGCTAATTCAGAGTCTATGGACGCCGAATTGAGACAAGTCGCTAATGGTTTTGACTATAAGGTCCGTTCATTTGACAAGTACGACATCAACGGGTATCGCTTTCGTACCTATGGCAAAGAGCTATCTATGGCCGACCGAAAGTCAACAAATTGTTGTGTATCTGCTATCGGCGAAGGAGGTACCGAGTATTATGGGAGAGTTGAAGCAATTTATGAACTTCTGTTCTATGGTGAAAACCCACCGAATGTCGTAGTCTTCAAATGTTATTGGTTTCAGTCGAAGGAGACTAGAAGGACTCATGAACATGTAGGGCTAGTTGAAATCAACCAAAGCACTCATTTAGATGTTCCTGATGTCTATATTATGGCTCAACAGGCGACCCAAGTATTCTATCTACCGTGGGCCTGCCAAACTAATCCAAATCTGAAAGGTTGGGATGTCGTTTATGAAGTGCCGCCACGTGCTAGACTTTCTCCCCCAAAGGAATAGGATTATGAACCTCACATTAACCCAGACACATATGAAGGAGAATTCTTCCAAGAGACACGTCTTTCCAAAAAGCATTTCAAGAACCGCTATACTTCACCCCAAAACATTGAAGTAGACAGTGACAATGAATCCGACATCACCCCAGAGGAGGAACAAGAAGAGCCGGAACAAGAAGAGGTTACTGCTGCGGATGACCTGTCAATGCTTGACCGATTACGTCAAGGTGGCCTTGCATATGTTGATGCCAATGAACCCTATGAGCCCGTCATTGATTATAGTGATGATGATGATTATGCATTTATTGATGATACTGATCGAGATTATTAGTAGTGTCAGGTATTACATTTTTTTATGTTGTACTTGATGATGATACACTTAAGTGATACACATATTATTATTCATGTCGGTCTTTTTTATGTTGTACTAATTTCGTTTACTGTTTGTCATGGCAGGTGTTGAAAGATGGTGGGCGCTGGTCGGGAGCGTGGTCTGAGGTCTTCCATTCCAGACGCACCTCTCCGCCGAGCATTGCTGGACAGTATGGCCACACCGCTGGGCCCTTCTTCGTCGACCACGGTGCCCAGCAGGGGACGAGGTAGGAAGAGAGGAGGTGGGGCACGTGGTCGTGGGAGAGGAGGTAGGGTGACTACTACGGCGCCTTCTTCGCCGCCACCCCCAGCTGTTTCACCCGAGCACGTGACTGCTAGGGTGGACTCGTCCGAGGAGGAGGCTACATGGACTCCGGTCCACGAGCCTCCGGTCCACGGGTCTTGGGCCCACGAGCCTCGGGTCGACTGGCCTTCGGCCCATGAGAGTTCGGCCCACGTGACCCCGGAGGAGCACACGTCCGGATGGGGTACCTGGCCGGATCAGCCCGAGGAGCCGAGTGGCCATGCTGATGATGGCGGGGAGCCGACTGATCTTGAGGAGGAGGGGGGCACCGTCTACCAGCGTGGTGCTACACGGCTCCCGTCCGTGCCGGTGACCCGCGAGCAGAGGTGGTTGATTTTCCCTGATGGGGAGAGGTACGTAAGTGCATTTAATATTTTTGTACCTTATGCATTCACGTTTTTTCAAATAACTAATGCGTTGGCCTTGTCATGCTGCAGGGGTTGGGACCACCATCATAGTGTCCGCTGGCCCAACTCCGTCCTTGGAGTTCTTTGCCGGCAAAACTTCCCGGGGTTTGTCACGTTGCCTGGTGAGGGTCGGCTTCCAGAGCTTGGATTGAGCTGGGAGCACTACATGGCTGCCCCGGCCCCGCCGGATGAGATTATCGACGGTGTCGTGTGCGACACGAGGGCAGACATGGTGATCAGAAAGTTCTGGGTAATTTCTCCTTTACACATTTAAAAATCTTCAACTAGCTAGTTATTAATTGTACTAATCAATATTGTCTCATTTGATTGCAGACATTCTACAGGTGTGAGGAGGGATACGAGGAGGACGCGGCACATGTTATCGAGAACGTCTGCAAGCGCCTACTCCAGAACTTACGGCACGAGGCTCGGGTGCAGGCTGTTCGAGACTACTACGCCTTGCGTGGTATCAAGAAGACCAAGCCGGCGTGCCGCGATAAGTTCCTGAGTAAGGAGCAGTACATGAAGGTAATTCTTAAGGCCTTCTCTACTTAAGTTCCTTCATTTAGTAATTCTTAGCCATAGCGCTCAAGTTTCTATTTGCTAACTTAGGCGCCTCCGAGATGGTGTGCGGATCGGATGGATTGTTGGGAGGTCTTGGTCGATGAGTGGTGCTCAAAACAATGGCTAGCCCTCCACAACGAGGCCAAGGACAAACGTGCCCAAATGGAAGGTGTGCCACACCATCAAGGCAGCTCCAACTTATATCAGTTCGGGCGCAACTGGGTATGTGGTTTGCTTCATGATTCATGCAATTCATTCATCACGCTAGCTTGAGCCCTTTAATTACTAATTTTCATTGTTTCTCTCTTTCAGGCATGCTACAATAAGGCGGATAAGGTGCCAGAGGTGTACGACCTGTATGCCATGGCCCACACTGCCTCTTTCAAGAAAGTCAAGGCTTTCTCTCAGTCTGACCTCGATGATGCAAACAACTTCACCAACATCTCCTTCCACAACAAGCTCATGAGATATAGAGATGAGGGGAAGGCGAGGAAAGGGGAGGACTTTAACCCGAGCCAGGGTCCCATTGATCCAGAGCTGTTGATGATATCTGGTGGCGGGAGGTCCCATGGCTCCATAGCCATTGGAGATGGACTTATCCGTTGTCCTAGCACTCTCCCGGAGATCAAGGCGCGCCAGTCGAGCTCCGCTCCTGAGATAAGGCCTCGTGAACGCCCAATGCAACTCGCCATCAAGGTTAGTGATACGTACTCAGTTATCTTTCTCCATTACATTGTGTGCACTTCCATCAATGATTACAAATGGTCATGTGAGTGGTGTTGCAGGCTGCTATACAGAGTGAGAGAGATAGAACGGAGAAACTTCTGGCGGAGGCGGCGGAGAGGCAGCGGGAGTTGGAGGAGAGGACGACAAAGATGATGGAGGAGGAGAGGGCACGGAATGACATGCAGGCAAGGGCCATGTACGAGCTCCTTGTGGTAAGTTTCTTCTGCAGATTAGCCAAAACATTCATGTAGTGTTTGTCTCATTACTAACTAGTATGACTGAGTCGTCAAAACCAAATGTGCAGTCTGTGTGCGAGAAGACAGGTCATACCACTCCGCCGATGCCAGTGATTGCTCCTGGGACCACGGTGAGTTTTATTTGAATGGACATTACTTGCTAGTCTTAACATTTGAGTGTCATCATGCTAACAAGACATTGGAAATGATATTTGGTGCAGCGTAACTCCAGACAAGCATCGCACGATCCTTCTCCAACTACCGACACGAGCCACCCCGCTCCTACACCTCCTGGATCTTGGTAAGTTTATCTAGTGTTTTGCTTAACACATGCATAAAGACCTAGACTTAGCTTTATTTCCTCCAATGCTTACCATAATGACCTAGACTTAGCTTCTTCTCCTCCAAAATGACTTAATAAGCTTACTGACCTCCAAAACCATCCATTTTACCTAAGTTAGCTCTAAAACGATCTGTACTTAGCTTACTTATGTCAAAAATTGCATAATTAGCTTAGTTAGCTCATAGACGATCCATTTTACCTAAGTTAGCTCTAAAATGACCCATTTTACCTAGGTTAGCTTATAAATGATCCAGTTCATCCAAGTTAGCTCAAAAATGACCCATTTTACCTAGATTAGCTCCTAAATGATCCATTTTACCTACATTAGCTTTAAAATGACCCATTTCACCTAGGTTAACTCCAAAATGACCCATCTTACCTAGGTTATCTCATAAACGATCCATTTCAACTAATTTAGCTCATAAATGATCCATTTCACCAAGTTAGCTAAAAAACGATCCATTTCACCTAAATTAGCTCTTAAATGATCCATTTCACCTAAGTTAGCTCAAAAAGATCCATTTCAACTAAATTAGCTCATAAATGATCCATTTCACCTAAGTTAGCTCAAAACGATCCATTTCACCTTAGTTACCTCCAAAACGATCCATTTGACCTTAGTTAGCTCATAAACGACCCATTTCAACTAAGTTAGCTCATAAATGATCCATTTCACCTTAGCTAGCTCATAAACAACCCATTTCAACTTAGTTAGCTCATATATGATCCATTTCACGTAAGTTAGCTCATAAATGACATACTCTTCTTGTTCTAGTCTTCTTCTTGTTCTACTCTTCTTGTTCTAGTCTTCTTCTTGTTCTACTCTTCTTCTTGTTCTACTCTTCTTGTTCTAACTTTCTTATTTTTCATTTTGCAGATTTCATTCACTTGACGAAAGCTTGCATAGATGGAGTGCTCCTTATCCCTTTCTCTGTTTCTTTTGTATCGTTGAACTATGCATATATCGTTGGATGAAACTATTGTAATATATATGGTTGGATGCCTCTATGTTGAACTTGTTATGTATGATGGAACTATGCATGTAATATATGGTTGGATGATGAAGTTATGTGTTGGATATCTTATATGTTTGCTCTGTAATGGCCTTTTGAAATATATCTATATATGTCATATATATTTGTGATGAAAATTGTTGGATTTAATAAAAAACAGATAAAAGAGCCAATATGCAGGCTCTTTGCCGTCTGCCACCGACGGCAATGGGCTCTTTGCCGTCTGCCGTGGACGGCAAAGAAGACACGTGGCATCTAGCTGTGCTTCCTGGGAGCCGACCCATTTGGTCAATTTTCCTACAGTGGCAGACGGCAAAGACTTTGCCATCAGTGGCGGACGGCAAAGAACCTGCACTTTGCCATCAGTGGCAGACGGCAAAGAACCTGCCATGTAGTGACGTGTAGATGACATCATACGGTGGATGGCAAAGACACTAGAAATTTTGCCGTCAGCGGCGGACGGCAAAGGCCTGCCGTTAGCCACTTAACGGACTGACAATGCAATTATTGCCGTCCGCTCTCTTTGCCGTCCGCCGCAGACGGCAAAGGGCCTTTGCCGTCAGCCGCCAGGAAGCAGACGGCAAAGTAGCTGTTTACCGTAGCCTACTTTGCCGGAGCCTTTTGCCGTCCGCGGCTGACGGCAAAGGCCTTTGCCGTCCGCCGTTCATGACTTTGCCGTCCGCCGTGGCAGACGGCAAAGTAGCTGATTCCTGTAGTGAATATGGGATATCTCACTCATAGCATATGGCAAGGTTAATGGATTGTCAAACATGATGTGACCAATTTTTTTCCACATGATATCCTATGGAGCATAGCATCACAACTAGGCAACTCAACATGCTCATCATCATATTCATCATAAATAGGTAAGTCATGACATGATGAAGTTGCACTAGCATGAAGTATGGTAATAGGTGTGTCAACATTATGCAGGTAATCATTGTGAGAAGAGTCCACTAGTGGGACAAGTGAAGCACCACCACCTATGTTACCTTTGGAGCTCCACTCATGTGGTGTAGGTGAGGTGTCGAAGATCGAGTCATGGTCATCTTCATCGTGATGGAACCATGTGGGGGGTGCATCAAATTCCACCATGGCCATTATCTTGTCCATAGGAAGGACGAAGTCGTCGAGGATTGGCACATCATCATAAATGGGACCTAGCACCAAATGAGAAGACACAATAGAGGTAGAGGTCAAGTCGTTAGAGTTGAAAGTGGCCTCACATGACCTATCAACTATCTCACTCTCTCTATGTGGTGGTTCACTCACTCCCTCAAGGTAGGTGCACTCAAACTCACATATGGTGGAGTCACTCATCTCACTCAAGTGGTGGGGGTTGTGGATCTCCTCACATGGGAGTTGTGGCAACTCGTCATATATGGGGCTAGTGGTGAAGTCACTCTCACTCTCAATATGGTGGCACAAGTCACTCAAGTCATCATATGTCGCCATGGTCGAAGGGAAAATCCCATGCTCAACCATCTCCCTTGAGGGGCTTCCGAAGATGGAAGTGTCTCCCTCGCTCGTAGGTGGTTGCCTTGGACTTGATGATGTCGAAGTAGGCGTACTCATGGGACGTAGGCGAAGATGCCGTACGTCGAAAGGCGAAGATGCCTGGATGCCACTTGGTGAAGATGCCAAAGTTGTTGTTGAAGCCGCAACCTTGGGGTCGATGGTGCTGTTCTGTAGAGCCCGGGCGCACGGGGGTGCAGGAGGCCGTGGGCACGGGGTCCCCTGTGCACGGGGGGTCCAAGGACCGTGTGCACGGGGGTGGCAGAGAAGCCAACTCTCATCCCGAAGGTCGCTCTTCATGGTCTTGTCCGTGTTCTTGGCGGTCGCCTCGAAGATGATGACGGTGCCGTGTGGTACTTGCATCGCATGGCCGTAACGAAGACTTGCGACTTGAGCATCTCCGCTTTGAAGATGACGAAGAGGAAGAAGACTTGTAGTTGGCCCACACGTGTCGGATGTCATCCAATTGTGCGTCCAACTTGGTGTCGATGTAGTCCCTTTTCCGTACTTCGCGTTGTTGAATGTCGACGATGAGTCGCTCAATGCCTCGCATTGCTCGTTGTAGTCCGAAGATGGGCGTTTTGGTGATGTAGTTGTTTGCGTCGTCGTTGTCGTGGAAGACCGGAGATGAAATGCCTTGCCTATCCATCACAAGAGTCGAGCAAAGGTAAGTAGGAAATGAGATAAACAATACCAAGCTACCTTTTCCCAAAGTTGAGGATGTATCTTGTATCACTCAATGTGAAGTGAAAGAATAGTGGAATTGGTACCGGACTTGTTGACTCACACCTACAAAGTAAAGCTTATGGTGGAGCTCGGTGAGGATAGTGGCACAAAAATTTGATGCAAATTGTTATCAAGAGTCAATAATGTTGGAAAAGATTCACAAATTCGCAAGTGAAACAAGTAGACCAATAGCAATGGGTGGTACACGGAAACACACACACATATAGATAAATGGGGTCGTGCAACCAAGGAATTAGCACAAAATGTGGAATCCACGGAAAATGCTCATGTTGCACAACTCAAGAGAGACGCTAGCACGATTGCTCAAAAGGCGGATACGACACTTGTGCACAACCTATATGTAACGCCCTCGATGCGGCTATATCTCCCACGTGTCGAAGCACGACTTAGAGGCATAACCGCATTGAAAGCAATGTCGCAAGTGAAGTAATCTTCACACAACCCATGTAATATATAAGGGAAAGAGATACATAGTTGGCTTACAATCGCCACGTCACACAATACATGAATAAAGCATTACATCATCCAGATACAATCAAGGTCCGACTACGGAACCAAAATAAAAGAAGACTACCCCAAATGCTACACAGATCCCCGATCGACCCCAACTGGGCTCCACTACTGATCAACTAAAACGAAACAACACAAAGGACAAGATCTTCATCGAGCTCCTCCTGAGCTTGGTTGCGTCACCTGCTCGGTAACATCGGCACCTGCAAACTGGTTTTGGAAGTATCTGTGAGCCACGGGGACTCAGCAATATCACACCCTCGCGATCAAGACTATTTAAGCTTATGGGTAAGGTAAAAGGTATGAGGTGGAGCTGCAGCAAGCGACTAGCATATATGGTGGCTAACATACGCAAATGAGAGTGAGAAGAGAAGGCAAAGCACGATCGAGAAACTATGATCAAGAAGTGGTCCTAGAACAACCTACGTCAAACATAACTCCAACACCGTGTTCACTTCCCGGACTCCGCCGGAAAGAGACCATCACGGTTACACACGCGGTTGATGTATTTTAATTAAGGTCAACTTCAGGTTTTCTACAACCGGACATTAACAAATTTCCATCTGCCCATAACCGCGGGCATGGCTTTCGAAAGTTCAAATCCCTGCAGGGGTGTCCCAACTTAGCCCATCACAAGCTCTCACGGTCAACGAAGGATATTCCTTCTAGCGGGAAGATCCGATCAGGCTCGGAATCCCGGTTACAAGACATCCTCGACAATGGTAAAACAAGTCCAGCAAGACCACCCGATGTGCCGACATCCTGATAAGAGCTGCACATATCTCGTTCTCAGGGCAACACCGGATAAGCAATCCGTACAACTAAAACCAGCCCTCGAGTTTCCCCGAGGTGGCGCTGCAAGGGGCTCTAGTTTGGACCAACACTTAGACAAGCACTGGCCCGGGGGTTTATAAATAAAGATGACCCTCGGGATGCGCGACTCCCAAGGGAAAAGGCTAGGTGGCGAATGGTAAAACCAAGATTGGGCCTTGATAGAGGAGTTTTATTCAAGGCGAACTGTCAAGGGGTTCCCATTATAACCCAACCGTGTAAGGAACGCAAAATCCAGGAACATAACACCGATATGACGGAAACTAGGGCGGTAAGAGTGGAACAAAACACTAGGCATAAGGCCGAGCCTTCCACCCTTTACCAAGTATATAGATGCATTAATTAAATAAGAGATATTGTGATATCCCAACAAAATATCCATGTTCCAACATGGAACAAGCTCCAATCTTCACCTGCAACTAACAACGCTATAAGAGGGGCTGAGCAAAGCGGTAACATAGCCAAACAACGGTTTGCTAGGACAAGGTGGTTAGAGGCTTGGCTTCACAATATGGGAGGCATGATAAGCAAGTGGTAGGTATCGCAGCATAGGCATAGCAAAAGAGTGAGCAACTAGCAAGCAAAGATAGAAGTGATTTCGAGGGTATGGTCATCTTGCCTGAGATCCTGCAAGGAAGAAGAACGAGTCCAAGAAGAAGACAAACGGACGAAGTCGAACAGATCCTCACAACTCCGGAACGAAACCGAAGCTAACGCGAGAAGCAACCCGGAAAGAATCAAACAACATAATAAACAACCAACACATAATCATGGCATGATGCACAACCAAGTATGATGCATGTCCGGTTTAAATATGCATGGCATGGCAAGGGGCACAAACAAAACTACAAGTTAAGTGGAGCTCAATATGCAACGAGTTGCATATTGACGGAACACCACATCAATTATTTAGTTCTCTCTCGGTTAGGTACTCAACAATATTAAATGTTGGTTAACATGGCAAGAGGTGAAGCATAAAAGAAACTATCTAACTAAGCAATTTAAATGGGGCCGGATATAACAAACAACAAATCTGGTAAATCCCCATATGCGTTTAGCAATTTAATGCAACAACAATTTCAAACATTTTAAATGTTGTTATCATGATGCGGATGACAGGTTCAAGTTGGATGTAATTTTTTAGGAAAAATGTTGACATGAGCATTATATGAAGCATTTGTTATCGTGGCGGAAACGAAAAGGGGTGCCACGGCAGGTAACCCGATTGAGATGCCAGTGCAAAAGAAAATGACGGGAGCGTGTCATGCAAGGATGGTGGGGTGGTCCCGATTACCGGGTTCCCACATGTCGGTGGCAAGGCAAAAAAGGGCAACGTGCACCGATAGTTCAAACTCGAGGCAAAACAAGGGTGCATCTCATACAACATGCATTCGTTCACGGGCGTCGTCTCGGTGGGTATACCTTCCAAGGGAGCATTCTCGAGTGGTTCGAGTTCGGTGCAAAGTAGAGGAAGTAGACATTCTCGGGCCGTTCGTAGTGGAAGTAGGGGTACATGACGACGGTAGAGGTACTCGCGACGGTAGTGGTACACGCTTTCGTAGAAGGACTTGACGAATCCGAGTCACTTGGGGTCGACGGTAGACGTTCACGTTTCGAGGAGGAAGTAGAGGTTCTCGCGATCTCGGCGATGGTAGTTGTTCACGGCGCTTGTGACTCGCGGTTCTACGGGCAACGGTAGTCGTACACTTTCGTAGATGTTCGAGGCCGTCGGTAGGGGAGCTCGCGGTATTGCGATGATAGTGGTACAAGGTCGTCGGGGTACTTGCCAGTCCGGTCTTGACGGTCTTGTTTTTGTGACGGTAGTCATGCTAGTCGGCGGTAGTGGAACTTGACAGATCCGAGGGCTCCGGGCGTTGTGGTACTTGTCGCGTTCTGGAAACGAAGTGGTACTTGGCAATATTCAGGACGATCTTGGCGAATCCGGAGACGCCAGTAGAGGTACTGGACGCGACACTGTAAACTCGTACACTCTTGGAGAGGACTTTTCCATGAAACCCAAAATGAAACAGCCCCAAATGGAGGCAACAGAGTGGAGACGCACGAGGATAGCGAGGCGGTGGTCCCGCGGCAACAGGAGGTCGACGGCGGTGCAGCACCGGAAGAGCAGCAGCGGGACGGAGTGGCTACCCTCACCCTTAGTGTGGAGCAAGGGAGGCGAAGCTCCTGGAGGTTGGAGGTGCCATTGACCTCGGGCGCACGAGGAGGAGCAGGGAAATGAGGTCGGGCGGGCGACGTGCTTATGCAGCAACGGCCAAGCCAAGGTCGCGGACGGCGGAGGTTCGGCGCTGGAGAAATAGGAAGGCCACGACAGAGGAACCGGTCTCCGGCGACGAGGTGTAGCAGCGACAGCGGCCATGGAGGACAGCGTCGTTGAGGCGGGTTAGAGCAGAGTGGGCGACGGTGTGAGGATGGAAGGGCCGCCCGGCTCCGGAGGCTCCTGGCGGAGGAGGAGAAGCTGTAGGGGCGGAGCTTGGCGGCGTTCCGGGTCGCCGGTGTGAGGGAAGAAGGGCGACGGGCGAGGCGTGTGTGCATGCAGCACTGCTGGCGGCGGGGCGCTGTGCGGGTGTGTGTGTGTGTGCGGCGGCGGTGAGGGAACGAGAGGAGAAAAGGGGATCGAGGCTAGGGAGCGGTTAGGTTTAGGAGGGATTGGGCCAGGGAGGCCCAGTCGGTCAGCTCGTCAGCTGGGCTGTAGGGGCCCAAAAGGGCTATGGGGATGGATGGCCTAGCTGGATCTCTCCCTCCGTTTTCTATTACTTATAAGAAGAAGAAGAAAAACATAGGAGATAAAAGAAATGAACCGAGGAGTAGCAAATGAGTTTGACAAGGAGATAAATCTTTCCGGACTCACAAAAATTAGCTCGGTCCAAGAAAAATAGGAGTGGACACCTTTGCAAGAATTAAATTCAAAGTCATTTGGATTTAATTCAAATGATTTGATCAAGGACTAGGAATTAGAAGTGTCCAAAAAATGTTAAGATTCTTGGTGGAGCTCCGGGATATGATGAAAGAATAAATGGCAAACGTTGGAGACCAAGAATTAAGATAACAAAGGCATTGGGATATTTTGCAAGTGTGTTTATGGGTGAATCCAAATTAATGGGATATTTATAATAGCTCCCTAGATATTAGGAGGATAATGTTATAAAGAGAAGTCACTCTTCCCTCGATTTAAATGGATCGAAGATCCACACAAATTATTTAGCTGAGATGCAAATGATTTATGACATGATGCAATGCACATGATGACATGATATGAGATGCATGACACGCAAGCAATGACAAGGCAACAACAGCGAATAACTGGAAGACACCTGGCGCATCGGACTCAGGGCGTCACACTATAAGATGCAAAATGTATGAGCTTTCTATCCCAAGTATGCTATGTGTATGATGTTCCAGTGTTTTGCATACGATGATCCAAGATGATCAATATGGTAGTATGGTATGCAATGTGGCGATGCTATGGCTCTTGCTTACAAGCTTCTTGCTCTCTTTTCTTTTGCTTAAAAGCTTATTCTCTTTTTTATATGGCCACTATGCGAAATGCACAAACCAAGATAGTGATTTTGTATATGCGGGAACGATCTTGTGACACGAGAGATGATATGATACCAAGATGATACCAATATGATATGTATGCAAAGGAAGGTACGGATCACTAATGTGCACAAGTAACGTTGCCGGCAATACTCAAATGGCTAGTCTCGATAGGCAAGTGATGCAAAATGGGCTAAGGGGTTAACAATGTAATGGCAAGAATGTACAATGATGGAATACCACGATACCAAGATGATATAGAGGTTACCATTCTTGCTTACGGTTAGGTTGTCAAAATGGGGAAGTGGTCGATGTCGATGACGACCTCGTGGCGATGATGAGTGGCGGTGGTATTGATGTAGATACCAAGATGATGTAGACCCGTCCCTAAGTAGCCGAAACACCTTAGGAAATGGTAAAAACCGCGAATTCAAAATCTCAAGGAAAATGTCAAATGGTGGTAGCGGGATGTGTTGGTGGTTCCGGAGTTAGCAATGCGGAATTGGTGGTGGTGGTTGATGACGAAGCGACCATCCCTAAGTAGCCGAAACACCTTAGGAGACTCAAGTCACCACACAAGCAACCACAAATGCTAAAAGGAGCAAAAAGGGTTAGGTTGCGGAAGGCTATGGTGGTTTTGCGGATGATATGGTGGAGGGCCTAGGCAAAGATGCCAAAATGTCAAAAATTTGATGGAGTCAAATGGTGATGGAACCTATCTAGGTGGATGGGGGATGTCAATAGCTACTCAACGAGCTAAAGAACGCGAAAATCGGACTCCGGATGTGGAAGTTATGGCCGAAACAGTGAAGTGCTCGCGGCTGGCCTGGGAGGGCCGTGCGCACGGTACACACACTAAGGGCACGGGGTCACCTGGGACACGCGGGTTTGGCGGATTTCTTCTCGATCTGGGCTCCAAATGGATGGATTTCGTTGCTGGGGTGTAGCTGGGGGTATGGGGGTGGTATGGGAGGGTGGGGTGGGCTAAAACCAAGTGGCCGAGGCGCACTGGAAGGGTCGTGCGCATGGGGTCTGCGAAGCCTGTGTGCACGGGGTCCCGAAGGAGCGGACGAACAGCTCCGGATCCGTGGCAAATCTCGAATCTGGGGTCAAAATCGAAGGATGGAAGGTAGGGGAAGGTGGAGGAAAGCTAGATCCACTTGAAACCAAGCAAATCCATGGATCAAATCCAACAAAACCTCATCAAACCAACAAATCACAAAATATTTTGGGGCTATTTTTGGTGGGGAATTTTCGAAATTGGGACTAAATCAACAAAACTAGGCTAGAAAACAAAGAGGGGGGCTCCAATTTCGTGATCAACGTGGATCTTGATACCAAGATGTTATAGGGTGGAACCCTAAGTGGAGATCTTTCACGAATTGGAGGGGGGAATCCCCAAGAACGAGATGAACACAAGAGGGAAAACAAGAGGAACACTCAAGAACAAGTTCAATCACATATCCACTAGACCAACAAACACACAAGATCCACAAGGTACATGAACAATCAAAGGGAAACAAGATACATGGTAGAGTTCATCCCAAATCCTATGAAGGAGATGAGGGCTTGATGATCTAGATAGATCCTTCCCTAGATGGGGGGCTTTATCCACTAGGGATCTTCTCCAATGGAGGTCTTGTACTCCAATGGAGTCTTCTCTCTCTCAAGAGGAATCCCACAAGGGAAGGTACATGAGCTAAGCTCCAATATCTAGATCTATTCTTAGCTTCCCCTAACAAATGGTCTAGGTATGAAATATATAGGTGGCTAGAAATGAGGGATGAAGTGGAGGCGGAGGGGGAGTTGAAGATGCAATCTCGGCCGCCCATCCTGTAGAGCCCGTGTGCACGGGGCCCCATGCGCACGGGGTGCTACAGCCGTAGCGCCATGTGTAGCCCGTGGGCACGGGTCTCAAGGGCCCGTGCGCACGGGGTCGCCTGGGACCTCCTGTCCAGTTGCGGTTGTGCTTCTCCTTCTCCCTCGTGGCCTTAGGGTCCTTCTTCATGGCCTCCGGGATGCTCCATAGCTGCTGGGTGGCGGTTGTCCTTGTACCTAATGATGCACCATGTTCCGTGGTGAGGTAGCGACCAAGTCCAATAGATATTCATGTAAATCTTGAAGAGGAGCGGGTTCATCTTAGGTTCGTTAGGTCCACTTGGAGCTTGATGTGCTATGAAGGTGTACATGATGATGTCCGTAGGATGCTCCGCATAAAAGGCGCTCGTGGACACTGCCAGTCTCGTCGACGACTACGAGAAGAGCACGCTTTGGCGCCGTGTCCGGAGGGGAAGGAGCATGGCGAACCAGCTTCGTGACATGCGGGACGTCGTCGACTCCTACTACGACATCCTGATCTTCATCAACGCCAATGTTTTGTTACAATGGCCGACTCATCATCTCCCGGGAACGTACGTGAGATGCAAATTAACTCATTACTACTATTATGCAATAAGTAGTATTTAATTAGCATTGGATTTTACGTTGACCCATAGATGTAACTCACTCGAATTTAGGTTGCCGAATTATGTCTCTGATCCTACCATGTTAATTTTGATTGGCAACGCAGGATTCATGGGGTGGATGATACACCGCAAAGTCAAAGCCCACAAGCAGTGAGCAATTGCTCCAAAGTTACAGCAACTTGTCACACTCTCACCCGCAAAAAAAACTTGTCACACTCAAATGACCAACAACGATACATCCAATGAAGGAGCCAGCAAAATAGGAAGCCAAAGAGACAACACCAACCCGACTGGATGTGAAAGAAGCTTGCCTGCTATAGTGGTTTCCCATGCATAACTGATAAACTGTAAGGGGAAGAGATAATAATGTAGTATTTTCATTTGGTGCAAAAGAGAAGAATATCCAGTTGGTGCAAAAGTGAAGAAGGTGACATATGTATATATAAGCTTGGAGGTTAATTCAACATATGATAAGAATTAGCTCACCCAGGAAACCAATGACTCTTGACTTTTGACCTTTTGACATGTACTATCAGCCAACTGACACATATTTTATTTATTTTTGATGTAAACTGACACTTGTTTGGACCATTTTTGCTAAAAATTTGCTGAACTGTGAATTGAGATGGATGCGTGCCTAGCCGCCGGTGCCAACGGGGGAAGTGGAGATTTTGAACGCACCAAAGGCTGATATTTTGCGGAAATTGCTAGATCAGTGCAATAGCATGACTAGTACTCCATCCGTTCTGAATTACTTGTTGCGGGTATGGATGTATCTAGATGTATTTTAGTTCTAGATACATCCATTTCTGCGGCGAGTAATTTGGAACGGAGGGAGTAGAAAACATTGCTTTGGTTCGGGCAGGGCAAGCCCATTAGTCCCGGTTCAGTCACGAACCGGGACCCATGGGGGCATTTGTCCTAATTCTTTAGCCCAGGGGGCCGGCCGTGGCCTCGTGGGCATTGGTCCCGGTTCGTATGGACCCATTTGTCCTGGTTCTAGGCACGAACCGAGACCAATGGGCTTCGCTTCTGGACCACATACATTGGTCCCGGTTCATGGAAAGAACCGGGAGCTTTAGTCTCGGTTCTTGCCACGAATCGGGACAAATGAGTTGCCTATATATACCCTGTCGCTGCAGCAGAGCACTCCACAGTGCTCTGTTTTTTCTGGCCGACGAGGAGGGCATTTAGGTGCTCTAGCTCACCTCCTATGCACATTAGGTGTTCGATGAAATGCCCGAGCCACGCTAGTTAAGCTTTCTCCTCTCGAAGCTCGACCTCCAAGCTCCATTTTCCCCCAGATTTGCATAAGTTTAGCGGTCCGTCATGTCACGTCCCCGTCTTCACCGCCGTCGATCGCCCGCGCCGATCTCATCACCGGCACCACCGTGGTGAGCCTCTTGTTCTTTTCTTCTTTCTGAAAGAAAATAATTCTTACTTTAGATAGATACTTGTCTAATTTTCTAACTTTTATTATTGCTTGTTATTATATAGTGCGATGGTTTTGGTATCCGCCCCCGTCGGCCCTCGTCCTGGCTATGATTCGGATGTGGTATATATTATCTTTTTATAACTATTTGCTTCATTTATTGTTTTTGACAATTATGCCGACCAATGTGACATAGATTTTATTTATGTAGGAGGTAGTTGGACCGGAAATTCCAACCGACCCTATTGTCGAGAGGTTAAATTTAGTTGAAGAAGAAAACAATTACTTGAAGGAAAAAAAATAAGGAGAAGAAGATGATATTGGAGTTGCATGTTGCGGATGTCATCGATGATCACAAGATCAAGATGGATGCAATGCGGTTGAAGATGAGAAAGATTAGAAAATATGCCATTCATACCGAGGCTTGGTATCATTATGCCGTTGGATCATTTTTTACCTTGGTTGTGATTATGATCGCATTTGTTGTTGCATTGAAAGGTTTCACATAGTTTCAATGTATGGTTTAACTAGATGCTCTGGAGAGCTATATGTTGTTCAATGAGAACTATGTATGTACTTTGTTTTTAATGTGATGATGAACTTCTATTAATTTGGTCACTTATCTATCCATGTGAATCTGTAATTGTTTTTGACACACATAATGTGATGATGAACTTCTATTATTTTGGTCACTTATCTATCCATGTGGCTTTGAATGGTGCATTTTGAACACACAAAAAGTCTGGAGTTGAAATAACTTCAAAAAAATGAAATCCCTTTGTAACAGATGAGTTTTCGTCCGAAACCCTGATACTTCGAAAGAGATTGTCCATTTTGTACACGAAGTGCATCCAGTTTTTGCCGTAACCCTCTCAACTTTTTAGCACATGCTATGTGGTTGAAATGATGATACCATGCCAACTTTCAATCTTTTTAGAGTTCATTTGTAGTGCTTTTCAATTTCAAGGTCATTCAGCTCGAAAAAAATCAGTAAGTGCGTGAAAAATAACAAATGAAGTCAGAAAGGGTTGAAAATTGATGATGTGGCTTTGAATGGTGCATCTTGAACACACAAAAAGTCTGGAGTTCAAATAAGTTCAAGAAAATGAAATCCCTTTGTAACAGATGAGTTTCCGTATGAAACCCTTATACTTCGAAAGATTGTCTATTTTGTACACGAAGTGCATCTAGTTTTTGCCGTAACCCTCTCATCTTTTTAGCACATGCTATGTGGGAGAAATGATGATACCATGCCAACTTTCAACATTTTCAGAGTTCATTTGAAATGCTTTTGAATTTCAGGGTCTTATAGCTAAAAAAATCAGTAAATGCATGAAAAATAACAAATGAAGTCAGAAAGGGTTCAAAATTGATGATGTGGCTTTGAATGGTGCATTTTGAACACACAAAAAGTCTGGAGTTGAAATAAGTTCACAAAAATGAAGGGTTTTTATCATTTATGCCACTAGTTGTGTCCCACTACTCAGTTTTGCCATTAGAAGTTGCAACTGCTCAAAAATGCCATCAATCCGTGAGATGCTTGCTCAAAAATGCCATTAGATATCTAAAAATGCCATCGTTCTGTTAGATGTTTGCTCAAAAATGCCATTAGACATTTTTATTTTTACGTCAAACCCATTGACCATGTTCTATGACAAAAATAAGTCTAGACCCACATGTCAGTTCTCTCTATCTCACAATGATATGTGTGGCCCCACTTGTCAGGAGTAACCAAGCGAATAATTTTATAGGAAAATAAGAACGATGTTGGGATCAGGTGGTCCCCATACTTTATTGTAGTGAGATAGAGGTAGAGCTGGCATCTTGGTTCATAGGTATTTATGTCATTATAACATGGCAAAAGAGATTTGAGATCACAATAATGGTGTTTAGTGGCATTTTTAAGCATGTGTCTAATGAAGCAATGGCATTTTTGAGCAGTTGAAATTTGTAGTGGCAAAATTGAGTAGTGGGACACAACCGGTGGCATAACTGATAAAAACCCAAAAATGAAATCCCTTTGTAACAGATGAGTTTTCGTCCAGAACCCTGATACTCCGAAAGAGACTGTCCATTTTATACACGAAGTGCATCCAGTTTTTGCCGTAACCCTCTCAACTTTTTAGCACATGCTATGTGGGTGAAATGATGATACCACGCCAACTTTCAACCTTTTTAGAGTTCATTTGTAGTGCTTTTCAATTTCAAGGTCATTCAGCTAAAAAATCAGTAAATGCATGAAAAATAACAAATGAAGTCAGAAAGGGTTGAAAATTGATGATGTGGCTTTGAATGGTGCATTTTGAACACACAAAAAGTCTGTAGTTCAAATAAGTTCAATAAAATGAAATCCTTTTGTAACAGATGAGTTTCCATATGAAACCATTATACTTCAAAAGAGATTGTCTGTTTTGTACACGAAGTGCATCTAGTTTTTGCCGTAACCCTCTCAACTTTTATGCACATGCTATGTGGGTGAAATGATGATACCATGCCAACTTTCAACATTTTCAAAATTCATTTGAAATGCTTTTGAATTTCAGGGTCTTATGCTCAAAAAAACCAGTAAATGCATGAAAAATAACAAATGAAGTCAGAAAGGGTTGAAAATTGATGATGTGGCTTTGAATGATGCATTTTGAACACACAAAAAGTTTGGAGTTCAAATAAGTTCAAAAAAATAAAATCCCTTTGTAACAGATGAGTTTTCATCTGAAACCCTGATACTTCGAAATAGATTGCCCGTTTTGTACATGAAGTGCATCTAGTTTTTGCCGTAACCCTATCAACTTTTTAGCACATGCTATGTGGGTGAAATGATGATACCATGCCAACTTTCAACCTTTTCAGAGTTCATTTGTAGTGCTTTTCAATTTTAGGGTCATTTAGTGCAAAAAGAATGAACTAATAGCAAAAATAATGAACTTAAAATAATCAATTAAAATATTATGTTATGATCAACTAAAACAAAACTATAATATTCTTCAATAGAAAAAACAATCAACTAAAAAGTTTTTATAAAACTCTAGTAGCAAAAGAAATCAACTAAAAAGCTTTTATAAACCTCTAGTATTTTTTAAACTAAAATTATATAAAATTTATGCAACTAAAATTATCAAAGTATTTTCTGTTCGAAACATTAATGGCAAAAAGAATTTTCACAAAGAATTTTTTTGTTAAAAACTTTAATAGAAAACTAAAATAAAAAAATTTGTTCTTGATTAAAACAGAGATTTAAAATTACCTAAAAATTACCAAATTTAATATAATGATAAAACACAATAACGTTAAATAGCTGGAAAAAGAATTACTCAAAATCTATTTTTTAGTAAACTTATTCACAAACTAGTAATTCACACTAATTTAAAAGAATTCAAATTTGAAAATATAATGGCACTAATAGAAAGTCTATAATTTTAGTGACCCTATAGCAAAAAGAATTAAAGAAATAAAGCAAAAAAGAAAATAAAATAAATAATGCAAAAAACAAAACAAAACTAGAAAAAAATGCCACCTATTGGGCCACAACGGCCTGAATACGACTAGAAACCACATTGGGCTAGGATTCAGGCCCGCAGCTGGCCCAGAAGGCCCACATGCACAAGTAACAGATTAGGCCCGAAAGCCTGCAGTTGAGAGGAGCTTGAGAGGGTGGGCGCAGCAGCGCTTATAAACCACTCTTGAGCTCTTTCAACTAGCGAGGTGGGACTAAACTTTTGACGCAGGCAGCACAAGGCCTTTGGTCCTGGTTGGTGGCACCAACCGGGACTAAAGGGGTGCATTGGTACCGGTTCGTGGCACCAACTGATACTAATGTCACCCTTTAGTTCCGGTTGGTGGCACCAACCGGTACCAAAGGCCGCCACTTCCCGCCCTTTGGGCTGCCGAAAAGAGACCTTTGGTCCCGGTTGGTGGCACGAACCGGGACCAAAGGGGGCATTCCTCTCGGTTTGTCCTATGAACCGGGACCAATGCACTGCATATATAAGCAAGACTTAGCAGTTTCTCCAAAATCCATCACTTTCTTCTCCGCCCGACGCCCCTGCTCCTCGTCGCCGTCGTCGTCGAGCCCTGCCCCGACGCCGTCAGGCTGGTCCACCTCGCCGTCACCGCCGACGCCGTCAGGCTGCTCAATTTCGCCACCGCCGATGCCCTGGACGCCCCTGCCCCAATGCCGGCGATGCTCCCCGTGCCCCTGCCCCGACGTGCCGCCCCCGGCCCGTGCGCCTGTGCGCCCCTGCCCCAACGCGCCGCCCCGGCCGCGCCCGTGCCCCTGCCCGACGCCGCCGCCATGTTCGGTCCGGCCGCCAGCCTTCCTCTCTGTTTTTTTCATATATATAATGTTTTGTTTTTTGCATTTTTATAAAATTGTATATATGTATGTATGTATATTCTCTGTGTATATGTGTTCATATATGCAAAAGTTAGATTTTTAGAAAGTTTTATCTATGTATGCAGAAGTTAGAAGAAGAAAAAAAATTATATATATGCAAAAGTTGCATTTTTAGAAAAGTTTTATATATGCAAAAGTTACATTTTTAGAAAATAAGAAGAGGAAGAAGGAGAAGAAGAAGGAGAAGAAGAGGAGAGGAAGAATAGGAGAAATAAATAAGAAGAGGAAAAAAGAAGAAGAAAAAAGAGGAGGAGAAGAAAGGAATAAAAGAGAAGAAGAAAAACTAGAATTATTCTATTTTTTATTCTTCTCCTCTATTCCTTTCTTCTTCTCCTCTTTTTTTTCTTCTTCTTCCTTTTCTTTTTTTATCGGGTATGTCGTTATCGATATAACCCCTCCCCGATAACTTCGACATGAGGGGGGGGGAGGGGTCGTCGAGGGGCCACCCCAAACCCTAGAGAAGCGTCGAGGCCACTAATATGATTCCTTGTTGTGATTAGGTAGCTAGGTCTATGTTTGCCACTAATATATCCACCTGCTGTCATGTTGTATCGAGGGGTCGAGGGTCGAGGGTTCGAGAGACACCCAAACCATAGAAAAAAATGATGTCAGTCTCCTACCCCCTCCCGCCGCGCCCCTACCCGACAAACTCTCTCGAGGCAACCCAAATTTACCAAGTTAAAAGAGCGTTGTCGTCGAGGCCACCCCATACCCTAGAAGCGTTGTCGAGGCCACCCCAAACCCTTGAAGCGTTGCTGATCGAGGCCACCCCAAACCCTCGAGAAGCAGCATCGAGGCCACTAATTAATATGATTCCTTATTGTGATTAGCTAGCTAGTTCTACGTTTGCCACTAATATATCCATCTGTCATGTTTGAATAATAATTGCCATGTTGTAAAAATTTGCAGAAACTATGGAGCACCCCTGACGGTGTCCTGGACTAGGGGGTACTCACCACGTCGTCTCCCGATTTGTTAGATTGGGCCGAGGACCCCCATGGCCGTATACTCATGGGCCAGTTCGGACAACTGCCGCATACATGGAAGATTCTACAAGACTTGGTGATCAAGACAAGGACTCCTCCCCACCGGCGTATTCGGCTAGGACTCTTGTTATCCTAGGCCTCTGGTGCATTATATAAACCGAGGTCAGGCTAGTCGATAGAACATATACATATAATCATACCATAGGCCAGCTTCTAGGGTTTAGCCTCTCTGATCTCGTGGTAGATCTACTCTTGTACTACCCATATCATCAATATTAATCAAGCAGGACGTAGGGTTTTATCTCCATCAAGAGGGCCCGAACCTGGGCAAAACATCGTGTTCCCTGCCCCCTGTTACCATCCGCCTTAGACGCATAGTTCGGGACCCCCTACCCGAGATCAGTTGGTTTTGACACCGACATTGCTGCTTTCATTGAGAGTTCCGCTGTGTAATCGGCAAAAGGATCGATGGCTCGTCTGCAGGTCAACTGCGATGCCGGCATCTTTCGCCCGTTCGACTGGTCACCTTGGCTCGACCGAGGATCGTGCTCCATCTCCGATCGTCATGTTCGGACGAGGGCCTTCATCAACATCAACTCCTATCTCTATCAAGATCATGGAGGAGTCATCCATGGAGCTCGGGGGCTCAACGTCAACATTGCCCTCGGGCGACCGTGCTGTTTTTCCAAACAGCAAACTTGTATCTGCTGCCACCACCTCTTAGAGCATCGCTTTGACGATCTTTTTGGTGTAATTGTGCGGAATTGAGTCTACAATAGCCATGCAAAATTTCGTCGAGTTCCGATGGAGGAATCTCCGACAATCTACAATATACCGGAGCCCTGTCAAATCTGGATGGGAATCTGGACGAGTTTAGGGCGTGGTCTCCATAGCCTAGCTCGAAGGTCCTTTGGAAGATCCAACCGTTCATCTACTGCGGAGTTCCCATATCTACCACCCCTCCAAATTTCAGCTCGATCCGACGGTTCAAACTCTGGGAACCTTCCGATGAGTGGATCAATTTTCGGATCCGTTTTCTGCGCGAATACGGATCCGACCCGAATTCATGTTTCTTTATAAACGTCACATTGGACAACCTTTTTAGAGGAATTCTCTTCTAGGGTATTGTGTGTTGTTTTTAAACACACGCCCATAAATTTTTAAGCCTCCCCTGAGGTCGCATTCATCATCATGCTGGTGTCAAACCAGTCCGGCAATATTGCTCCAAGGCTGCCGACCTGCGCTAGACACGTCATCACTTTATTGAGCCGAGCTCAACTTTTTTGGATCATCATCTCGGCAAGCTGAACAAGAGTCCGGCATCACGAAGGATAAATCATCACCAACATCGCCTCCCCACGGATTACACGAAGCGGGCATACTGGCATCGCCGCACGGTCACTTCATCAAGCCGGCATCGACCACGTCACGACCTGCATCGGCAGGGCCGCACTATTGCTTCTTCAAGCTGGTGTCCATCATGCCGACCTACTTCGACTCATCAGCTGACATCGAGGCTTCGACATCTCGGCTGGACCGGGGGCTTCGCCATCTCTTCATCAACCTACTCCGGAGACTTCGGCGTCACTAGCCGACCAGCTCCATCATGATAGCTGGACTGAGGGCTTTGCCTCGGCGAGCCAACCTTGGCCAGCATCACCATACTGTCGCTTTACCTCCCATCAGGCAATGGGTGTGCGGATCGATTCCCAATTTTGGGAATCACCTTTCTTCCGATTGCTACAACAAATAAACCAGGTGCTATTAATCCTAGTATTTTTTTACTTGTTTGGGTTTATTTTTTCCAAGGAATTATTACTCTGGTTTGTCCATCATCTGTACATAGGTCTATCAAATGATGGCCGCATTAACGACGGTCACGTGGTGGTTCAGTCAGTTTTCGTACATAGTCCGGCGAACGCCGCATCCGGAACTCGAACCGACCTGTGAATTCAGGCTTTGCCACGCCTTTACCGCATCACGCCGACGCCCTGCATCAACATTGACTTCGGCGCCATGCCATATTTCTTTTATTACTCACTTTGCATAAATTATTTATTATGTAATGATTTTTTTAATTATTATTACTATTATGTCGGATCGGCACTATTTTTGTGCACAGGAAAATGATCTGGGGACTTCGGCATCATTCTGCCAGTCCGCATTGACCGTGCTATGTCACCACTTCGGTGTGTCGAGCTCTCCGCTCCGCCACCTCGGGACCAGCTTGGGGGATGGAACCTCGTCCCGCATCAAGCTCGGACCGCGTCATCAATGCCGAACACATTAACCAGCTAAGTCACTTTCATGATCAAAGTTTTAATTTTTAACTTGTGTTCGGTTCAACCAAGCATTATACTTTTTTGGAAAAAAGTTGCTTGTAAAAAATTTCCTTGTCCAAACTTTGTTTGTGGCACACATATTCAAATACCCCGTTTATTTGGGGGCTTCCTTTATGAAGCTTTTCCTCTTGCATATGATTATACTTGTACGGCTTCGTTCCTTGTTCGTGTATTACGCCATAATATGCACCATATTGACTTAAGCGATTTGCAAGCTGGGTTGCCTGGCTCCTGTGCTTACCCCTACGTTCCCGATTATTCGGCTAGGGAGTAAAGGGAGCACCTCTGCGATTGTCACGACCGGGTCCTCCGAGCTCTGACCTCAGACTGGGTGAAGCCGAAAGCTAGCGCTCTTATTGTTTTCAATCATGGTCGGCACACAACGGAACTCATGAGTACAAAAAATCTATTGCACAAGTCTCATAGTAATACTGAGCACCGAAGAAAGGTATCGGTGGGGGTACTATTTTCTTCGAAGATGCTTCTTACACTTCGTCTGTAATATAGCTTAAGTTCCCTGAGCGCACTTTGTCTGTTACAGCCTTATGTCCCGGTTGCCTGGTTAGCGGAAGCACTGTCGATATTCTCGACAGGTGGAGTACATAACACTTTTCGGTCCTTGACCGAAGAGGGAGAAGCCGACGGTCGGTTAAGACGCGTTTAAAGTTCGGTTGAACAAAAATATGATATTAGTACTTCGGTACATACAATCATTATACATAAAATTCTTTTACCCAAGTCACTCGGGGGCTCTTAAATTTATATGAGCCGTTTTATAATAAGTGTTCTTCTTCTTAGTTGTTGCAAAGTTTTTATTACTATCATTATTCATCACTCCTTTTTTCGACACGAGTGTGTGGTCACTAGTGAAGGAAATATGCCCTAGAGGCAATAATAAAGCTATTATTTATTTCCTTATATCATGATAAATGTTTATTATTCATGCTAGGATTGTATTAACCGGAAACATAATACATGTGTGAATACATAGACAAACAGAGTGTCACTAGTATGCCTCTACTTGACTAGCTCGTTGATCAAAGATGGTTATGTTTCCTAACCATAGACATGAGTTGTCATTTGATTAACGGGATCACATCATTAGGAGAATGATGTGATTGACTTGACCCATTTTGTTAGCATAGCACTTGATCGTTTAGTTTGTTGCTATTGCTTTCTTCATGACTTATACATGTTCCTATGACTATGAGATTATGCAACTACCGTTTACCGGAGGAACACTTTGTGTGCCACCAAATGTCACAACGTAACTGGGTGATTATAAAGGTGCACTACAGGTGTCTCCGAAGGTACTTGTTGGGTTGGCGTATTTCAAGATTAGGATTTATCACTCCGATTGTCGGAGAGGTATCTCTGGGCCCTCTCGGTAATGCACATCACATAAGCCTTGCAAGCATTGCAACTAATGAGTTAGTTGCGAGATGATGTATTACGAAACGAGTAAAGAGACTTGCCGTAACGAGATTGAACTAGGTATTGAGATACCGACGATCGAATCTCGGGCAAGTAATATACCGATGACAAAGGGAACAACGTATGTTGTTATGCGGTCTGACCGAAAGATCTTCATAGAATATGTAGGAGCCAATATGAGCATCCAGGTTCCGCTATTGGTTATTGACTGGAGACGTGTCTCGGTCATGTCTACATTGTTCTCGAACCCGTAGGGTCCGCACGCTTAACGTTACGATGACAATTTAATTATGAGTTTATATATTTTGATGTACCGAAGATTGTTCGGAGTCCTGGATGTGATCACGGACATGACAAGGAGTCTCGAAATGGTCGAGACATAAAGATTGATATATTGGACGGCTATATTCGAACACCAGAAGTGTTCCAGAGATGTTTCGGATAAAACCAGAGTACCGGGTGGTTACCGGAACCCCCCTGGGGTTAATGGGCCTCATGGGCCCAAAGTGGAGAAGAGGAGGGGCGTCCAGGGAAGGCCGCGTGCCCCCTCCCCCTCTAGTCCAAATTGGACAAGGAGGGGGGGCGGCGCCCCCCCTTTCCTTCCTCTCCTCTCTCCCTTCCTTCCCCCTCTCCTAGTTGGACAAGGAAAAAGGAGGGAGTCCTACTCCCGGTAGGAGTAGGACTCCTCCCTGGCGCGCCTCCTCCTGGCCGGCCGCCCCTCCCCCTTGCTCCTCTATATACGGGGGCAGGGGGGCACCTCTAGACACACAAGTTGATCTTGGAGATCGTTCTCTTAGCCGTGTGCGGTGCCCCCCTCCACCATAATCCTCGATAATATTGTAGCGGTGCTTAGGCGAAGCCCTGCGACAGTAGAACATCAAGATCGTCACCACGCCGTCGTGCTGACGGAACTCTTCCCCAACACTTTGCTGGATCGGAGTCCGAGGATCGTCATCGAGCTGAACGTGTGCTAGAACTCGGAGGTGCCGTAGTTTCGGTGCTTGATCGGTCGGGCCGTGAAGACGTACGACTACATCAACCGCGTTGTCATAACGCTTCCGCTGTCGGTCTACGAGGGTACGTAGACAACACTCTCCCCTCTCGTTGCTATGCATCACCATGATCTTGCGTGTGCGTAGGAATTTTTTTGAAATTACTACGTTCCCCAACAACTAGCCGGGGAGCCTAATTTCTCTCTCAAAGCTGCTAGAGTTTAGTTTGCTAAACTGGCCTAATGAGAAGTACTCCGCCTTCGGGATAGGAGGTTGAAGCCGTAGGCTGACCCGCTTGAAGTCTTGAGATAGGATGTGTCATGTTAAAGCATAAAGCACTCTTTTTTTTCTAAGACCAATTTTCGGATTGGCACCGAACACTTGATCTTGTTCGGACGTCAAGTTTTTACTGACGTTTTTTGGTTTTCCAAGCATTATGGCACTTTCAAACTATTTGTGTGTTTTCAGCACAAGTCTCATAGTGCGTCGGACACCTTTAGAGATTGGGCAAAAACATTCTCGGATATTGCTATATATGCATCGGTTTCGAATTGTGTCTTCGGTCAATAGTTGGGTTACCCGGCTCCTGCACTTGCTTCCTACGTTCCGCTTTGTTCGGCTAGGCGTGCAAAGGGAGAACCACTGCGATTGTGCTTCCAGCTCACATGGTTAAGCACCGCAGTGGAGAAAGCTGAAAACTGACTGTCACAATAAGCGTAAACTAGTCAGCGATCTGATGACTGTGTTAAATGACGGGCCATTCATAACAATGGCCGAAGTGTTTACGGCTTGACCTCGACTGTTGCCGAACACTACCGGGGGCTATTAACTGGCCTCCCAAACTAAATCCTCGATATTTTCTCTTACATTAGAGCTGAGGTTTCATGATCATGCTTAGCATGACAACCCAAAGAAAGGAACCGATAGCAGGACTATTTTCTTTGGAAGATATTTCTTATGTCAAACAGTAATATAACATATCTCTCTGCGTACCTTTGTTTATAAAACCGTATGGCCAGATTGCCTTGTTTGTCGTAAATCTTTGCCCTCATAAAGGCTTTATAAAGTAGGACAAACACTCCTTGGCTACTGGCCGAGGAGGTGGAAGCCGATTGTCGGTCAACAAAGTTTTGTACAATGCGGATCCGAGCATTAATGACGTAAAGTACTTGGATACATAGAGTCATTACACATAATTTGTGATTTTACTATGGATATTGATCCTTAATTCGGCCACCCGTGCTTGCATTAAGGCCCGGGGGCTACTGGGCTTCAGGCTTATTATTTACAAATATTAAAGGGGCACATCGATCCCCTGATCTGGTGTTGCCACCCGACCAGTGTCTCGGGGGCTACTGCATTGCCTATCCAATGCAGAAAATTTTAAGTGCAATACAGTTTCCGAGGAGATTTTGATCCTCAGGTTGGTCGGCCGCACCCAACCTGAGTCTCGAGGACTGAGCACACCGCTTTTTGTGTCCCGAAGTATCCTACCGAGCTAGGACTTGATCCTCAGGCCGATTTTACAAATCAACCTGAGTCTCGGCGGCTACTGGGATCAGCAGTCTTACGTCATCCTTCAGGTGCATCTCGGGCTTTAAACCGATACACACCTTGAGGGCTACTGGCTATATATCTCGGCAGAGAATAAATTGCACCAATCAAAAATATTGACATAAATCGGCCCACAGTCGGGGTGGTGCACCACCTCGGAAGCAGTCCGACATAAAGCTCGGGCCCTAGTGGCTGGCTCCATAGAGGACATTTCCGGCATTAAGCTTGGCTAAACTCCTTCAATTTTTTGGACCAAGATGATCTATGACATCTTGGATATAGTCCGGCGTTGGAGCTTGGACACAGTCCGACGTTGGAGCTCGGATACATTTCGGCATTGGAGCTCGGAAGCAGTCCGACATTAGTGCTCGGCTGCAAAAGATACCTCGAATGCTATCCGGCATTAGAGCTCGGACGCAAGAGGACACTGCCTCCCGGGAATAACTTCAAACCCGAGGTGTGGCATAAAAATAACAAGGCATTGATAAAGGCCGGAAACTTAAAGGGGCTCCTCGGATACCCGACGTATAAACTCGTTAAATGCATTTTAGCTATCCTCAAGATCGAAGATGGGAAGATTTGTTGAACCAGTTTCCAAGATCGATAACCGAAGATGAAGAATAGTTCGGAAGAATCGAGGAGCGTCCCTAACTTGAAGACCGGTTCAGGGGGTTACTAACGGTGTCCTGGACTAGGGGGTACTCACCACATCGTCTCCCGATCTGTTAGATTGGGCCGAGGACCCCCATGGCCGTATACTCATGGGCCAGTTCGGACAACTGCCGCATACATGGAAGATTCTACAAGACTTGGTGATCAAGACAAGGACTCCTCCTCACCGGCGTATTCGGCTAGGACTCTTGTTATCCCAGGCCTCTGGTGCATTATATAAACCGAGGCCAGGCTAGTTGATAGAACATATACATACAATCATGCCATAAGCTAGCTTCTAGGGTTTAGCCTCTCTGATCTCGTGGTAGATATACTCTTGTACTACCCATATCATCAATATTAATCAAGCAGGACGTAGGGTTTTACCTCCATCAAGAGGGCCCGAACCTGGGTAAAACATCGTGTTCCCTGCCTCCTGTTACCATCTGCCTTAGACGCACAGCTCGGGACCCCCTACCCGAGATCCGCCGGTTTTGACACCGACAACCCCCGAGACAAAGCACAAGAAGCGGTGTTGAGGGACATAATCGCAGCCGGAAGTAATGTCGTCATGTCGTTTCTCAACGAAACCGATGGTCTGGAAGGAAAGGGTGAAGAAACAATGGAGGAGGAAGGAGATGATTATGATGGCTCCGGTTACCGAATGCCGGTGGAAGAAGGACACCTTGATGATGGCTCCGGTGACCCAATGCCGGTGCAAGAAGGACACCGTGATGACGGCTCCGGAGTCCGGCCAGGTATATATATTAATTAAGCATGTGCTGACTATATATAGCTAGCTAATTGATGCATTAATTGTTTTTGGTATGTACACATATATTAATGAACTCTCGTCTTTCTTCTTTTTGCTAGCCCTCCGGATCGAGCACAACTTCGGTAAAGAGACGAGGCCCGAAGAAAAAGTTGCACTCGGATGAAAAGTTTGAGATCGTAGAAATCGCGCGCGATGGCATGCCGATTGAACCCATCCGGACAAAGGAAGCATTTGCTTCTCAGTGCGGGGTTCTTGTTAGGGACAAGATACCGATTAGCATCCAGCAATGGTTAAAGCCGGCTAAAGAAGACCCTAAGGTGTATTATGCCTCCTATATGTAGAAAGATGATCTTTGGACCGTGCTGAAGGCAAATTTCACCCTACCGCCAGAGGAGGATCCAGAGAAGCCAGTTAAAGAGCAATTGATCAAGTCTCATGCTCTTAAGAAGATGGCAGAACTATTCAGGATGTGGAAGAATGAGCTGGAAAAAATTGTCGACAAAGAAGAGACACCATAATTCATTGGCCGGTATGAGAAGATCAGAGATCACTGGCCCGCATTTGTGGCCCACAAGACATCGGACAAGAGTAAGAAGATGTCAGTGACAAACAAGAAGAATGATGCGAAGAAGAAGCTTCACCATCACATGGGGTCAGGTGGCTACCTCAAAGCCCGGCCGTTGTGGGACAAGGCTGAGAATTACCTGCTTGATAAAGGGGTCGAACCAGAGACATTGAGGTGTCCAGACCGTTGCCGGAGTTGGTACTTCGGGGCTGGCGGAACCTTGGACCCTGTATCAGGGAAGTGTGTTTGGGCGAACAAGCAAATGAGAATACCAGTCACGAGGCTTCAGGAGTATATCGATGCAGCCCAGCAAGGGACGTTCATTCTAGACAGAGAGAAGGACGAGCTCACAATGACCCTCGGGAATCCTGAGCACCCTGGACGGACACGAGGCACACTAGGCTCCATTTCGTGGAGGGATGGATTTCCGGACGCAGGCGGTTACAAATGCCAAGTGAGGAGGAAGAAAGTGGAGCAGATCCAAATTCAGGCGCTGCACACAAGGGCACAAGTGATAGAGCAACGAGAAGCAGATCGCAGCAAGCGACCCGCCGAAGCTTCCCCTGAAGCTACCCCGCCATCTCAGCGGAGAAGTAGCATGGCTTCCACCGAGCTGCAGCAGCTGGAGCCTGTCTTCACGGCTCCTACTAGCTACCCCCGGACTTAATCACGGAGTCTCAAAATTGCCACCTCATGATGCAATGGATGAAAATGAAAGTCAAGGCGGCTGTTGGCTCTGTTGCACCTCCTGAACCTGGCGCAACTTTTCACTGCCGGCCGATTCCAGAAGGATATGCTAGGGTGATGATGGACGAAATAACTGAGGTATTTGAGGAGCTAGAGCTTGACCACCCTACCGGTGAAGGGGAGACTCGGCTGGGTTCTGCTCTAAAGACTCCATGCCTATGGCGGAAGGAGCTCATCACCCTTCCAAACTGGACACCTCCGCCTCCTCCTCCTCCTCCAGCGAGTCAGGGCACTCCGCCTCCTCTGCCGCCTCCTCCTCCGGTGAGTGATCGGGGCACTCAGCCTCCTTCTCCAGCGTGTGGTGGCACTCCGCCTCCTTCTCCGCCTGCGCCGGCCCGCCCGAGCAGCCAGCCTACTCCTCTGTCTCGTCAGCAAGGGCGGAAGAGACCCGTCGCCGCTCCAGCTGCTCCGGCGCATCATAGTCCTCCTCCTCATAAGCAAGGAAAGAAGACAGCCGCAGCCGCTCCGTCTGCTCCAGCGTCTAGCAGTACATCCAGAGGGGAGAGGCAATACACATTCGGTCCTTCTCTGAAGACTCCAGAGAAGTTACCATACGAGATGACCCTAGAGGAAAACGAGAAGATCATGCGAGACGAAGTGAGGAACTTCTTTGAAGGGGTGAAAGCAAAGAAACATCCACCTCCGGAGGAGAAGATAGATCCGGTGAAAGCGAAGCGCACTCTAGAAGCCCTGAAGAAACCACCAAAGTCTCCACCGAAAGGCAACTATGGGCACATTATTGAAAGGTCACTTATCGAAGTGGAGCGGTCGAGAAGTACTGTCAGTGATCAAAGGTTAGCGGAACGACGAGGTGGGAAAAAAATTGTCCAGCTCGGCAAACAAGCGAACCAATCGTTCCCCCCGCTCAAGGTGTCTAGCGATATCGTCGCTAACGATTCGAGGATGGTGCCCGGTTATAACAATCTTGATGATTACCTGCCCGATGATGTACATTATGAATTCTTGGAGGTGGAAGAACACAGATACGAGTACGGGAAGCCTCTCGTCAAAGATGAAAGGTCTCTAACAACGATGATGCGAAGATTCCATGATTGGTACATGAAAACCTGCAGAGAGTCTGGGGGGAGGAATACTTTGACGCTGAGAGTTAAAGAGGAGCATGACCTCGTTGGAACTGATCTGTTGAATGTTCCATTTGAGGAGTTCTTCCAGTTTTTCAATCAGAGGGCCCTCGATAAATTAACGGTCACTTGCTACTGTCTGGAAGTACTACTTCTGTCATTAAGTCTCTATATATAGGTCAGCTCTTTCATTGCATGTATTTTTAATTATCCTCACTATATTATGCAGATTGAAGATCGCCGAATTGAAGAAAAGACAAATCGGTGATATTGGTTTCATTAACCCAAATATCATAGATGCATATTCGGTTGAATTTAAGAAAAAATATACCAAGGCCAACTTGCTACGATCGTTGGTATTAAATCAAAACAAAGCTATAATACTCTTTCCTTACAACTTCAAGTGAGTGTTACTTTCTTGTGCATATTCGGTTTCCCTTATTAGTCGAGGTTATAGTAATGTAATTGATGAGTTATGCATGCATGTACATGTTCCACTATATTCTCCTAGAGATTAAGCTTGAGCAGGGACTAGTTATCGTCTTAGACTCGAGACAAAAAGTGTTGGGTTTCATAGTAATTTCAAAAAAATTCCTATGCACACGCAAGATCATGGTGATGCATAGCAACGAGAGGGGAGAGTATGATCTACATACCCTTGTAGATTGACAACGGAAGCGTTTGGTTGTTGTAGTCGTACGTCTCCACGGCCCGACCGATCAAGCACCGAAACTACGGCACCTTCGAGTTCTAGCACACGTTCAGCTCGATGACGATCCCCGGACTCCGATCCAGCACAGTGTCGGGGAAGAGTTCCGTCAGCACGACGGCGTGGTGACGATCTTGATGTACTACCGTCGCAGGGCTTCGCCTAAGCACCGCTACAATATTATCGAGGACTATGGTGGAAGGGGGCACCGCACACGGCTAAGAATATGATCACGTGGATCAACTTGTGTTCATGGGGTGCCCCTTGCCTCAGTATATAAAGGATGGAGGAGGAGGAGGCCGGCCAAGGCAATTGGTGCAGCCAGGATGTGGAGTCCTACTAGGACTCCAAGTCCTAGTAGGAGTCCACCAAGAGGGGAGGAATGGAGAAGGAAGTAGAGGAGAAGGAAAGGTGGCCGTCCCCCTTTTCCCTAGTCCAATTCGGACTAGAGGGGAGGGGGGCGCAGCAGCCCCTTGGCCCTTTTTCCTCTTCCCACTAAAGCCCATCAAGGCCCATTGCTTCTCCCGTAACTACCCGGTACTCCGAAAAATACCCGAATCACTCGGAACCTTTCCGATGTCTGAATATAGTCGTCCAATATATCGATCTTTACGTCTCGACCATTTCGAGACTCCTCGTCATGTCCCCGATCTCATCCGGGACTCCGAACTCCTTCGGTACATCAAAACTCATAAAATCATAATATAACTGTCATCGAAACCTTAAGCGTGCGGACCCTACGGGTTCGAGAACAATGTAGACATGACCGAGACACGTCTCCGGTCAATAACCAATAGCGGGACCAGGATGCCCATATTGGCTCCTACATATTCTACGAAGATCTTTATCGGTCAGACCGCATAACAACATACGTTGTTCCCTTTGTCATCGGTATGTTACTTGCCCGAGATTCGATCGTCGGTATCTCAATACCTAGTTCAATCTCGTTACCGGAAAGTCTCTTTACTCGTTCTGTAATACATCATCCCACAACTAAATCATTAGTTGCAATGCTTGCAAGGCTTCAGTGATGTGTATTACCGAGAGGGCCCACAGATACCTCTCCGACAATCGGAGTGACAAATCCTAATCTCGAAATACGCCAACCCAACATGTACCTTTGGAGACACCTGTAGAGCACCTTTATAATCACCCAGTTACGTTGTGACGTTTGGTAGCACACAAAGTGTTCCTCCGGCAAACGGGAGTTGCATAATCTCATAGTCATAGGAACATGTATAAGTCATGAAGAAAGCAATAGAAACATACTAAATGATCGGGTGCTAAGCTAATGGAATGGGTCTTGTCAATCAGATCATTCAACTAATGATGTGATCCCGTTAATCAAATAACAACTCTTTTGTTTACGGTTAGGAAACATAACCATCTTCGATTAACGAGCTAGTCAAGTAGAGGCATACTAGTGACACTTTGTTTGTCTATGTATTCACACAAGTATTATGTTTCCGGTTAATACAATTCTAGCATGAATAATAAATATTTATCATGATATAAGGAAATAAATAATAACTTTATCATTGCCTCTAGGGCATATTTCCTTCAGTCTCCCACTTGCACTAGAGTCAATAATGTAGTTCACATCACCATGTGATTTAACAGCAATAGTTCACATCACCATGTGATTAACACCCATAGTTCACATCGATATGTGATCAACACCCAAAGGGTTTACTAAGGTGTGATCATGTTTTGCTTGTGAGATAATTTTAGTCAACGGGTCTGTCACATTCAAACCCGTAAGTATTTTGCGAATTTCTATGTCTACAATGCTCTGCATGGAGCTACTTCTAGCTAATTGCTCCCACTTTCAATATGTATCCAGATTGAGACTTAGAGTCATCTGGATCAGTGTCAAAACTTGCATCAATGTAACCCTTTACGATGAACCTTTTGTCACCTCCGTAATCGAGAAATATTTCCTTATTCCACTAAGGATAATTTTGACCGCTGTCCAGTGATCTACTCTTAGATCACTATTGTACTCCCTTTCTTAACACACTGTAGGGTATACAATAGATCTGGTACACAGCATGGCATACTTTATAGAACCTATGGCTGAGGCATAGGGAATGACTTTCATTCTATTTCTATCTTCTGCCGTGGTCGGGCTTTGAGTCTTACTCAATTTCACACCTTGCAACACAGGCAAGAACTCTTTCTTTGACTGTTCCATTTTGAACTACTTCAAAATCTTGTCAAGGTATGTACTCATTGAAAAAACTTATCAAGCGTCTTGATCTATCTCTATAGATCTTGATGCTCAATATGTAAGCAGCTTCACCGAGGTCTTTCTTTGAAAAACTCCTTTCAAACACTCCTTTATGCTTTGCAGAATAATTCTACATTGTCTCTGATCAACAATATGTCATTCACATATACTTATCAGAAATGTTGTAGTGCTCCCACTCACTTTCTAGTAAATATAGGCTTCACCGCAAGTTTGTATAAAACTATATGCTTTGATCAACTTATCAAAGCGTATATTCCAACTCCGAGATGTTTGCACCAGTCCATAAATGGATCGCTGGAGCTTGTATATTTTGTTAGTACCTTTAGGATTGATAAAACCTTCTTGTTGCACCACATACAACTCTTCTTTAATAAATCCATTAAGGAATGCAGTTTTGTTTATCCATTTGCCAGATTTCATAAAATGCGGCAATTGCTAACATGATTCCGACAGACTTAAGCATAGATACGAGTGAGAAAGTCTCATCGTAGTCAACACCTTGAACTTGTCGAAAACCTTTTGCAACAATTCTAGCTTTGTAGATAGTAACACTACTATCAGCGTCCGTCTTCCTCTTGAAGATCCATTTATTCTCAATTGCTTGCCGATCATCGGGCAAGTCAACCAAAGTCCATACTTTGTTCTCATACATGGATCCCATCTCAGATTTCATGGCCTCAAACCATTTTGCGGAATCTGGGCTCATCATCGCTTCCTCATAGTTCGCAAGTTCGTCATGGTCTAGTAACATGACTTCCAGAACAGGATTACAGTATCACTCTGGTGCGGATCTCACTCTGGTTTACCTGTGAGATTCGGTAGTAACTTGATCTGAAGTTACATGATCATCATCATTAGCTTCCTCACTAATTGGTGTAGTAGTCATAGGAACAGATTTCTGTGATGAACTACTTTCCAATAAGGGAGAAGGTACAATTACCTTATCAAGTTTTTTACTTTCCTCCAACTCACTTCTTTCGAGAGAAACTCCTTCTCTAGTAAGTTTCCTAATTTAGCAACAAAAGTCTTGCCTTCGGATCTGTGATAGAAGGTGTATCCAATAGTTTCCTTTGGATATCCTATGAAGATTTACTTCTCCGATTTGGGTTCGAGCTTATGATGTTGAAACTTTTTCACATAAGCATCGCATTCCCAAACTTTAAGAAACGACAGCTTAGGCTTCTTGCCAAACTATAGTTCATATGGTGTCGTCTCAACGGATTTAGGTGTTGCCCTATTTAACGTGAATGTAGCTGTCTCTAATGCATAACCCCAAAACCATAGTGGTAGATCGGTAAGAGACATCATAGATTGCACTATATCCAATAAAGTACAGTTATGACGTTCGGACACACCATTATGCTGTGGTGTTCCATGTGGCATGAGTTTGTGAAACTTTTCCACATTGTTTTAATTGAAGACCAAACTCGTAACTCAAATATTCTCCTCCACGATCAGATCATAGGAATTTTATTTTCTTGTTACGATGATTTTCAACTTCACTCTGAAATTCTTTGAACTTTTCAAATGTTTCAGACTTGTGTTTCATTAAGTAGATATACCCATATCTGCTTAAGTCATCTGTGAAGGTGGGAAAATAACGATATCCGCCACGAGCTTCAACATTCATCGGACCACATACATCTGTATGTATGATTTCTAACAAATCTGTTGCTCTCTCCATAGTACCGGAGAATGGCGTTTTTGTCATCTTACCCATAAGGCACGGTTCGCAAGTACCAAGTGATTCATAATCAAGTGGTTCCAAAAGCCCATCAGTATGGAGTTTCTTCATGCGTTTTATACCGATATGACCTAAACGGCAGTGCCACAAATAAGTTGCACTATCATTATCAACTCTGCATCTTTTGGTTTCAATATTATGATTATGTGTATCACTACGATCGAGATCCAACGAACTATTTTCATTGGGTGTGTAACCATATAAGGTTTTATTCATGTAAACAGAACAACAATTTATTCTCTTACTTAAATGAATAATCGTATTACAATAAACATGATCAAATCATATTCATGCTCAACGCAAACACCAAATAACACTTATTCAGGTTCAACACTAATCCCGAAAGTATAGGGAGTGTGCAATGATGATCATATCAATCTTGGAACCACTTCCATCACACATCGTCACTTCACCCTTAACTAGTCTCTATTTATTCTGCAACTCCCGTTTCGAGTTACTAATCTTAGCAACTGAACTAGTATCAAATACTGAGGGGTTGCTATAAACACTAGTAAAGTACACATCAATAACATGTATATCAAATATACTTATGTTCACTTTGCCATCCTTCTTATCTGCCAATCACTTGGGGTAGTTCCGCTTCCAGTGACCAGTCCCTTTGCAGTAGAAACACTTAGTCTCAGGCTTAGGACCAGACTTGGGCTTCTTCACTTGAGCAGCAACTTGCTTGCTGTTCTTCTTGAAGTTCCCCTTCTTCCCTCTGCCCTTTTCTTGAAACTAGTGGCCTTGTCTACCATCAACACTTGATGTTTTTCTCGATTTCTACCTTCATCAATTTCCGCATTACAATGAGCTTGGGAATCGTTTCCGTTATCCCTTGCATATCATAGTTCATCACGAAGTTCTACTAACTTGGTGATGGTGACTAGAGAATTCTGTCAATCACTATCTTATATGGAAGATTAACTCCCACTTGATTCAAGCGATTGTTGTACTCAGACAATCTGGGCACATGCTCACTAGTTGAGCGATTCTCCTCCATCTTTTAGCTATAGAACTTGTTGGAGACTTCATATCTCTCAACTCGGGTATTTGCTTGAAATATTAACTTCAACTCCTGGAACATCTCATATGCTCCATGACGTTCAAAACATCTTTGAAGTCCCGATTCTAAGCCATTAAGCATGGTGCACTAAACTATCAAGTAGTCATCATATTGAGCTAGCCAAACGTTCATAACATCTGCATCTGCTCCTGCAATAGGTCCGTCACCTAGCGGTGCATCAAGGACATAATTCTTCTGTGCAGCAATGAGGATAAACCTCAGATCACGGATCCAATCCGCATCATTGCTACTAACATCTTTCAACACAATTTTCTCTAGGAACATATCAAAATAAACACAGGGAAGCAACAACGCGAGCTATTGATCTACAACATAATTTGCAAAATACTACCAGGACTAAGTTCATGATAAATTTAAGTTCAATTAATCATATTACATAAGAACTCCCACTAAGATAGACATCCCTCTAATCCTCTAAGTGATTACGTGATCCAAATCAACTAAACCATGTCCGATCATCACGTGAGATGGAGTAGTTTCATTGGTGAACATCACTATGTTGATCATATCTACTATATGATTCACACTCGACCTTTAGGTCTCCGTGTTTCGAGGCCATATCTGTATATGCTAGGCTCGTCAAGTTTAACCTGAGTATTCCGCGTGTGCAACTGTTTTGCACCCGTTGTATTTGAACGTAGAGCCTATCACACCCGATCATCACGTGGTGTCTCAGCACGAAGAACTTTCGCAACAGTGCATACTTAGGGAGAACACTTCTTGATAATTTAGTGAGAGATCATCTTATAATGCTACCGTCAATCAAAGCAAGATAAGATGCATAAAAGATAAACATCACATGCAATCAATATAAGTGATATGATATGGCCATCATCATCTTGTGCTTGTGATCTCCATCTCCGAAGCACCGTCATGATCACCATCGTCACCGGCGCGACACCTTGATCTCCATCGTAGCATCATTGTCGTCTCGCCAATCTTATGCTTCCACGACTATCGCTACCGCTTAGTGATAAAGTAAAGCATTACAGCGCGATTGCATTGCATACAATAAAGCGACAACCATATGGCTCCTGCCAGTTCCGATAACTCGGTTACAAAACATGATCATCTCATACAATAAAATTTAGCATCATGTATTGACCATATCACATCACAACATGCCCTGCAAAAACAAGTTAGACGTCCTCTACTTTGTTGTTGCATGTTTTACGTGGCTGCTACGGGCTTAAGCAAGAACTAATCTTACCTACGCATCAAAACCACAACGATAGTTTGTCAAGTTGGTGCTGTTTTAACCTTCACAAGGACCGGGCGTAGCCACACTCGGTTCAACTAAAGTTGGAGAAACTGTCACCCGCAAGCCACCTATGTGCAAAGCACGTCGGGAGAACCGGTCTCGCGTAAGCGTACGCGTAATGTCGGTCCGGGCCGCTTCGTCCAACAATACCGCCGAACCAAAGTATGACATTCTGGTAAGCAGTATGACTTATATCGCCCACAACTCACTTGTGTTCTACTCGTGCATATAACATCAACATATAAAACCTAGGCTCGGATGCCACTGTTGGGTTTCGTAGTAATTTCAAAAAAATTCCTACGCACACGCAAGATCATGGTGATGCATAGCAACGAGAGGGGAGAGTATGATCTACGTACCCTTGTAGATCGACAATGGAAGCGTTTGGTTGATGTAGTCGTACGTCTCCACGGCCCGACCGATCAAGCACCGAAACTACGGCACCTCCGAGTTCTAGCACACGTTCAGCTCGACGACGATCCCCGGACTCTGATCCAGCAAAGTGTCGGGGAAGAGTTCCGTCAGCACGACGGCGTGGTGACGATCTTGATGTGCTACCGTCGCAGGGCTTCGCCTAAGCACCGCTACAATATTATCGAGGACTATGGTGGAAGGGGGCACCGCACACGGCTAAGAATATGATCACGTGGATCAACTTGTGTTCATGGGGTGCCCCTTGCCTCAGTATATAAAGGATGGAGGAGGAGGAGGCTGGCCAAGGCAATTGGTGCGGCCAGGATGTGGAGTCCTACTAGGACTCCAAGTCCTAGTAGGAGTCCACCAAGAGGGGAGGAAGGGAGAAGGAAGTAGAGGAGAAGGAAAGGTGGTCGGCCCCCTTTTCCCTAGTCCAATTCGGACTAGAGGGGAGGGGGGCGCAGCAGCCCCTTGGCCCTTTTTCCTCTTCCCACTAAAGCCCATTAAGGCCCAATGCTTCTCCCGTAACTACCCGGTACTCCGAAAAATACCCGAATCACTCGGAACCTTTACGATGTCCGAATATAGTCGTCCAATATATCGATCTTTATGTCTCGACCATTTCGAGACTCCTCGTCATGTCCCCGATCTCATCCGGGACTCCGAACTCCTTCGGTACATCAAAACTCATAAACTCATAATATAACTGTCATCGAAACCTTAAGCGTGCGGACCCTACGGGTTCGAGAACAATGTAGACATGACCGAGACACGTCTCCGGTCAATAACCAATAGCGGGACCTGAATGCCCATATTGGCTCCTACATATTCTACGAAGATCTTTATCGGTCAGACCGCATAACAACATACGTTGTTCCCTTTGTCATCGATATGTTACTTGCCCAAGATTCGATCGTCGGTATCTCAATACCTAGTTCAATCTCGTTACCGGAAAGTCTCTTTACTCGTTCTGTAATACATCATCCCACAACTAACTCATTAGTTGCAATGCTTGCAAGGCTTCAGTGATGTGTATTACCGAGAGGGCCCAGAGATACCTCTCCGACAATCGGAGTGACAAATCCTAATCTCGAAATACACCAACCTAACATGTACCTTTGGAGACACCTGTAGAGCACCTTTATAATCACCCAGTTACGTTGTGACGTTTGGTAGCACACAAAGTGTTCCTCCGGCAAACGGGAGTTGCATAATCTCATAGTCATAGGAACATGTATAAGTCATGAAGAAAGCAATAGCAACATACTAAACAATCGGGTGCTAAGCTAATGGAATGGGTCATGTCAATTAGATCATTCAACTAATGATGTGATCCCGTTAATCAAATAACAACTCTTTTGTTTATGGTTAGGAAACATAACCATCTTCAATTAACGAGCTAGTCAAGTAGAGGCATACTAGTGACACTTTGTTTGTCTATGTATTCACACAAGTATTATGTTTCAGGTTAATACAATTCTAGCATGAATAATAAATATTTATCATGATATAAGGAAATAAATAATAACTTTATCATTGCCTCTAGGGCATATTTCCTTCAAAAAGATCCCAAGGAGTACGCGGACATGACTGAAATTCTCAAGAAGTAAGTTAAATCGATCATTATCGCACCATGTCGGCAACTTTGTTCACTTCCTGATATCAAGTAATTGTTTTCTTTGTCTGGTAGGGTTTGGAAAAAATTCACCTCAAAAGCTCTGGGATTGCCGAAGAAGCTGGAATTTAAACACCCAAAAGTAAGTACTACTAGCATGTTCCGCGCATCTCCTAGTGATTCAAGTGCTAGTTTCATCAATACCATTTTAGCATGCTTGCTTATCAGTTTGATTAACCTCTATTTCTTGTAAAGTGGTTGTGGCAGGAAGCCGGGAATAATTACTGTGGATACTACATTTGCGAGTCCATCTGCCACACGACCTGTGAGTGGGGCTACACTAAAAAACAATATGAAGTGCGTAAGCAATAATATTCAGAATTTAACTTTATTTACCATCTTTTGTGTTGAGTTTCATTCATTCATATATATGTATTGACCCCCTTCTTCAAATTAGATGTTTTGGATGCGGGATGAACTCCTAGCACTAGATCGCATGCGAGGAATTCAAGAGGAATTGGCGGCATTCTTTCTTGACCACGTGATCGATAAAGACGGAGAATACTATGTGGACCCTATGTTCCTATATAATTAGGGGATTATATTGTAAGAGATCTTATATTGTATATATGTAGCCAGTAGCGTCGTATAGATATACGATAACTTGTTGTTCGACCAATCTCTCGGAGAAGGAGAGGTCGATATCACTTCTCTCTGTATGCATATGTTCATGACGATCTTCTGTTTCCTTCATTTTTGCTTACTAGCTAGCGTGTCGAGTGCTCTCTATATGTATAGTACGTAGTATCGACCAAGCACGGAGATAAGAGAGGAGTACACTTCTCTCTATTAATTAATTAGCTACCTAACACAATATATGAAACACCTTAATTAACCATACAAAACCCCCAAATCCCCCCCCCCTTCAGAAAAAAACCCTAGCCCCTGAATAGCTGACGCGTGGATGCCTATTGGTCCCGGTTGGTGCCACCAACCGGGACCAAAGGGCCTCCTGCCTGGGCTCGCCGCACTGGCCACGTGGAGGCCCATCTGTCCCGGTTCGTGTAAGAACCGGTACTAAAGGCCAAGGGCATTAGTAACGACCTTTTAGTCCCGGTTCCCAAACTGGGACAAAAGGCCCTTACGAACTGGGACAAATGGCCCTTTTTCTACTAGTGCATGGAGACACCGGCTAACACCCTATCCTAAATGAACGATAGATTAACTACTAAAAATAGGATCTGACAACGGATGACTCAACATGAATTGGACACTTACTCAATAGTAGACTCGCCAAAGACTGGGAGTTGATTATTCCTAATAGCATGGTTAATAGTACAGCTAGCTGATGGCTATATGATGTTGACATGTCATCTACATCCAATGTTATAGCCAACACGTACAATAGTTAGATATTAAGATGTGCTACTTTATTAATGCATGGCCCACGTCCCACCCTCACATAGTGCCTAGGAGCATGTGTTGTAGCTGGCTCTTATTCTGTAGCCGGCTACTCTTCTCTTTCCTCTTCTCTTCCCTCTTCTCCCTCCACGTCAGCAGAAATATAATATTTTAATTTTTATTTCCCGCTTACATAGGCTTATTGTACTTGCTCTAAGCACTTGTTAACTGTGGCACATTGACTAGGATAGTTTTTTTCCGAAACGGATGACTAGGATAGTTTCATAACTGAAAGCATGCTTATTTGATCTCATAGGGATCCCCGAGAAAACCGAATCGTCCCTCGCGTCGCTCTGTCCCCAGGGGTGACACGGGCAGCGGCCCCAACCTTAGGTGGCGCCAGGAACCTCCACGCTCCCCCCTCACCGGCACCAGCGCCTCCCGCGGGCGAAGCTCGCGTGGAGGATTTGGCCGGCCGAGGGGGGAGGGGGCTCGCGCACCGGCAGGTGGCGGCCGGCAACCTTGTCTCTGGTGCGAGGTGCTCGCCGGTGGCAGTGGAGCCATGGTAGCTCGATGGGGGCAGCGTGGGAGCCGCTAGCGTGGCTGCGGAAGGACGTGTGGTGGCAGCTTTGCAACTGCGGGTTTTCTGCGGGCACAGCTAGCGCTAGCTGCAGCGACGCTCGGACAGTCGAGGATCTCAGATCAATGCGTGTGTGTGGTGCTCATGCGTTATGCCGGTTCAAATCTGCAATGGCCTGAAACGGCAGCGGAGACCGGGGCGGCGGCCTCGGGCGGCGCATCTGGTGGTGGCCTGCTCGTCGGTGCAACGGCGGGTCGAGCACGACTAACCATGAAGCACCGCACGAGGGGTTCGGGACCTACTGCCCGAATCTGACGGTCGCGGCGGCGGTTGCCATTGAGTGGGCGATGATAGCAGCTGGTGCGGTGGTGGGTGCTCGTTGTAGCGCCCAAAATTGGGGTGGCGGTCCCTGTTTTTGACGGCGGCAGACTCCGGGGACGTGTGGGCGACCCAGAGTCTGGATCTTGAGCTGGTGACAGCCTTTGTGAGGCCGGTGGCGGTATGGGACATCCCATCCATCAACAGGACGGGTTCGACGCGGCTCGGCATGTGACACATGCAGTTCCTTCAGAGTAGTCGGGCAGTGCCTATTGCCGGCAAGTGAAGCCTTCGGTGGATTGCTACCTCTTGAGCACTGCGTTGGATTTCCCCGAAGAGGAGAGGATGATGCAGCAAAGTAGCGTAAGTATTTCCCTTAGTTTTTGAGAACCAAGGTATCAATCCAGTAGGAGGCTGCGCGTGAGTCCCTTGTACCTACATAAAAACAATAGCCCAATGCAACCAACGCGCTTAGGGGTTGTCAATCCCTTCACGGTCACTTACTAAAGTGAGATCTGATAGAGATGATAAATAATATTTTTGGTATTTTTGGTATAGAGATGCAAAGTGAAAAGTAAAAGGCAAAGTAAAAGCAAAGCAATAATAAAGTGATGGAGATTGATTTGATGAGAAAGAGACCCTGGGGCCATAGGTTTCACTAGTGGCTTCTCTCAAGAGCATAAGTATTCTACGGTGGGTGAACAAATTACTGTTGAGCAATTGACAGAATTGAGCATAGTTATGAGAATATCTAGGTATGATCATGTATATAGGCATCACGTCCGAGACAAGTAGACCGACTCCTGCCTGCATCTACTACTATTACTCCACTCATCGACCGCTCTCCAACATGCATCTAGAGTATTAAGTTAAAAATAGAGTAACGCCTTAAGCAAGATGACATGATGTAGAGGGATAGTTTCATGCAATATGATAAAAACCCCATCTTGTTATCCTCGATGGCAACAATACAATACGTGCCTTGCTGCCCCTTCTGTCACTGGGAAAGGACACCGCAAGATCGAACCCAAAGCTAAGAACTTCTCCCATGGCAAGAACAACCAATCTAGTAGGCCAAACCAAACTGATAATTCGAAGAGACTTGCAAAGATAACCAATCATACATAAAAGAATTCAGAAAAGATTCAAATATTATTCATAGATAGACTTGATCATAAACCCACAATTCATCGATCTCAACAAACACACCGCAAAAAGAAGATTACATCGAATAGATCTCCACGAGAGAGGGGAAGAACATTGTATTGAGATCCAAAAAGAGAGAAGAAGCCATCAAGCTACTAACTATGGACCCGTAGGTCTGAAGTAAACTACTCACACTTCATCGGAGGGGCTTGGATGATGATGTAGAAGCCCCCCGTGATCGATTCCCCTTCCGGCGGAGCTCCGGAACAGGCCCCAAGATGGGATCTCGTGGATACAGAAAGTTGCAGCGGTGGAATTAGGTTTTTGGCTCCGTTCCCGATCGTTTGGGGGTACGTAGGTATATATAGGAGGAAGGAGTACATCGGCGGAGCTTCAAGGGGCCCACGAGGCGGGGGGCACGCCCCGCCTGGGGTGCGCCCTCCACCCTCGTGGCCACCTCGTGGCTTTCTTGAGGAGGGTCCAAGTCTCCTGGGTCTTATCTGATGAGAAAATCACGTTTCCGAAGGTTTCATTTGTTGGGGAACGTAGTAATTTCAAAAAAATTCCTACGCACACGCAAGATCATGGTGATGCATAGCAGAGAGAGGGGAGAGTGTGATCTACGTACCCTTGTAGATCGACAACGGAAGCGTTTGGTTGATGTAGTCATACGTCTCCACGGCCCGACCGATCAAGCACCGAAACTACGGCACCTCCGAGTTCTAGCACACGTTCAGCTCGATGACGATCCCCGGACTCCGATCCAGCACAGTGTCGGGGAAGAGTTCCGTCAGCACGACGGCGTGGTGACGATCTTGATGCACTACCGTCGCAGGGCTTCGCCTAAGCACCGCTACAATATTATCGAGGACTATGGTGGAAGGGGGAACTGCACACGGCTAAGAATATGATCACGTGGATCAACTTGTGTCTCTAGGGGTGCCCCCTGCCCCCGTATATAAAGGAGCAAGGGGAGGAGGCCGGCTGGCCCTATAGGCGCGCCAAGGAGGAGTCCTCCTCCTAGTAGGAGTAGGACTCCTACTAGGAGGGGGAAAGAAGTGGGGAGGGAGAGGGAAAGGGGGGCGCCGACCCCCTCTCCTAGTCCAATTCGGACCAGGGGGGAGGAGGTGCGCGGCCCACCTTTGACTGCCCCTCTCTCTTTCCACTAAGGTCCATATGGCCCATTACTTCTCCCGAGGGGGGGGGGGGTTACGGTAACCCTTCGGCTCTCCGGTTTCCTCCGAAATCACCCGGAACACTTCCGGTGTCCGAATATAGCCGTCCAATATATCAATCTTTATGTCTCGACCATTTCGAGACTCCTCGTCATGTCCGTGATCACATCCGGGACTCCGAACTAACTTCGGTACATCAAAACTCATAAACTCATAATATAACTGTCATCGGAACCTTAAGCGTGCGGACCCTACGGGTTCGAGAACAATGTAGACATGACCGAGACACGTCTCCGGTCAATAACCAATAGCGGAACCTGGATGCTCATATTGGCTCCTACATAATCTACGAAGATCTTTATCGGTCAGACCGCATAACAACATACGTTGTTCCCTTTGTCATCGGTATGTTACTTGCCCGAGATTCGATCGTCGGTATCTCAATACCTAGTTCAATATCGTTACCGGCAAGTCTCTTTACTCATTCCATAATACATCATCTCACAACTAACTCATTAGTTGCAATGCTTACAAGGCTTATGTGATGTGCATTACCGAGAGGGCCCAGAGATACCTCTCCGACAATCGGAGTGACAAATCCTAATCTCGAAATACGCCAACCCAACATGTACCTTTGGAGACACCTATAGAGCTCCTTTATAATCACCCAGTTACGTTGTGACATCTGGTAGCACACAAAGTATTCCTCCGGCAAACGGGAGTTGCATAATCTCATAGTCATATGAACATGTATAAGTCATGAAGAAAGCAATAGCAACATACTAAACGATCGGGTGCTAAGCTAATGGAATGGGTCATGTCAATCAGATCATTCATCTAATGATGTGATCCTGTTAATCAAATGACAACTCTTTGTCCATGGTTAGGAAACATAACCATCTTTGATTAACAAGCTAGTCTAGTAGAGGCATACTAGTGACGCTCTGTTTGTCTATGTATTCACACATGTATTATGTTTCCGGTTAATACAATTCTAGCATGAATAATAAACTTTTATCATGATATATAAGGAAATAAATAATAACTTTATTATTGCCTCTAGGGCATATTTCCTTCAGTCTCCCACTTGCACTAGAGTCAATAATCTAGATTACACAGTAATGATTCTAACACCCATGGAGCCTTGGTGCTGATCATGTTTTGCTCATGGAAGAGGCTTAATCAATGGGTCTGCTACATTCAGATCCGTATGTATCTTGCAAATCTCTATGTCTCCCACCTAGACTAGATCCCGGATGGAATTGAAGCATCTCTTGATGTGCTTGGTTCTCTTGTGAAATCTGGATTCCTTTGCCAAGGCAATTGCACCAGTATTGTCAGAAAAGATTTTCATTGGACCCGATGCACTAGGTATGACACCTAGATCGGATATGAACTCCTTCATCCAGACTCCTTCATTCGCTGCTTCCGAAGCAGCTATGTATTCCGCTTCACACGTAGATCCCGCCACGACGCTCTGTTTAGAACTGCACCAACTGACAGCTCCACCGTTTAATGTAAACACGTATCCGGTTTGCGATTTAGAATCGTCCGGATCAGTGTCAAAGCTTGCATCAACGTAACCGTTTACGATGAGCTCTTTGTCACCTCCATATACGAGAAACATATCCTTAGTCCTTTTCAGGTACTTCAGGATGTTCTTGACCGCTGTCCAGTGATCCACTCCTGGATTACTTTGGTACCTCCCTACTAGACTTATAGCAAGGCACACATCAGGTCTGGTACACAGCATAGCATACATGATAGAGCCTATGGCTGACGCATAGGGAACATCTTTCATTTTCTCTCTATCTTCTGCAGTGGTCGGGCATTGAGTCTGACTCAACTTCACACCTTGTAACATAGGCAAGAACCCTTTCTTTGCTTGATCCATTTTGAACTTATTCAAAATCTTGTCAAGGTATGTGCTATGTGAAAGTCCAATTAAGCGTCTTGATCTATCTCTATAGATCTTTATGCCTAATATGTAAGCAGCTTCACCGAGGTCTTTCATTGAAAAACTCTTATTCAAGTATCCCTTTATGCTCTCCAGAAATTCTATATCATTTCCAATCAGTAATATGTCATCCACATATAATATCAGAAATGCTACAGAGATCCCACTCACTTTCTTGTAAATACAGGCTTCTCCAAAGGTCTGTATAAAACCAAATGCGTTGATCACACTATCAAAGCGTTTATTCCAACTCCGAGAGGCTTGCACCAGTCCATAAATGGATCGCTGGAGCTTGCACACTTTGTTAGCTCCCTTTGGATCGACAAAACCTTCCGGTTGCATCATATACAACTCTTCTTCCAGAAATCCATTTAGGAATGCAGTTTTGACATCCATCTGCCAAATTTCATAATCATAAAATGCGGCAATTGCTAACATGATTCGGACAGACTTAAGCATCGCTATGGGTGAGAAGGTCTCATCGTAGTCAACCCCTTGAACTTGTCGAAAACCTTTTGCGACAAGTCGACCTTTGTAGACAGTAATATTATCGTCAGCGTCAGTCTTCTTCTTGAAGATCCATTTATTCTCAATTGCTTGCCGATCATCGGGCAAGTCAACCAAAGTCCATACTTTGTTCTCATACATGGATCCCATCTCAGATTTCATGGCTTCAAGCCATTTTTTGGAATCTGGGCTCACTATCGCTTCTTCATAGTTCGTAGGTTCATCATGATCTAGTAGCATGACTTCCAGAACAGGATTACCGTACCACTCTGGCGCGGATCTTACTCTGGTTGATCTACGAGGTTCAGTACTATCTTGTTCTGAAGTTTCATGATCATTATCATTAGCTTCCTCACTAATTGGTGTAGGTGTCGCAGAAACAGGTTTTTGTGATGTACTACTTTCCAATAAGGGAGCAAGTACAGTTACCTCGTCAAGTTCTACTTTCCTCCCACTCACTTCTTTCGAGAGAAACTCCTTTTCTAGAAAGGATCCATTCTTAGCAACGAATGTCTTGCCTTCGGATCTGTGATAGAAGGTGTACCCAACAGTCTCCTTTGGGTATCCTATGAAGACACATTTCTCCGATTTGGGTTCGAGCTTATCAGGTTGAAGCTTTTTCACATAAGCATCGCAGCCCCAAACTTTAAGAAACGACAACTTTGGTTTCTTGCCAAACCATAGTTCATAAGGTGTCGTCTCAACGGATTTTGATGGTGCCCTATTCAATGTGAATGCGGCCGTCTCTAAAGCATAACCCCAAAATGATAGCGGTAAATTTGTAAGGGACATCATAGATCGCACCATATCAAGTAAAGTACGATTACGACGTTCGGACACACCATTACGCTGAGGTGTTCCGGGTGGCATGAGTTGCGAAACTATTCCGCATTGTTTTAGATGTAGACCAAACTCGTAACTCAAATATTCTCCTCCACGACCAGATCGCAGAAACTTTATTTTCTTGTTACGATGATTTTCAACTTCACTCTAAAATTCTTTGAACTTTTCAAATGTTTCAGACTTATGCTTCATTAAGTAGATATACCCATATCTGCTTAAATCATCTGTGAAGGTGAGAAAATAATGATATCCGCCACGAGCCTCAACATTCATCGGACCACATACATCTGTATGTATGATTTCCAACAAATCTGTTGCTCTCTCCATTGTACCGGAGAACGGTGTTTTAGTCATCTTGCCCATAAGGCATGGTTCGCAAGTACCAAGTGATTCATAATCAAGAGGTTCCAAAAGTCCATCAGTATGGAGTTTCTTCATGCGCTTTACACCGATATGACCTAAACGGCAGTGCCACAAATAAGTTGCACTATCATTATCAACTCTGCATCTTTTGGCTTCAACATTATGAATATGTGTGTTACTACTATCGAGATTCATCAAAAATAGACCACTCTTCAAAGGTGCATGACCATAAAAGATATTACTCATATAAATAGAACAACCATTATTCTCTGATTTAAATGAATAACCGTCTCGCATTAAACAAGATCCAGATATAATGTTCATGCTCAACGCTAGCACCAAATAACAATTATTTAGGTCTAATACTAATCCCGAAGGTAGATGTAGAGGTAGCGTGCCGACCGCGATCACATCGACTTTAGAACCATTTCCCACGCGCATCGTCACCTCGTCCTTTGCCAGTGTTCGCTTAATCTGTAGTCCCTGTTTCGAGTTGCAAATATTAGCAACAGAACCAGTATCAAATACCCAGGTGCTACTGCGAGCTCTAGTAAGGTACACATGTATATCACATATACCTTTGTTCACCTTGCCATCCTTCTTATCCGCCAAATACTTGGGGCAGTTCCGCTTCCAGTGACCAGTCTGCTTGCAGTAGAAGCACTCAGTTTCAGGCTTAGGTCTAGATTTGGGTTTCTTCTCCTGATCAGCAACTTGCTTGCTTTTCTTCTTGAAGTTCCCCTTCTTCTTCCCTTTGCCCTTTTTCTTGAAACTAGTGGTCTTGTTGACCATCAACACTTGATGCTCCTTCTTGATTTCTACCTCCACAGCTTTCAGCATTGCGAAGAGCTCGGGAAAGGTCTTATTCATCCCTTGCATATTATAGTTCATCACAAAGCTCTTGTAGCTTGGTGGCAGTGATTGGAGAATTCTATCAATGACACAATCATCTGGAAGATTAACTCCCATCTGAATCAAGTGATTATTATACCCAGACATTTTGAGTATATGCTCACTGACAAAACTGTTCTCCTCCATCTTGCAGCTATAGAACTTATTGGAGACTTCATATCTCTCAATCCGGGCATTTGCTTGAAATATTAACTTCAACTCCTAGAACATCTCATATGCTCCATGACGTTCAAAACGTCATTGAAGTCCCGATTCTAAGCCGTAAAGCATGGCACACTGAACTATCGAGTAGTCATCAGCTTTGCTCTGCCAGACGTTCATAACATCTGGTGTTGCTCCAGCAGCAGGCCTGGCACCCAGCGGTGCTTCCAGGACGTAATTCTTCTGTGCAGCAATGAGGATAATCCTCAAGTTACGGACCCAGTCCGTGTAATTGCTACCATCATCTTTCAACTTTGCTTTCTCAAGGAACGCATTAAAATTCAACGGAACAACAGCACGGGCCATTTATCTACAATTAACATAAACAAGCAAGATACTATCAGGGACTAAGTTCATGATAAATTTAAGTTCAATTAATCATATTACTCAAGAACTCCCACTTAGATAGACATCCCTCTAATCATCTAAGTGATCAAGTGATCCAAATCAACTAAACCATAACCGATCATCACGTGAAATGGAGTAGTTTTCAATGGTGAACATCACTATGTTGATCATATCTACTATATGATTCACGCTCGATCTTTCGATCTCAGTGTTCCGAGGCCATATCTGCATATGCTAGGCTCGTCAAGTTTAACCTGAGTATTCTGCGTGTGCAAAACTGGCTTGCACCCATTATAGATGGACGTAGAGCTTATCACACCCGATCATCATGTGGTGTCTGGGCACGATGAGCTTTGGCCATGGTGCATACTCAGGGAGAACACTTTTATCTTGAAATTTAGTGAGAGATCATCTTATAATGCTACCGTCAATCAAAGCAAGATAAGATGCATAAAAGATAAACATCACATGCAATCAATATAAGTGATATGATATGGCCATCATCATCTTGTGCTTGTGATCTCCATCCTTGAAGCACCTTCGTGATCACCATCGTCACCGGCGCGACACCTTGATCTCCATCGTAGCATCGTTGTCGTCTCGCCAATCTTATGCTTCTACGACTATCGCTACCGCTTAGTGATAAAGTAAAGCATTACAGGGCGATTGCATTGCATACAATAAAGCAACAACCATATGGCTCCTGCCAGTTGCCGATAACTCGGTTACAAAACATGATCATCTCATACAATAAAATTTAGCATCATGTCTTGACCATATCACATCACAACATGCCCTGCAAAAACAAGTTAGACGTCCTCTACTTTGTTGTTGCAAGTTTTACGTGGCTGCTACAGGCTTAAGCAAGAACCAATCTTACCTATGCATCAAAACCACAACGATAGTTTGTCAAGTTGGTGCTGTTTTAACCTTCGCAAGGACCGGGTGTAGCCACACTCGGTTCAACTAAAGTTGGAGAAACTGTCACCCGCAAGCCACCTATGTGCAAAGCACGTTGGGAGAACCGGTCTCGCGTAAGCATACGCGTAATGTCGGTCCAGGCCGCTTCGTCCAACAATACAGCCGAACCAAATTATGACATGCTGGTAAGCAGTATGACTTATATCGCCCACAACTCACTTGTGTTCTACTCGTGCATATAACATCAACATATAAAACCTAGGCTCGGATGCCACTATTGGGGAACGTAGTAATTTCAAAAAAAATCGTACGCACACGCAAGATCATGGTGATGCATAGCAGAGAGAGGGGAGAGTGTGATCTACGTACCCTTGTAGATCGACAATGGAAGCGTTTGGTTGATGTAGTCGTACGTCTCCACGGCCCGACCGATCAAGCACCGAAACTACGGCACCTCCGAGTTCTAGCACACGTTCAGCTCGATGACGATCCCCGGACTCCGATCCAGCAAAGTGTCGGGGAAGAGTCCCGTCAGCATGACGGCGTGGTGACGATCTTGATGCACTACCGTCACAGGGCTTCGCCTAAGCACCGCTACAATATTATCGAGGACTATGGTGGAAGGGGGCACCGCACACGGCTAAGAATATGATCACGTGGATCAACTTGTGTCTCTAGGGGTGCCCCCTTCCCCCGTATATAAAGGAGCAAGGGGAGGAGGCCGGCCGGCCCTATAGGCGCGCCAAGGAGGAGTCCTCCTCCTAGTAGGAGTAGGACTCCTACTAGGAGGGGGAAAGAAGTGGGGAGGGAGAGGGAAAGGGGGGCGCCGCCCCCCTCTCCTAGTCAAATTCGGACCAGGGGGAGGAGGTGCGTGGCTCACCTTTGGCTGCGCCTCTCTCTTTCCACTAAGGCCCATATGGCCCATTACTTCTCCCGGGGGGTTCGGTAACCCTCCGGCTCTCCGGTTTTCTCCGAAATCACCCGGAACACTTCCGGTGTCCGAATATAGCCGTCCAATATATCAATCTTTATGTCTTGACCATTTCGAGACTCCTCGTCATGTCCGTGATCACATCCGGGACTCCGAACTAACTTCGGTACATCAAAACTCATAAACTCATAATATAACTGTCATCGAAACCTTAAGCGTGCGGACCCTACGGGTTCGAGAACAATGTAGACATGACCAAGACACGTCTCCGGTCAATAACCAATAGAGGAACCTAGATGCTCATATTGGCTCCTACATATTCTACGAAGATCTTTATCGGTCAGACCGCATAACAACATACGTTGTTCCCTTTGTCATCGGTATGTTACTTGCCCGAGATTCGATCGTCGGTATCTCAATACCTAGTTCAATATCGTTACCGGCAAGTCTCTTTACTCATTCCGTAATACATCATCTCACAACTAACTCATTAGTTGAAATGCTTACAAGGCTTATGTGATGTGCATTACCGAGAGGGCCCAGAGATACCTCTCCGACAATCGGAGTGACAAATCCTAATCTCGAAATATGCCAACCCAACATGTACCTTTGGAGACACCCGTAGAGCTCCTTTATAATCACCCAGTTACGTTGTGACGTTTGGTAGCACACAAAGTGTTCCTCCGGCAAACGGGAGTTGCATAATCTCATAGTCATAGGAACATGTATAAGTCATGAAGAAAGCAATAGCAACATACTAAACGATCGGGTGCTAAGCTAATGGAATGGGTCATGTCAATCAGATCATTCATCTAATGATGTGATCCTGTTAATCAAATGACAATCTTTGTCCATGGTTAGGAAACATAACCATCTTTGATTAACAAGCTAGTCTAGTAGAGGCATACTAGTGACACTCTGTTTGTCTATGTATTCACACATGTATTATGTTTCCGGTTAATACAATTCTAGCATGAATAATAAACTTTTATCATGATATATAAGGAAATAAATAATAACTTTATTATTTCCTCTCGGGCATATTTCCTTCATCATTCCGTTTGGACTCCGTTTGATATTCTGTTTCTCGGAAACACTGAAATAGGCAAAAACAACAATTCTAGGCTGGGCCTCCGGTTAATAGGTTAGTCCTAAAAATAATATAAAAGTGGATAATACATTATACCTCCCGGACCAGAACTTCTTGTTTCAGAGGGGGAATCCATCAAGCTTGATCAACCATTAACAAGCAATCCTAATGTGGGAGGTTTTGGTCAGGGGGACGCAGAAATCGTGCTTCAGGATCCATTACGTGTCCAAGGCCTTTTGTTCTTCTTCGCATCCGTTATTTTGGCACAAGTTTTTTTGGTTCTCAAAAAGAAACAATTTGAAAAGGTTCAATTGTACGAAATGAATTTCTAGGTCCCGGGATTTCTTACCATCAAGTTGGTAAAAAGCCTCGATTTATTGGCAATTGCTAGAATTATCTATGATCTATTTTGGAAATCATTTTTTGTTTAGACTGCTTTTTGTTTATGAGATGTCTGGAATTCCTTATTTATATCCCATGCAAAAGAAGAGAATCCAAGGCAAAGGCGAGAACAATAAAATTAAAATTTCTTCCTTTTCAGAATATGGTCCAAAACAGTAGATAATTTAGCATGGAGCAATCAAAATTTATAGATACGTTGGAGACGTATCAAGCATCCCCAAGCTTAATTCCTGCTCGTCCTCGAGTAGGTAAATGATAAAAACAGAATTTTTGATGCGGAGTGCTACTTGGCATAATTTTAATGTAATTCTTCTTAATTGTGGTATGAATATTCAGATCTGAAAGATTCAAGACAAAAGTTCATATTGACATAAAAATGATAATACTTCAAGCATACTAACTAAGCAATTATGTCTTCTCAAAATAACATGGCCAAAGAAAGTTCATCCCTACAAAATCATATAGTTTAGACATGTTTCATTTTTGTCACACAAGAATGCTCTCATCATGCACAACCCTGATGACAAGCCAAGCAATTGTTTCATACTTTAGTAATCTCAAACCTATAAACTTTCACGCAATACCTGAGCGCGGGCCATGGACATAGCACTATGGGTGGAATAGAATATAATGAGGGGGGTTATGTGGAGAAGACAAAAAGGAGAAAGTCTCACATCAACGAGGCTAATCAATGGGCTATGGAGATGCCCACCGATTGATGTTAATGCAAGGAGTAGGGATTGCCATGCAACGGATGCACTAGAGCTATAAATGCATGAAAGCTCAACAAAAGAAACTAGTGGGTGTGCATCCAACTTGCTTGCTCACGAAGACGTAGGGCACTTGAGGAGGCCCATTGTTGGAATATACAAGCCAAGTTCTATAATGAAAAATTCCCACTAGTATATGAAAGTGATAACATGAGAGACTCTCCACTATGAAGATCATGGTGCTACTTTGAAGCACAAGTGTGGTAAAAGGATAGTAACATTGTCCCTTCTCTATTTTTCTCTCATTTTTTGGGCCTTCTCTTTTTATGGCCTTTCTCTTTTTTTGGGGCCTTCTCTTTTTTATGGCCTTTCTCTTTTTTTTATTCCTCACTTGGGACAATGCTCTAATAATGATGCTCATCACACTTCTATTTATTTACAACTCAATGATTACAACTCGATACTAGAACAAAGATGACTCTATATGAATGCCTCCAGCGTTGTACCGGGATATGCAATGAACCAAGAGTGACATGTATGAAAGAATTATGAACGATGGCTTTGCCACAAATACTATGTCAACTACATGATCATGCTAAGCAATATGACAATGATGAATGTGTCATGATGAACGGAATGATGGAAAGTTGCATGGCAATATATCTCGGAATGGCTATGGAAATGCCATAATAGGTAGGTATGGTGGCTGTTTTGAGGAAGATATAAGGAGGTTTATGTGTGAAAGAGTGTATCATATCATGGGGTTTGGATGCACCGGCGAAGTTTGCGCCAACTCTCAATGTGAGAAAGGGCAATGCACAGTACCGAAGAGGCTAGCAAGGATGGAAGGGTGAGAGTGTGTATAATCCATGGACTCAACATTAGTCATAAAGAACTCACATACTTATTGCAAAAATCTACAAGTCATCAAAAACCTCGGCACTACGCGCATGCTCCTAGGTGGATAGATTGGTAGGAAAAGACCATCGCTCGTCCCCGACCGCCACTCATAAGGAAGACAATCAAATAACACCTCATGTTTCAAATTTGTTGCATAACGTTTACCATACGTGCATGCTACGGGACTTGCAAACTTCAACACAAGTATTTCTCAATTTCACAACTACTCAACTAGCATGACTTTGATATTATTACCTCCATATCTCAAAACAATCATCAAGCATCAAACTTTTCTTAGTTTTTAACACACTCATAAGAAAATTTTATTATTAATCTTGCATACCAAGCATATTAGGATTTTAAGCAAATTACCATGCTATTAAAACTCTCAAAATAATCTAAGTGAAGCATGAGAGATCAATAGTTTCTATAAGACGAATCCACCACCGTGCTCTAAAAGATATAAGTGAAGCACTAGAGCAAAACTATAAAGCTCAAAAGATATAAGTGAAGCACATAGAGTATTCTAACAAATTCCAAATCATGTATGGCTCTCTCAAAAGGTATGTACAGAAAGGATGATTGTGGTAGACTAACAAGTAAAGACTCAAATCATAAAAGACGCTCCAAGTAAAACACATATCATGTGGTGAATAAAAATATAGCTCCAAGTAAAGTTACCGATAGAAGTAGACGAAAGAGGGGATGCCTTCTGGGGCATCCCCAAGCTTTGGCTTTTAGGTGTCCTTAGATTATCTTGGGGGTGCCATGGGCATCCCCAAGCTTAGGCTCTTGCCACTCCTTGTTCCATAATCCATCAAATCTTTACCCAAAGCATGAAAACTTCACAACACAAAACTTAAAGTAGAAAATCTCGTGAGCTCCGTTAGCGAAAGAAAACAAAAGACCACTTCAAGGTAATGTAATGAACTAATTATTTATTTATATTGGTGTTAAACCTACTGTATTCCAACTTCTCTATGGTTTATAAACTATTTTACTAGCCATAGATTCATCAAAATAAGCAAACAACACACGAAAAACAGAATCTATCAAAAACAGAACAGTCTGTAGTAATCTGTAGCTAGAGCAAGATCTAGAACCCCTAAAATTCTAAAATAAATTTCTGGTCGTGAGGAATTTATATATTAATTATCTGCAAAAAGAATTAACTAAATATCACTTTCCAAATAAAAATGAAAGCAGTTCTCGTGAGCGCTAAAGTTTCTGTTTTTTACAGCAAGTTCAACAAGACTTTCCCCAAGTCTTCCCAACGGTTCTACTTGGCACAAACACTAATTAAACACAAAAAACACAACAAAAACAGAGGCTAGATAAATTATTTATTACTAAACTGTAGCAAAAATCAAGGAATAAAAATAAAATTGGGTTGCCTCCCAACAAGCGCTATCGTTTAACGCCCCTAGCTAGGCATAACAAGCAAGAATAGATCTAGGTATTGCCATCTTTGGTCGGCAATCCATAAGTGGCTCTCATGATAGATTCATATGGCAATTTTATTTTCTTTCTAGGGAAGTGTTCCATGCCCTTCTTTAATGGAAATTGAAATCTAATATTCCCTCCTTCATATCAATAATTGCACCAACCGTTCTAAGGAAAGGTCTACCGAGAATAATAGGGCAAGAAGGATTGCAATCTATATCAAGAACGATAAAATCTACGGGCACATAATTCCTATTTGCAACAATAATAACATCATTAATTCTTCCCATAGGTTTCTTAATAGTGGAATCCGCAAGATGCAAGTCTAGAGAGCAATCATCAAAATCACGGAAATCTAGCAAATCACACAAAATTTTGGGAATAGTAGAGACACTAGCACCCAAATCACACAAAGCATAAAACTCATAATCTTTAATTTTAATTTTAATAGTAGGTTCCCACTCATCATAAAGTTTTCTAGGGATAGAAACTTTCAACTCAAGTTTTTCTTCATAAGATTGCATCAAGGCATCAACGATATGTTCGGTAAAGGCTTTATTTTGACTATAAGCATGAGGAGATTTTAGCGCGGATTGCAACAAGGAAATACAATCAATTAAAGAGCAATTTTCATAATTAAATTCCTTGAAATCCAATATAGTGGGTTTAGCATCATCTAGGATTTTATTTCTTTTAATCCCACTTTTATCAATTTCATCATCAAGATCTAAATACTCCGAATTTTTAGAACGCCTTCTAGGTAAAGGTGGATCATATTCAGTCCCATCATTATCAAGATTAATATTGCAAAACAAAGATTTAATAGGGGACACATCAATAACTTTTAGATCTTCATCTTTATTTTCATAGGAATTGGAAGAACACGCTTTAATAAAGGCATCTTTCATAGCACGCGTCCTAGCGGTTCTTTCCTTGCACTCATCAATAGAAATTCTCATGGCTTTGAGAGACTCATTGATATCATGCTTAGGAGGAATAGATCTAAGATTTAAAGAATCAACCTCAAGAGAAATTCTATCAACGTTCCTAGCCAAATCATCAACTTTAAGCAATTTCTCTTCAAGCAAAGTATTAAAATTCTTTTGTGAATTCATAAACTCTTTAACACTACTCTCAAATTCAGAGGGCATTTTATTAAAATTTCCATAAGAGTTGTAGTAGGAATTTCCATAATTATTAGAAGGATTACTAGGATAAGGCCTAGGATTAAAATTCCCTCTATACGCGTTGTTACCAAAATTATTCCTACCAACAAAATTCACATCCACAGATTCATTATTATTCTCAATCAAAGTAGACAAAAGGCATATCATTAGGATCAGATGAACCACTCTTAGTAGCAAATAATTTCATAAGTTCATCAATCTTTCCACTCAAAACATTAATTTCTTCTATCGCATGCACTTTTTTTATTAGTAGATCTTTCAGTGTGCCATTGAGAATAATTAACCATAATATTATCTAGGAGTTTAGTAGCATCTCCTAAAGTGATTTCCATAAAAGTGCCTCCCGCGGCCGAATCTAAAAGATTTCTAGAAGCAAAATTCAATCCGGCATAAAATTTTTGTATAATAATCCACAAATTGAAACCATGAGTAGGGCAATTACGTATCGTTAATTTCATTCTCTCCCAAGCTTGTGCAACATGTTCATGATCAAGTTGCTTAAAATTCATAATATCGTTTCTAAGAGAGATGATCTTAGCGGGAGAAAAATATTTAGAGATAAAAGCATCTTTGCACTTGTCCCATGAATCAATACTATTTTTAGGCAAAGATGAAAACCAAGCTTTAGCACGATCTCTAAGCAAAAAAGGAAATAGCTTCAATTTAACAATATCATTATCGACATCTTTCTTCTTTTGCATGTCACACAAATCAACGAAGCTATTAAGATGGGTAGCGGCATCTTCACTAGGAAGGCCGGAGAACGGATCTTTCATGACAAGATTCAGCAAAGCAGCATTAATTTCACAAGATTCAGCATCGGTAAGAGGAGCAATCAGAGTGCTAAGGAAATCATTATTGTTGGTATTGGTGAAGTCACACAATTTAGTATTATCTTGAGCCATCGCGACAAACAAGCAATCCAACACATGAGCAAACAAAAAGCAAATGGGCAAAAAGAGGCAAATAGAGAAAGAGAGGGAGGATAGAGAGAGAGAGCGAATAAAACGGCAAAGGTGAAGTGGGGGAGAGGAAAACGAGAGGCAAATAGCAAATAATGTAATGCGGGAGATAGGGATTGTGATGGGTACTTGGTGTATAGCCTAGGAGTTGTGTAATTTTCGTTTTGATGTCATCTTTTAACATAGGGTTAGTGGCTATCTTGTGGAGTTACTGTCACGAGGCATGCAAACTCAGATTTTCTTTTTGCTTTATTTCTGGGTCGATGTCGTTCGGCTACTGGATTTTGCATTCTTAATAACATATGGCCCTATGCATCATACTGATGCAGAGGCCGGAGGTTATCCTCCTTTTCAAAAAAACATTGGGAACTAAGGGATATACACCGCCTCTACATCTACCTCGATACATTGTTTTTTCCTAATTACATAATAATGCAGTTGCACTATTTGGCAACATCGGGCGCACCCTGCGCGAGCCGTCTAATCTTGATGGGTCGCTCCATGGGGAGGCAACATGCCGCATGTTTTTCAATAAAGAGGATTTGCCATGGGTTAAATTAATCTGAGATACTTACTACAACACACAGCTTCCAGGGCTAAAGATGGAAGGTCCAGCTGGTGGAAGAGTCATTTAAAGCTCTTTATACTGTTCAAATAGAGTTACTAATGCACAATCGGTAATGGACAAACTGTCCTTTTTTGGCATGACAAGTGGTTAGATTCTTATCTTATCAACAAATTCCCAGAGCTGCATGTCGTGGTTCTAAGCCTGACAGTAGAGTGGGGGGTAGGTATGGAGAGGCAAGGTCCTAGCTATGGAGAGGTTGTAAGCACAAAGGATGTACGAGTTCAGGCCCTTCTCGGAAGAAGTAACAGCCCTACGTCTCAGAGCCCGGAGGCGGTCGAGTGGATTATGAATGTATGAATTACAAGGTGCCGAACCCTTCTGCCTGTGGAGGAGGGTGGCTTATATAGAGTGCGCCAGGACCCTAGCCAGCCCACGCAGGAGAGGGTTTAAGGTGAGTTAAGTCTGGGGCGTTACTGGTAACGCCCCACATAAAGTGCCTTTACTATCATAAAGTCTACTTGATTACAGGCCGTTGCAGTGCAGAGTGCCTCTTGACCTCCTGGTGGTCGAGTGAGTCTTCGTGGTCGAGTCCTTCAGGCCAGTCGAGTGAATCCTCGTTGGTCGACTGGAAGGCGACCTCTTCTAAGGATGTCCTAGGGTAAGTTACTTGGATCAGGTCCATGATCCTACCCTAGGTACACAACCCCATCATTAACCCCCGAATGGATCGAGGCTTCGAGTGAAGAAGGAGTTGATGTCGTTTCCGATTAACCTTTGCGCTCCGGTTGTGCGCTGTTCTGGACCAAAGAATCCCTTTGTCGACAGGAAACAAATTGCCTTCAGTCAACTTGATCCATTCTGTTTTTGCGTCGAGTGATCTTTCAGGCTTCGACGATCTCCGAGCGACGGATCGCCGGAAACACCGCGCCTGACAGACTGATTTGTTGCTCGCGGATTCCGCGGGATGCGAAATTTTGGGGCGCGCGCGAAGCGGGGCGGACCGCGGCGCTCGGATGGGACGGGGCATGGACGCCTCGATCTCCGCACCGCCTTTTTCGCCACGTATCCCGCCTGCATAACTGTTCCAGATATGATTAGATCGCCCGGGCCCGCCTGTCATCCACTCGGAACGGACCTTATAAATGTGCCCGGCGAGGATTTCTGTGCTGCGCCTTAGCATTCTTCCCCTCTCTATGCTTCCTTCCTCCCTGCTCAGCGTGCTCGCTCTCGCCCCCGCACCACTTCCCTTTGCGCATCTCGCCGGCGACCATGGCCAAGGAGAAGACGGCGGCGCTGGAGCGCGCAAAGAAGGCGTCGGCATCGGAGAAGGCGAAAGGAAGGTCCACCAGCCGCGGTGGGTCCTCGTCCAGATCCCGCCTGCCGAAGGGCTGGGTCCAAGGAGACTGGATCCAGTCGACCATCACGGAGAATGACCTCCTCGACATGGCCAACGAGGGCTTGATCCCCCACGGAGCTGCGAGGCTTCCGGGGAAGGAGTGGCAGCCCCAGCCAGAAGAGGGTGAGTGTGTGCTTTTGGCCACCCATGTTGATCGCGGGTTTTCCTTGCCACCGAGTGTTTTCTTTCGTGGCTTTTTGAACTTCTTCGGAGCG
>NC_041390.1:604535271-604565906 GCF_002162155.2 Triticum dicoccoides | reverse complement strand
ATTTTCACAACTTAGGCGAGTGCTTGGACTGCAGCTAAGCCCCCGAGTGAGAGGGTTGCTCTTCACTCGGTAGGATTTTTGTAACTTAGGCGAGCACAGGGCTGCAGCTAAGCCCCCGAGTGAGAGGGTTGCTCTTCACTCAGTAGGATTTTTATAACTTAGGCGAGCACGAGGCTGCAGCTAAGCCTCCGAGTGGAAGGCTGGCTTACCACTCGGTAGGATTTTGATAACTTAGGCGAGCACGAGGCTGCAGCTAAGCCTCCGAGTGGAAGGCTGGCTTACCACTTGGTAGGATTTTGATAACTTAGGCGAAACGGATTCGCAGCTAAGCCTCTGAGTGGGAGTCTGGCTCACCACTCGGTAGGATTTTTACAAACTTAGGCGAAACGGATTCGCAACTAAGTCACCCACTGAGGGGAATTTTATTGGAAAATAAAAATAAAAAGTGACAGATATTGTGGAGGAACTATGACACTATTATTTTGAGGTCCATGAACTACAAAAGTACTTTATTGCAACTCATTTGAGTGATAAAACTTAAGTGTAAAATGGGCGGAGTAGCTCCGCGTTCCAAGCTCGGGGTTCGTCGATATTATGCTCGACGTTGTAGAGACGGTACGCCCCGTTGTGGAGAACCTTGGTGACGATGAAGGGGCCTTCCCAAGAAGGAGCAAGCTTGTGTGGTTTGTGCTGATCCACTCGGAGAACCAAATCCCCTTCCTGGAAGGCTCGACCTCTCACATTTCGGGCGTGGAAACGGCGCAGAACTTGTTGGTAGATGGTTGATCGGATCAGAGCCATCTCCCTTTCTTCCTCTAAAAGGTCGACTGCGTCCTGCCGCGCTTGTTCAGCTTCTGCTTCGTTGTAGATTTCAACTCGAGGAGCATTGTGGAGAAGATCACTCGGCAAGACTGCTTCAGCTCCATAGACCAAGAAGAATGGAGTTCTTCCGGTCGACCGATTAGGCGTGGTCCGCAGTCCCCAGAGTACAGATGGAAGTTCGTCGACCCAAGCTCCAGCCGCGTGTTTGAGATCACGCATCAGTCGAGGCTTCAGTCCCTTGAGAATCAGTCCATTAGCTCGCTCTGCTTGTCCATTCGACTGCGGATGGGCGACTGATGCGTAGTCGACCCGTGTGCCTTGGGAGTCGCAGAAAGCTCTGAATTCCTCTGAGTCAAAGTTCGACCCATTATCCGTAATGATGCTGTGCGGGACTCCATATCTGAATATTAGTTCCCTGATGAAGCTAACAGCAGTACCGGTGTCAAGGCTCTTGATTGGTTTAGCCTCGATCCACTTGGTGAACTTGTCGACTGCCACCAGTACATGCGTGAAGCCACTTCGTCCTGTTCTCAAAGGACCGATCATGTCCAGCCCCCAAACTGCAAAAGGCCAGACGAGTGGGATGGTCTTCAAAGCTGACGCAGGCTTGTGCGACATATTCGAGTAGAACTGACATCCCTCGCACTTATCTACTATCTCTTTTGCCATCTCATTCGCCTTGGGCCAGTAAAATCCGGCTCGGTATGCTTTGGCCACGATGGTCCGAGAGGACGCATGATGACCACAGGTCCCCGAGTGAATATCATTGAGGATGAGTCAACCTTCTTCTGGTGTTATGCACTTCTGACCGACTCCAGTCGCGCTTTCTCTGTATAATTGTCCTTTGATTACGGTAAAGGCCTTAGATCGACGGACGATCTGTCGAGCCTCTTCCTCATCCTCCGGAAGCTCTTTCCTCAAGATATATGCGACATACGGAATCGTCCAGTCGGGAATGACCACCAAAACCTCCATGATCAAGTCGACCACCGCTGGGACTTCAACTTCAGTCGGATCTGTGGCGCCCTTGGGCTGCGGAGTTTCTTCGGTGAAAGGATCTTCTTTGACTGACGGAGTGTGTATATGCTCCAAGAACACACCACTCGGAATGGCTTCTCTCTTGGAACCTATCTTTGCTAGATCATCAGCTGCTTGATTTTTCAGTCGGGGTATATGATGGAACTCCAACCCCTCGAACTTCTTCTCCAGCTTCCTCACTGCACTGCAGTATCCAGTCATGGCTGGGCTTCTCACGTCCCACTCTTTCATCACCTGATTGACCACTAAATCCGAGTCGCCATAGACCATTAGGCGACGGACGCCGAGTGAAATGGCCATGCGCAACCCATATAGGAGGGCCTCATATTCTGCCTCATTGTTGGAGGAATCAAAGTGAATCTGGAGCACATATCTGAGCTTATCTCCTCTGGGGGAAACCAGGACAACCCCAGCACCGGAACCATTCAACATCTTAGAGCCATCGAAAAACATGGTCCAATGCTCCGAGTGAACTTCAGTCGGCTGCTGTTGTTCAATCCACTCGGCGAGGAAATCTGCTATCGCCTGGGACTTAATGGCTTTCTTTGCCTCAAACTTGATATCAAGGGGAAGAAGTTCAATCGCCCATTTGGCCACTCGACCAGTTGTGTCTCTGTTGTGCAAAATCTCTGATAGTGGAGCGTCGCTGACGACTGTGATGGAATGGTCAGAGAAATAATGAGCAACCTTCTTTGTGGTCATGTATATTCCATACACAAGCTTCTGATAATGAGGATATCTCTGCTTGGATGGAGTCAAGACTTCAGACAAATAATACACTGGGCGCTGAACTTTGAGAGCTTTTCCTTCTTCTTCCCGCTCGACCGTTAGCACAGTACTGACAACTTGTCCTGTGGCTGCGATGTAGAGCAACAGAGGCTCTTTGCTGATTGGAGCAGCAAGCACCGGCTGGGTGGAGAGCAGAGCTTTTAGCTCGGCAAATGCTGCATCAGCTTCTGGAGTCCACTCGAACTTGTCAGCCTTCTTCATCAGTCGGTAAAGAGGCAGTGCCTTTTCACCGAGTCGTGAGATGAATCGACTTAATGCGGCCAAGCATCCAGTAAGCTTCTGGACATCGTGCACTCGCACAGGGCGTTTCATTCGGAGAATAGTGCCAATCTTCTCTGGGTTAGCGTCGATTCCCCGTTCGGAAACGAGAAAACCGAGTAACTTGCCACCAGGAACTCCAAATCTGCACTTTGATGGATTGAGCTTGATATCATACCTTCTGAGGTTGGCAAATGTTTCGGCGAGGTCAGCGAGCAGGTCGGAACCTTTTCGTGACTTGACAACAATATCATCCATATAAGCTTCCACATTCCGACTGATTTGGGTGAGTAGACACTTCTGAATCATTCGCATAAATGTGGCTCCGGCATTCTTGAGGCCGAATGGCATGGTGATATAGCAGAAGCACCCGAATGGAGTGATGAAAGCTGTTTTTACCTCATCGGGCCCGTACAGACGGATCTGGTGGTACCCGGAGTAAGCATCTAAAAAAGACAACCTCTCGCATCCCGCGGTCGAGTCAACAATTTGATCTATGCGAGGGAGAGGAAAGTGATCTTTCGGGCAGGCCCGGTTGATGTGCTTGAAATCAATGCACATTCGGAGCGACTTGTCCTTCTTAGGAACCATGACGACATTAGCGAGCCACTCGGAGTGGTATATCTCTCGGATAAATCCTGCCGCCAACAGTCGAGCCACTTCTTCACCGATGGCCTTTCTCTTTTGGACGGCGGACCGCCGAAGATGCTCTTTGACTGGTTTTGCAGACGAGTCGACTCTTAGGCGATGCTCAGCCAGTCCCCTGGGAACACCTGGCATGTCAGCGGGCTTCCATGCAAAAATGTCCCAGTTCTCACGGAGGAACTGGATGAGCGCTTCTTCCTATTTTGGGTCGAGTGTTGTGGAGATGCGGGTCGGAGCTGCTTCGGGGTCGGTCGGGTGAATGTGAACAGGCTTCGTCTCACCGGATGACTGGAATGCAGACTCTGTGGCGGGCTTCTTGGATCGCAGCAAGTCACTCGGATCTGCGTTTTGCTTGTATTCTTCGAACTCGACCGCTGTCACTTGGGAATCGGCAATCTTGGAGCCCTTCTGAAAGCACTCCTCTGCCTTTTTCCTATCACCGGTGACAGTGATCACACCTTTGGGACCGGGCATCTTCAATTTGAGGTACACGTAACATGGTCGAGCCATGAACCGTGCATAGGCTGGTCTCCCCAAAATGGCATGATATGCACTTTGAAAATCCACGACCTCAAACGTCAACTTTTCTTTGCGAAAATGCTTCGAATCACCAAACACTACGTCCAAAGCTATCTGGCCGAGTGACTCGGCCTTCTTCCCTGGTATAACTCCATGAAAGCTCATGTTACTAGTGCTCAGTCGGGACATCGGAATGCCCATACCTTTCAATGTGTCTGCATACAATAAGTTCAGCCCACTTCCACCATCCATCAGCACCTTTGTCAGTCGAGTGCCTTCGACAACTGGATCGACCACCAAAGCTTGCCTCCCAGGGGTGGCAATATGAGTCGGGTGATCAGATTGGTCGAATGTGATGGGTGTTTGAGACCACTTCAGATAATTTGCCTTTGCGGGGGCAACCATGTTCACCTCTCGGTTAATCACTTTCAATCGACTTCTGCTTTCCACATCTGCAAAGATCATCAGAGTGGAGTTGATATGCGGATATCCTTCCTCACTGTCCTCCTTGTCTTCGGCCTTGTCCGACTCCTTCTCCTTGTCCTTAGACTGTTTTCCCTGAAACTGCTGGATCAGGAGTCGACATTGGTGAGTGGTGTGCTTCGGGTAAATGATATTCCCCTCTTCGTCTTTCTTCGTGTGAATGTGACATGGCATATCCATCACGTCGTTCCCTTCTTTATCCTTTACCTTCTTGGGGTTCCAGGATCCTTTTGGTTTCCCCTTAAACTTTCCTTGAGTCACGGCCAGAGCCTCTCCAGGAGCTGCCGGTTCAGCCTTCCGCTTCTGTTTCCGACTGGTGTTTCCTTTTTCCGACTGACTCGGCTTGTGCTTGCCGCTTCGGAGTCGGTCTTCTTCTTCGCCATTGGCGTACTTGGTAGCAATCTCCATCATCCGACTCAAGGTCATGTCACCGGTTCGACCAAATTTCAAACTCAGTTCTCTGTTCTTGACGCCGTCTTTGAAGGCGCATACTGCCTGATGATCAGAGACATTTTCCACAGTGTGGTGCAAAGTGATCCACCTCTGAATATACTCTCTGAGAGTCTCATTAGTTTTCTGCACGCAGACTTGCAACTCTGTCAATCCCGCTGGTCGCTTGCAAGTCCCTTCAAACGTTCTGACGAACACTCGGGACAGATCTTCCCAAGTGTAAATGCTGCTAGGAGGTAATTGAGTCAACCATGCCCTGGCAGAACCTTCCAACATGAGGGGCAAATGCTTCATGGCCACCTCGTCGTTCCCACCACCGATCTGAACTGCCACTCGGTAGTCTTCAAGCCAAGTTTCAGGCTTAGACTCACCAGTGAACTTGCTGACTCTTGTTGCCAACCTGAAATTGGGGGGGATAACTGCGGCTCTGATAGCTCTGCTGAAACATTCAGGACCAGAAACATGTACTCGACTGCTCGTGGGTACACCTCTGTCGAGTGCGCCTCGATGGGCTCTGTTCCGGTCGACCAACCCTTGCACGATAATGGATCGCGCGTCGAAGCCTGGCTCTCTGGGGTCAACTGGAACCCTACGCCCTGTACTGTACTGACGCCTATCATCTGGCTGCCGAGGAGCGTAAGACCCACCCCTCGGAGGGGAATAGGGCACTCGACGCCTATCATCTCGGTCGAGTCTGTCGCCATATTGATCTCGCCGATTCTCACGCCCTTCGCGCCGCGGAGGCGATTTGGGGCTGTGAGCCGACTGAACCGTATTCACAGTGACAGATCGACTGTGAATTCTGTTGCGCGACTGAGACACGGCTGAATTCTGATCTCCTGCTGCCCGGAGCAGATCCCTGATTTGCAGCAAACCTCTGCCAGCTTCCGACTGCGAAGGCTGAATGGACTCTGCTATACGGGTCGCAGCTGCTAAATTCTGAATTGGGGTTCGATATACCTGAGTCGGCGGGAAGAATTGACGTCGACTGGTGTCGGGAACTCGTTGCCGCACGCGCTCGTCGAGTGCTCGCTGAAGGTTCTCCAGTCGAGTGCGCTCGGCCAAATTGGCCAGACGCGCCTCCTCCAAGGCACGAGCCTCGGGGGTTTCTCCTGCGATGGGAATACGCAGGGGATCCTCGTTCCTGCGGCGAAGCTCTTCTCTTTGCAGAGAGTCGAGTGGCTCGGGCTGGTACTCTTCGTAGTCTCGTGCAGGGTCGCCGCCGTCACCTGCTCCACCACCACGGGCGAAGCCAGGAGGGCTGTGGGGCCCGTCGACCATCAAGATTTCCGCCGCTGGATCACTGCTTCCGCACTCGGATGCAGTCTCTCCGGAGCCAGTCGACTGATCGAACAAGCCGTAGAGAGATTCGTTGGGCTCGATTGCCGCAACTTGTGTAGTGGCCGATTGGCGAGCCACTGCGTGACTCACCCATCGCTGAAGCCTCGACCGGCCTGAGCGCTTGCGCTGGCGGGAGACCGGGAGGGTGGATGATGGAGGAGCCGACCGATACTGGGTCGACGGTTGCCACAGCAGAACGCCGCGGACACATGCGCGAAAATGCGTCGCACCGCGGACGGGGAGCACGTCTACGTCGAGTGGAGCCTCCTGGAGCCACGCGGAGTCGTCGGCGATGAAGGTGAGGGTGCCGAGACGGATCTCTTGACCCTTGACCAAAACTCCAGCAGACACCATGATGAGAGTACTCGGAAGAATCGCAACTTCTCCACAAAATCGCTAAAACACCGGCCCCACGGTGGGCGCCAACTGTCGTGGTTCTAAGCCTGACAGTAGAGTGGGGGGTAGGTATGGAGAGGCAAGGTCCTAGCTATGGAGAGGTTGTAAGCACAAAGGATGTACGAGTTCAGGCCCTTCTCAGAAGAAGTAACAGCCCTACGTCTCAGAGCCCGGAGGCGGTCGAGTGGATTATGAATGTATGAATTACAAGGTGCCGAACCCTTCTGCCTGTGGAGGAGGGTGGCTTATATAGAGTGCGCCAGGACCCTAGCCAGCCCACGCAGGAGAGGGTTTAAGGTGAGTTAAGTCTGGGGCGTTACTGGTAACGCCCCACATAAAGTGCCTTTACTATCATAAAGTCTACTTGATTACAGGCCGTTGCAGTGCAGAGTGCCTCTTGACCTCCTGGTGGTCGAGTGAGTCTTCGTGGTCGAGTCCTTCAGGCCAGTCGAGTGAATCCTCGTTGGTCGACTGGAAGGCGACCTCTTCTAAGGATGTCCTAGGGTAAGTTACTTGGATCAGGTCCATGATCCTACCCTAGGTACACAACCCCATCACTGCACTCCTTTGTCAAAAAGGATACACACTCAGCAGCCACATGGATATTAGAAGAAAACCCCCATTTACTGCTTCACACTCCACTTTCAGAACTAGCATACATCCAACTGAATGATCTTCAAGGTCTAGTGACTATGCATTGGAATGAGCAAAGAAGGGATAGATGGAAGGGCTTCGAGCAAGGCCAACACTATTCATCAATCAGAATGTATAAAGCTATTTAGCCGAAGACTGAAAGTAATTTGGTGTTCAAATGGATCTGGAAGACTTCTAACAGACTAAGGCAAAAAAAATCTTCTGGCTACTATTACATGATAGAATCAACATCATAAATTTGTTGAGGAGAAAGAATATGCATCTGGACAACTATAATTGTATTCAATGTATATTGTACATGGAAGAAACCTTGAGGCATCTTTTCTCGGATTGTACCTTTGCACAAGAATGCTGAATGCATCGTTCCAAACAGAAAACTAGGAATATCAAGCTTCGATGACATTATGATATTGCACTCTTCTCTCCCAAAAGAATTTTCCCTGGTCATTATTATCCAAGGATGTTGGAGAATTTGGACACTGAGAAATGGAAAGATTTTTAGACAGGAGGTGCCAAGTATTAATTGCTGGAAGTTTTGGGTCAAAGAAGATTTGGTTCTATTACAAGACAGAATCAAAGCAAAAAAATTGGACAGTTTTAAGGATGGGCTGCTACACATCTATGAGGTTTGTAGAGGATATAGTTATTGCTCCTTAATGTTATTATGTTCCCGAGACTAGGAACTGGATAAGTAGCCATTGGTGTGTTTTTCTTTTTTCTTTCTTTGTAAATATTCTTTCTTGGAATTAATTAATGAAAATTACCGTAGAACAATTGTATAGTATAGACTATCTGGGACTCGGCAACCACGTCGCCAAGATCTAAATTGGATACTAGACAAAAAAAAGGCACTTCACTGGCTGGACGGAGATGACACTTACGATACTTTCTATCGACCCGCCTACTAGATTGCCCTGGGCCAAAGAAGGATACGGGAAACAATTATCATTGTCTGTTGTTAGTACATACACAAGGAAAATACAAACACAGAACAAACAAAATCAGTTGCAGACAATTCATGGGAAACATCCTTCAAATAGTTCATCTAAATTCTCTGATGCATTATTTTTTGTCTCTTTGTGGATCATTCATAAAATATGTTGTTCGTAAGTTGCTTCGCTCCTTGGCTCCAATCGGTCTTCGATCCAAGGGTGTGATTATGAAGGTGTCTATGATGCTTATAAAAGGGGGCGTCCTTCAAATAGTTATTGATGCAGACACAATATGAACATGGTGCTTCCTTTTGCTTGTGTTTTGCTAAATGGGGTGTGTGTGTCTTGCCACGCCTACCTGGATTTTGACCGATGTGGTTGCTGGATGACGTGTTCTGCGAGCTCTCCCGGAATGGAATGCGTGTTTTGCCATCTCTAACGGCCTTTCACAGCTGCGACCTGGCTGATTGGCATGTGCACTCCACGTGCTCGCTTATTGCACTCTTCCCCGCCCCGTCGATCGTCTGGTCGGTTCGCTTGCATTCCTTTTGCTCAGGACACCCGACTGGCGTGCATGTTGCACTCTTCCCTGCCATGTCGACTATCTGGGTGGTTTGCCTGGTTTCCTTCCACTCATGTGATTCTAGGTGGGGATTTCTAATTCCAATGGTTCTGGTCATAGCCGTGGGGGAGGGGGCACCAAAATACGATCAAAGGGCTTTGACTGGATGGCACGGCGGCGAAACGGTATTTGGGTGACCTTGGAGGCAAATCTAAGGGCAAAATTGAGCAGAATCGAAAAATAAGGGCAACCCTTGTGGGTATGTCTCCACTAAGAGCAAAAATGCCCATTTTTGAAATTCAGTACCTTTTGAGAAATCCCATTTTTTGAATTTAGGATTTGTAAAAAATTGAAGTTAAAAAAAGAAAAAAAAACAAGCAAGAAAAAAAAAGATAAGATAAAAAAACAGGGGCGTCGCACCCCACGCATGGACCGGCCTATAAGCGTCATAGGAGGTCTCACCAAATACCATATCACCTCATGGGCGGCTCTAAATAGGTCGGGTCCTAGCTAATCCTAATGCTACAAGGTTGGGCCCACGTGCCATGTTCCTGGCTAATCCTCCATAGAACCTACTTCCTCCGTCCCATAATCCTGTCAAAAACACTCTTATATTATGGGACGGAGGGAGTAATTAACGTATTCAAAAGAAAGGACACTAATAAACTTGACCACCAGCGTTAAGATGTCGGCGACCAGAATCCAAGGGGAATAGGCCCGGGATTCCTCTGCCGACGATAAGTTGAGCGTAGATTTAGTCCTACGGACTCTTGGAGCAAGCTGCGTCCATGGGTGGTCGTATGAGTCACTGGGGAAACAGGGATGCCAAAGAGGTCTTGTTGCAGCGTTGGCATGGGGTACGCTAAGACGTTGTTACGACCACAAATCGATTGATATGAAGGGTTCTTCGGGTCCTAGCAGCTCTAGGGTCTTGAAACAGTGGTTGTTTGGCTCGATGGTAGACAACATCATCGGCGCGCAGCACGACGGCGACAACACCGACATGGTGTACAGTAGGGAGCGAGCTGAGGAACCAATCAATAGGGGAGGAAGAAGGTAAATGGAGAGGGGGTCACGATATCTTCGATGTGAATATTGGGAAGGCCAATTGTAGGCGGAAGGCGGCAAACCGACGAACGCAACGGTGACTGGCTCGGGGCATAAGAAGTGTATGGCGTCGGTTCTAGGCATTCCCTCGCCGATTCATCGGGTGGAACTATTAAAATTGGCTATTAGGATCGCAACGACAAGACTTCTTGCCATGGGAAGGCCATTGACCGCGGTGACGACCTACGGCCACTTTCACTGACGCTCACTCTTGGCTGGGAGAGCAAGAACGAGGGAGACGGAGGGTGTGGCGAGGGGCTAGGGTTGCGAGCGAGAGACAGTGAGAGAGGCGCTCAAGGTTCATCTACAGCCCGAGACAGAGAGGAGGGAGGAAGAAATGGCCGCCAGTGCCACCTCATGTGGCCTCGTCTGTTGTGTCTAGAGAGAGGGGGAGACTTTTCCTATTTCATTTTTGGTGGGTCTCGCATGTAAGTGACTAGGATGAAGAGAGAGGTGATATATTTTTTCCTTTTTTGGTTCGCCTTGCATGTAAGTCAGTAGCCCCTCTGCCAACTACCAAGAACTGTTTGGTCCAAAATAATGGTCAATGGCCTTTGACCAGACGAAAACGTGATGGAAGGGTATTCGAGGGGCCTGTGAGATAAATTTAAAGGTAAAACGGAGGAGAGTGAAAAGGTAAGGACAAATCCCTTGGGTAGGTTCCCAATAAGGGCAAAAATGCAATGGTTCCTTAAAAAATAGTGCATGAATTTGTTCAGATATTCTTGAATATCTAATTTTTTGAATTTTTAAAAATTACTGAATTTGAAAAATGTTCCTAAAATTAAAAAAAATCACGATTTTGAAAAGTGTTCCCTTATTTCAAAGAATTTTATAAATTTTTAAAATTTTCGAATTCCAAAAAATGTCCATGTATTTGAAAAAAAACTTCGATTTCAAAAAATATTCACGAATATGGAAATGTTCCGAATGTAAAAAATTATACATGAATTTAAAAATGTGCTCATGAATTTGAAAAATGTAATCCTGATTTTCAAAAAAATCAGGAATTTGAAAAGGTTGTCAGATCTTAAAAACTCTCATGAATTTGAAACAATGTTCATGAATTGAAAACAATATATCACAAATTTAAAAATAAAAAATAAAATAAAACACAGAAGAAAATAAAAAGGAAAAACCCCCGCTTTGGGAAGACCTGGCATGGGCCAGCAAACATAGGTGTCCCTAACTCTCTCTCACAGGGGAAAACGCTTGGTCGCTATCTTTCCGCCAGAGCTATAAGTCGCCCGTAGTGATATCTGTTACGTCTCGCCTTAAGGTTGTTTGTGTAGTTGTGTTTCTGGGTCTGCCAGTTTTGTTGGACTTTTTCTCGTTCCTGGCTCACTCTTTCGCTAGTTCGCTAGAAGAAAAGAAGCTCGCTCTCTGTAGAGTTTAATTGTTTTTCTTTGTCTGTAAGTTAGAATGGCCCAGTTTTTATTCGTTTTTTTTATTTTCATTTTTACTATTTTCACATGCTTTGTTTCTTCTTTTCTGTGTGTTTTATTTGGTTTCCACTCTTTGTTTCCATTTTTGTATTTTTCGTTACGGTTGCCACTGTTCTTTTTTTTCTTTTTCCGTGTTTCTATTTACAGTTCCATTGGTTTTATTTGGAGATTTTTCTATTATTTAATTTTCTGTATTTTTCCTTTAATGTTTTCATTGGTTTCATTTTGATTCTCTTGTTTCTCCTTTCTTTCTATTTGTGTGTTTTCCTTTACGGTTTTATTCAGTTTTTTCTTTTTATTTTTCTATATATGTCTACTTTTTTCATTACATTTTTTACAATTTTTTATAGATATGAAATATATTTTTACATGTCGAAATAGTTTTGTCAAATATATGTCTTGATGTGTAATTTTTCATATACATTGTACACTTTACATATACATCTTAAATATTTTATACATATGTGGCAGGTAATCAAAATAATTCAAAAAAGAAACTTTTTTAAATACATGATTAACATTTTTTTCTAATATATGTTGGATGTATATTTTTCAAAATAGATTGTATAAACAAGGAATATTTCTTTACACATGTTTAGCTTTTTCTAATACGTGATTAACATTTTTAAATATATATTTTTGATGTCTATTTTTTATAAACATCTGAAAAAATTATATATGGTTTACCTTTTTCAAATACATGATTAAGATTTGGTTTTCATATATATGTTTTGATGTCTATTTTTTCATACGCATTGAATATTTTTCATATACATGAGAATAATCTATTTCACATATGTTTAGCATTTTTTAAATACATGATTGACTTTTTTCAAATATATGTTTTATTATTATTTTGTATTATGTTCTGAACATGTTTTCAGTGTGTGTTAAACATTTTAAAATGTGGAACGGAGGGAGTAGCAATCAACAACAGTTTAAAAAAAGGTGAAGTGAATATACGTTATGAAATATAGGTATTTAAACTATATAAATGGACATAGAGTGAACGGATGAATGGGAAATTGAAACCCACGCTCGGTCTCACTAGTGGGCCTTCTGAGTAGTGCTTTCCTCGACCCGAGGCTGCACTAGTCTCGCTTGCGTTATGCTAGACATAGTTGTACCCCTACAAAAAGATGTGCCCCTATCTAGCGACCTACTTTTGGGATAGCATCTGGAAGGCAGCGCCTGTTTTTCGATAAAGGACATTTCATTGAATTGATTTATCAAGGTGATACGACCGCATCGACACAAAGCAGTGCCTCTTGTCGCCAAATCATTCTTCCATTCACCATTCTCTGTTGGCTAGGGCCGTGTCCATATGAGTAATCTAATTCTCATCAGATGCTGAATCAACTTCCAAGCTTATGACCTTTTCAATTAGAAAATAAGGAAAGCTTAAGACCTTTTACAAAAAAAAAAACACTTCTAAGCTTATGTACACAGATGTTGCATTCTTCACTTTGCAGCAAATGACAAGACTAGGGTTCTAATTGATAATGGTCGATTTTTCCAGATGCATCGCCCAGATGCAAAGGCCGGAGGTCATCCTCCTTTTCTAAAACAAAAAGGGTCGATTTTTCCGAGAATTCACTACTAACCATCGATCCTATTGGCACACGTCTCCTCCCTAACCGCTGTACATTATGCATGGGAAATCATCACTAGAGCAGGCACCCTTCTGTCTGACTTCATATTCCTCCATCGCCAGTACCGTTGCCCCTTTGAGTATAGTTGCCCGCTGCTTGTACACTTTGATTCTCCGATGAATCATTCACCTCAAGAATCCTGCGTCACCAATCAAATCAGCATGATAGTATCAGAGACGTAATTAGGCGTAAGTAGGTATGTGGCCCGCATCCGACAGAGTTGCATCGACGGATCAAACATAATTTGCATCTCACGTACACGTACGTAGGCGGCGGGGGCTGATCATGATTAGTCGCCTGTTGCAGCAGGAGATGCGCGTTGATGAAGAGCAGAAGCACGCAGTAGGAGTCGACGACGTCCCGCATGTCGCGTAGCCGGATCGCCATGCTCCTGCCGCTCCGGACGCGGCGCCAGAGCGTGCTCCGGTGGTAGGAGTCGACGAGGCCGGCCGCGTCGACGAGCGTCTGCACCACGGGGCCTCCCAGCTCCGAGCAGAGCAGCACGGCGCCGCAGCCCGTCGGCCACTTGAGCAGCGCGTGGAGCCTGCGGCTGCACCGCTCGAGCTTGGCGCACTCCCGCCTGCTCTGCGGGATGCGCATGAGGCTCGCGCCCGCGGCGACGAGCATCACGGCGTGCAGGCCGGACATCTGCGCCAGGTTGGCCGCCTTGGCCAGGACGTCCCACAGCGCCGCCACCATCCCCATCGCCCCGTCTTTCTTCACGCGTGTGTGTCCGGCCTTTGTGAGAGACTGGCGCCGATGACTTATATATGTTGCAGCTGCAGCCATCGCTGGTGAGTGGTGACCGCCCGGACGACCGGATGGGACATTCGAGAAACGCGGCTAGGGTGGTTAAATTGGGCAGGGAATATGCGAGCTTTTTGCACAGAAAGGGAACTGTGAGTGCGCGAGGGCCGAGGGCAACTGACATATATGGAGTGCCTTGGTCTCATTTTTCAATGAAATGAACGTAGCATGAGGGCCTTTTGTTCTAAATATATACTATCGGAAGCGATTAGCAAGGCATTATTGAAGATAGTGCGGCCGGCCATCTCATCCAGGAGACGATCGAGGTCACGTGCTTGCTGCCGGATTAGTGGAGCGGCCGGAGTCGATGTTGACGAAGTAGGCTGGACACCAGAGAAAAGATCGGCCAAGGGGACGCTCCCTGTCAGCACATAAAAGGGCGGTGTCATTCCCGCGTAAAAGGATGGCTCGTGAATAGGTCGGCTCAGGTGTCCACGGCGCTTCCCTGCTCGTCAACCAGCTTTAGATTAGAAAAAAATAGCTTTGTATTTATTATTCTATGGAAGCCACGGCCTGGGTCTGGGTGGTAATCGTGATCGTATCCTGAAATTTCGAAGATTCAGTTTTATATACTGGGTGGAACTACTGGAAAGGTGTAGACTGTAGAATCGCACAAAGCCAACCGCGGCATGCTTTTTAACACTCCGCCCCACACGCAGGGGTGCGCAGCCCGGCAGGCTGAACTGAGCAAAGTCCACCGTAGCATGCCAAACTGAACAACCCGGGATGCATCGTAGCCATTCGGGGATGACTATACACGATAGAAACAGTGGCAACTCTCAGTTTTTTATTCAAATAAGGTTAAAATTTTGACGCGAGGCTGGGCTGCAGATAGAAACAAACTTGCTAAACTTGCTTAAAGGTGAAAGAATAGGGGAAATCGATATGACCCAATAAATTATACTCCCTTTGTCCCAAAATAAGTGACTCAATTTTATACTAACTTTAGTATAAAGTTATTGTAAAATTAAGTCACTTATTTTGAGATGGAGGGACTATATGGATAACACAGATGTAAATTACAAAAATTGCACCAACAAACTTCGAAACTTGAGTCGGACAAATCTCGAAACTTACACCGACAAGTTCTAAAACTTGAAGACCAATTTGGGTCGTGTATCTTCGATTTGACAGACCAAGCTGCTTTTTCTATTACTTCTCCACAATAGTTGATTCTATTAGCCGCCCCTTACCCAACTTCTCTCACGCCATTGGTCGCCAGCGATACTCTTGCCAAGGGCCGACCGGCCATGCGATTTGATCGAACTCTTGGTTTCCAGAGCCTGCTCGGAATTTCAGTGTCGTTTCTCCGACCAATCTACACACTGGGTCGTTGTCTCCACAAGCAGCACCATATGCACATTTCTGGGTGCTAATATAGCTCGCCCGCAAAGACTATCTCTCCCTTAGTACGAGTTGTAACGAACTATCGCCCACATAGGCCATGCTCCCGCTCCCAAGTGAGCCGGTTTGTCTACACAACGGGAGTCTGCTCTATTGTATCACTTTGCCTAATTTTTTGTTAGTTCTAGTAGTTCTAATTTTTTTTGGCAGTGCTAGCCTGCTAGGATGTATTTGCTTACATTAAGTCACACACTTGATTTTCTTAACTTTTATCATATTTTTCATTCACTTTTTTGTTCTTCCTTTCCTTTTATTATTATTTCTTATTGCTTCATTATTATTTTTTGCTCTTTTCACACTTTTTGGCACAATAAATTTTTAAAATAAATTAATATTTTTCCATATTCGTGAACATATTTTGGTATACATGAACAATTATTTTTAACATACTGGACATTTTCTGCTAATGTGTGAACACTTCAAATGTACATGAAATTTATTTAACTCGTGAACAATTTTAAAATTACGTGAACACCTATTTAATTATATATAAAGATAGTTACAAATTATGTGGACACTTTTGTATTTACAAGAACATTTTAGTATATATACATGAACATTGTTTTAGAACATGTGAAAAAAATTCTTCAAATGTGTGAACACTTTTAAAACTTATACGTTAGATTGAACACTATAAACCTACATGAACAATTTTCCAAATGGAGTGAACAATTTTAATGAATACACAAACGTTTTCGAAATAGGTTCAATACCTTTTGCAATTACGGAACGATTTTTTAAATGCATGAATACTTTTTATTAAGGAGTTTTATCAATTTTAGAAACACACGGATATTTTTATGAAGGACTTTTATCAATTTTGCCACTACTTGTGTCACATAACTCAACTTTGCCACTAGAAGTTTCAACTACTTAAAAATGCCATACATCCATTAAGCTTGTGTTAAGAAAATGCAACTAGACAATGTTACCATTTGGTCAAAGGCCATTGACTAAGGTGAAGCGACAAAAATACCCTTGGACCTAACTTGCCAGCGCTCCCTTATAACACATGAGTGTTAGTTGCCGTTACACAAAGAACTAAATTAGAAGAAAGAATAATGACCCATGAGGATTTGATCACCCATGCGTCAAGCTATTTTGATTCTAATTTCATTCTAGTACTGAAAACTAGGACACGCATGTTACAACGCGTTGTAGAGGGGACACTAGCAAGTGGGTCCATGGGTATTTGGCCACTTCACCTGGGTCAATAGCCTTTGACTATACGACAATGGTGCCGGGTGACATTTTTTAGCATATTTTTAACGAAAGAATGACATAATTTAGTAGTTCAAACTGCTAGTAACAAAATTGAGTAGTGTGACACGAGTAATGGCAAAACTAATAAAAAACCTTTTATAAAATATGTGAACATTTTAAAAATATGTGTGAACATGACATTAATATTTTCAAATGCATTAAATACTTTTTTAATACATAGTAAACATGTTTTCATTACGTGGTGAACATTTTTATGTGGCGACCATTTTTTAGGTACAATATTAATATATTTTTAATGGATGATAGACCTTTTTTGGAATACACGATGAACATATTTTAATACAGAACGAATGTTTTGAAAATGGAAGATGAATATTGCTTTTAGATATATTATGAACAACGCTAATACACGATGAGCAAATTTCTATATGCATACGCAAACATTTATCCAAATACATGTTTTATAATGTGTACATTTTTTTAATGTAAGTGAACATTTTTCTTTTAAAAACACACAAACACACACACACACACACAAGTTCTACCCGAAAGACTAGATAAAGATGAAGGTATTAAAAAAAGCTGGAAGAGAAAAAAATATATAATAATGAGCTGTTTGCTTCGCTCTTTCATAGTGCAGTGCATTGCTAGTTGTTCCTTTTCTTTTTGATGAAAGTGGTTGCTAGTTTTTTTTAAGGAAAACTCGCAAAGCTTTCAACCAGAAAACAATGTTTACAGGAATAAAAATAGGATCATATGGCTGGCTAAACCAGATATGGTGGACAAGCCCTAGAACTAGAGCATGCTTTGTAAGGTTGTGAGCTTCAAAATTAAAGTTTCGGAGCTCAACAGTGAAAAAGGCAGGGATTGTTCCTTGATTTCAAATATCCGCGGACATGACCGTACCTTTCTTGAAGGCATCAACGTCGCAGTTCTTACATTCCTTCCCAACTTTCTCCGGGGGAAACCCTAGATCTGGTCTTTCGGATCAGACGATGGCGGGCCCGACATCTGCGGCCACAAGTTGCAACCCATTTATGTATACTGGAGTTTTTGGTTGAAATACATTAAGGATGAGGGGCTGACATTAACTTGAAAACATATTTGGTGGAATGGTGAGCCCAAGTATTTCCCAAACGTCAGGTCGCAGGTTCGATGCCCGTCCATTACGTCCTTATGTTATTTTTCTTACTAATTACTTACTGACAGGCGGGCCCACTAGTCATAGGGTCATATATATATATATATATATATATAGTACTCGGGTAATTCTGTTTTGTAACTACAAGTAGGCCCCATGCCATGTCAGTGCCACGTCAGCCATACACGATGCCACGTTGACGCGCTTTACGTCTATGGATAGGATTAGCACCGTATTTGCATGTTCGTGTCAAGTTTTAGAACCAGTTAGACGTATTTTTCAAGTTCAGGCACTAAAGTGAACATTGATGACAAGTTCAGGCATCATTGTTGTATTTACCTCTTAATCTAATCCTCATCAGATGGCAAATCAACTACCAAGCTTATGACCTTTTTCTATTAGAAAAAAAAAACTTGAGACCTTTACAAAGGGAAAACACTTCTAAACTTATGTACACAGATGTTGCGTTCTTAACTTTGCAGCAAATGAAAAGAGTAGGCTTCTAATAACGGTCGAATTCGCTTGAGAATCCACTACTAACCATCTCCTATTGGGACCCATCTCGTCCCTAACCCCTGTACATTATGCATGGGAAATCATCACTAGAGCATGCACGCTTCTGTCTGACTATCACGAATTGCTGCGACTTTGGGGCAATTGCTCACTAGTCACTACTTGTACACTTTGACCTTGCGATGAATCATTCGCCTCATGAATCCTGCGTCACCAATCAAATCAACATGATACTATCAGAGATGTAATTAGGCGTTACATCCACGGATCAACATAATTTGCACCTCACGTTCACGTACGTAGCATCTGGCTGCGGGGTGTGATCATGATTAGTTGCCTGCTGCAGCAGGAGATGCGCGTTGATGAAGAGCAGAAGCACGCAGTAGGAGTCGACGACGTCCCGCATGTCGCGTAGCCGGATCGCCATGCTCCTGCCGCTCCGGACGCGGCGCCAGAGCGTGCTCCGGTGGTAGGAGTCGACGAGCCCGGCCGCGTCTACGAGCGCCTGCACCACGGGGCCTCCCAGCTCCGAGCAGAGCAGCGCGGCGCCGCAGCCCGTCGGCCACTTGAGCAGCGCGTGGAGCCTGCGGCAGCACCGCTCGAGCTTGGCGCACTCCCGCCTGCTCTGCGGGATGCGCATGAGGCTCGCGCCCGCGGCGACGAGCATCACGGCGTGCAGGCCGGACATCTGCGCCAGGTTGGCCGCCTTCGCCAGGACGTCCCACAGCGCCGCCACCGTCCCCATCGTCCGTCCTGTCGATCGATCGCCCTGCTTGCACTCACACGGCCGTATGTCGCGCGCGTCTGTCTGGCCGGTCCAGTGAAAGAGTGGTACCAATTTATACCATTCTATGTACGATTCGCATCCGACAATGTCACACCATTCCATCAACGGTGTCGTACAGATGTTGTATAGAAATTGTGACATGTAGCAGTGCTCCATCAGTGTGGCCGCCCAGACGACCGGTTAAGGCTGGTTGTAATGGTAGTATCATACTTAGTATCATGCATGCCAACTAAGCAATTTTGATGATGTGTCATAGCATTGAATGAAGAAAGAGATGGTGGAGTATTATATCATGATACCGTATCATAATAAATGATATGCTACTTTGTGTCATGCATGGCAATAAATAGAGTTCTACATGATAATAATATATGATACTATGCATTAGGAAGGTAGTATCATACACTAATATCATATGCATGATACTACTATATAATATTCCCCATTACAACCAGCCTAACACATGGCATGTGATGGAACAGTCGAGAAACGCGTTTAGAAGGTTATTGATTATTAGGACATCACACCTTTAGAGATTAATTTAATTTAATTAATAATTAAAGAAATGTGCAAACTTTTTGTATAGAAAAGGAATTGTGAGTGCGCTAGAGCTGAAGGCAACGAAAATAGTGTCCCTCCCAGGAGCTTTGGCTCAGGGCGATGTTGGCTTCGTCTCATATGGGAATCTGTTGCCCATCTATGGGTACTCCCTCCGTTCGGAATTACTTGTCTCAGATATGGATGTATCTAGAACTAAAATATGTGTAGATACATCCATTTTTGCGACAAGTAATTTTGAATGAAGGGAGTACATCACTAAGGAAAATTGTTACTCTTTCCGATCTATATTAATTGTCGTCGATTTAGTATAAAGTTGTTAGCCCTAGAGTATATGATCTCGAGTGCTGTCATGTGGTCTACGTGGGAACTTCGAAGTGTTTTTTTTAAACAACTCCGAAGTGACTTGTGCTTCGATGGATGCGCATTAGGTAATTTTGGCATCAGGTGGAGAAGATAATGAAGAGATGGCGTCCACTCTGCCCAAACAGCAATCTGTCCGCGCTAGATTTGAAAGGTCACCGGCGCCAAAAACCCCACCTGAACAAATAACAGGATCAACCAACGGCAAGGCATCAAAATTTAAAAACCCAAGATTCAATGGCCATTTTGCAGATGGATTGGGAGCAACTCCACCGCCAAAGCATGACGTCTATGGGCTGTTGCGATCGATGTTGCATGCCACAGGGGCCGGAGGGCGTGTGTTGGTCACGAAACACATTGGCGTCCCTGCTCTTCCACGCGTTCTCAAAGAACGACCACGACGACGACCGCCGTCCGCAGGCAGTGTCTTGATTGCTGATTTTTTATTTAGACAAAGGCATGGATTGCTGATGTAATTGGATCTTAATGCTTGTTGTCAATGGAACGGAGTCAGCTTAGGGGCCTTTTGATCTACAATTGTAGTAGCATTAGCGGAAGCGATTAGGCATTATTGAAGATAGTGCGGCTCACGTGCTTGCTGGCTGGGGTTAGTTGTTGAGTGGAGTCGACGTTGACAAAGTAGGCTGGACACTCGAGAAAAGATGGGCCAAGGGGGACTACTCCCAGTCAGCACATACCAAGGGTGGTGTGTCATCCCCGCGACAAAGGGTGGCTCCTGAATATTAGATCGGCTCAGGTGTTTACCTCTTTTTGATTTTGGGGCCCGTCAACCAGCTTTATTATTTATTATTCTATGGTGACAGTAATCTTGATCGTATCCTGCAATTTCAAAGATCCAATTTTCTATACTGGCATGGTCGGAGCGAGTGCCAAAGTGCGGAGTGTCACCGGTTGTTTTGCTCAGAAATCACATAATACCTGCCGCTGCTTTTAACACTGCACCCCCAACACTCAGGGGTGCACAACGTCGTCCACCGTAGCCTGGCAAACTCAACAACCCGGGAACCGTCTTCAGTCGTAACCACCTGAGGACGACTACGATAGAAGAACCTTTACGGTGGAAGAAAAGAGAAGGTTTAACATGGATTGTTAGATTAGAGATGGATCGGATATCACAAATGAAAATTTCAAAAATTGCACCGACAAGCTTTAAAACTTAAATCAACAAGCTTCAACACTTGCACCGACAAGTTATTAAACTCGAAGACCAATTTGGGCCGTGAATCTTCAATCCGACGGACCAAACAGAATTTTTTTGGATTATTTCACCATAAGAGTTGATTCTATTAGCCGCTCCCCTTAGCCATCTTCTCTCATATCATTGGCCGGCGCGATACTCTTCCCAGGAGCCGGCCGGCCATGCGATTTGATCGAACGCTTGGTTTCCAGAACCCGCTCGGAATTTCAAGGTCGTTCCTCCGACCAATACGCACACTAAGTCGTTGTCTCCACAAGCAGCTCCATATGCACATTTCCGGGTGCTAATATATCTCGCCCGCAAAGAATACCTCTCGCTTAGTACGAGTTGTAACGAACTATCGCCCACATAAGCCTAGCTCCTGCTCCCAAGTGAGTCGGTTTGCCTAGGGCTCTACGCAAAGGGAGTCGTTCTATTGTATCACTTTGCCTTTTTTTTTTTGTTAGTGTGAGCAGTTTTTTTTTCTGGGTAGTGCTAGCCTGCTAGGATGTGTATTTGCTTACACTAATTTTTTATTAACTTTTTTGTTCTTCCTTTCCTTTTTTCTTTTATTATTTCTTCTTCCTTCGTTTTTCTATTAGCTCTTTTCACACTTTTTGACACACTAAATAATTTTTAAATAAATTAACATATTTTTTATATTCGCAAACATATTTTGGTATATGTGAACAGTTATTTTTACATACTGAAAATTTTCTACTAATGTGTGAACACTTCAAATGTACATAAAATTTATTTAAATCATGAAAAAATTAAAATTACACGAGAACCTTTTTAATTATATATAGATATAATTATGAATTATACGGACACTTTTTATTTACACGAACATTTTAGTATATATGCATGAACATCGTATTGAAACATGTGAACATTTCTTCAAAGGTGTGAACACCTTTAAAACTTACACACACATTTTTACATTAGCTTGAACACTTTATAAACCTCCATGAGAAATTTTCCAAAAGGAGTGAACAATATTAATAAATACACAACTGTTTTCCAAATAGGTTCAATATATACATTTTGCAATTATGAAATGATTTTTTTAAATGCATGAATAATTCTTGGATTTTTAAATAATAATAGCATTAATATTATTAAAACTACGTGAATTTTTTAAAATAGGGGAACACATTTTAGAAACACATGAATATTTTATAAAGGTTTATTTTATCAGTTTTGCCACTAGTTATGTCACATGACTCAATTTTGCCACTAGAAGTTTGAGTTACCTAAAAATGCCATCCTTTCATTAAGCTTGTGCTAAAAAATGCCACTCGACATCATTACCGTTTGGTCAAAGTCCATCGACTAAGGTGAAGTGACCAAAATCCCGTGGACCCAACTTGACTCCCCAATAACATGTGTGTGCTAGTAGTTAGTACACACATAATTAAATTAGAAGAAAAAATAACGACACACGAGGATTTGACCACCCATGCGTGAAGCTATTTTGCTTCTAATTTCATCCTTCGTGTACTGAAAACTAGTCCCACATGTTACAATGAGTTGTAGAGGAGACACAGACAAAGTGGGGTCCGGGTGTATTTTGGTCACTTCACCCCGGTCAATGGCCTTTCACTGAACCACAACGGTGCCGAGTGACATTTCTTAGCATACGTTTAATGAAAGAATGATATTTTTGATTAGTTGAAACTCCCAATGACAAAATTGAGTAGTGTGACACAATTAATGGCAAAATTGATAAAAAAAACCTTTTATAAAATATGTGAACAATGAAAAAAAATGTGTGAACACCTTTTGTATGACAAGACTATTTTTCAAATGGATGATTTTTTAATACAAGATAATCATTTCTTACATGGGTACCATGTTTTAAGTACAATATTAAAATATTTTAATGCACGATAGACATTTTTAGAAATACACGATGAACATATTTTAATACAGAATGAATGTTTTGGAAATACAAGATGAATATTACTTTTAAATATATGATAAACATTTTGTAATACATGATGAGAAATGTTTTATATGCATACACTAGCCAAATACACATTTTGTACATCTTTTATGTAAGTGGACATTAAAAAAAGCACGCAAGTTTTACCCGAAAGAGTAGAGAAAACCGGAGATATTTAAAAAAATCTGGGAGAGAAAAGAAAATATAATAATTGAGCCGTTTGCTTTGCTCATTTTTAGGGAAGTGCATTGCCAAAAAAATTCCTTTTAAGGAAGTGCATTGGTAGCTTTTTAAAGGCAAACTTGGAAAACATATTCAATCAAAAATAATGTTTATAGATAAAAAAGAATAGGACCATTTGGTTGGCTAAAACCGGACATGCCGACCAATCCCTAGAATGTTGTGAGCTTCAAAATTAAAGTTTCAAAGCTCATGGATGAAGCTACAGGAATAAAAATACAGGGAATGTACCTTGATTTCATTGCATCGTAGCTAGCTGCCGACCCCTTCTCAATATCGTCGATCATCACCTTTTTGCAGACTAATGCAACATGTATCCGCTTGCTGCATTTCCACCCTAAATCCGCTTGCTGCATTTCCACCCTCCACCCCAATGGCGCCGTCGGGCGACATCCAAGCCACGCCGTCGGAGCAGCCGGCGCTCCAGGACGAGCTCCTTGAGGAAATCCTCCTCCGCCTAACCGCGGCCGCCGACCTCGCCCGCGCCTCGACGGCCTGCCCTACCCTGCGCCGCGTCATCACCGACCACTCCTTCCTCCACCGCTTCCGCACCCTCCGGTATCTTTCTTTTATTTGTAATAATATATTTCATATACTTAGCATAAGGATTAGTTTTGAGCATAGCAGTTAGTCGCATACGCAAAAAGATAGGTCTAATCATTTCAGCAAAGCGCTCAAAATCCCCATCATCCCTTTTCTTGGATGGTTTGAGAGGAAAAGGCATGGGTTTCTGAACCCAAGGCTCTCTTTCTTTACTATGTTTCCTAGCAGCAAAATCTTTCTTATCATAACATTGATTCTTTGATTGTGGGTTATCAAGATCAACAGCAGGTTCAATTTTTATATCATTATCATTACTAGGTTGAGCATCATCATGAACATTATTATTAACATTATCATTAGTTTCAGGTTCATTACCAGATTGTGTTTCAGCATCAGAAATAGAAATATCATTTGGATTCTGAGGTGTTTCAACAATAGATCACTAGAAGCATGCAAAGTCCTATCATTTTTCTTTTTCTTCTTTTTAGAAGAACTAGGTACATCTATGTTATTTCTCTGAGAATCTTGCTCAATTCTCTTAGGATGGCCTTCAGGATACAAAGGTTCCTGGGTCATTCTACCAGTTCTAGTAGCCACTCTAACAACATTATCATTATTTTTACTATTCAATTCATTGAGCAAATCATTTTGAGCTTTAAGTACTTGTTCTACTTGAGTGGTAACCATCGAAGCATGTTTACTAATAAGTTTAAGTTCACCTTTAACATTAGTCATATAATCACCCAAGTGTCCAAGCATATTTGAATTGTATTTTAATTTTCTACCAAAATAAGCATTAAAATCTTCTTGCTTAGCCATAAATTTATCAAACTCATCTAAGTATGGGCTAGCAAACTTAGCAAATGGAATTACAGCTTTATCATATCTATAGAGAGAATTTACCTTTACTACCTGTGTCGGGTTATCAAGACCATGAGTTTCTTCAATAGGTAAAGGATTTGGATTATATGTTTCTTTAACAGGCGGTAAATTAAGACCATGTATTTCTTCAATAGGAGGTAAATTCTTAACATCGTCAGCTTTAATACCTTTTTCTTTCATAAATTTCTTTGCCTCTTGCATATCTTCAGGACTGAGAAATAGAATACCCCTATTCTTCGGAGTTGGTTTAGGAATAGGCTCAGGAATTGGCTCCGGAGGTGTCCATTTGTTTTCATTTGTTAACATATTATTCAATAGAATTTCAGCTTCATCCGGTGTTCTTTCCCTGAAAACAGAACCAGCACAACTACCCAGGTAATCTCTGGAGGCATCAGTTAGTCCATTATAAAAGATATCAAGTATTTTATTTGTCTTAAGAGGATGATCAGGCAAAGCATTAAGTAATTGGAGAAGCCTCCCACAAGCTTGTGGGAGACTCTCTTCTTCAATTTGCACAAAATTATATATATCCCTTAAAGCAGCTTGTTTCTTATGAGCAGGGAAATATTTGGCAAAGAAGTAATAAATCATATCCTGGGGACTACGCACACAACCAGGATCAAGAGAATTAAACCATATCTTAGCGTTACCCTTTAATGAGAACGGAAATATTTTAAGGATATAAAAGTAACGAGTTCTCTTATCTTTAGTAAACAGGGTAGCTATATCATTCAATTTAGTAAGATGTGCCACAACAGTTTCAGATTCATAACCATGAAAAGGATCAGATTCAACCAAAGTAATTATATCAGGATAAACAGAGAATTCATAATACTTATCAGTAACAAAGATAGGTGAAGTAGCAAAAGCAGGGTCGGGTTTCATTCTAGCATTTAGAGATTGCTTACTCCATTTAGCTAATAAATTTTTAAGTTCAATTATATTTCTGCAAGCTAAAATAGCTAAAGAAGCATCTTGATCAAAAACATAACCCTTAGGAATAGCAAGTGGTTCTTCATCATCACTTTCATCAGTATCATCAGATTCAATATTTTCAATTTCTCTATCCCTAGCAGGTTGTTCATCAAGAAAAGCACTAAGTGGCATAGTAGTATCAGGCATAGAGATAGTTTCATCATAAGTATCATGCATAGCAGAAGTGGCATCATCAATAACATGCGACATATCAGAACGAATAGCAGAAGCAGGTGTAGGTGTCGCAAACTTACTCAAAACAGAAGGTGAATCCAGTGCAGAGCTAGATGACAGTTCCTTACCTCCCCTCATAGTTGAGGGATAGATCTTGGTTTTTGGTTCTCTCAAGTTCTTCATAATGATAAGCAGATATATATCCCAAGTGACTCAAAGAATAGAGCTATGCTCCCCGGCAACAGCGCCAGAAAATAGTCTTGATAACCCACAAGTATAGGGGATCGCAACAGTTTTCGAGGGTAGAGTATTCAACCCAAATTTATTGATTCGACACAAGGGGAGTCAAAGAATATTCTCAAGTATTAGCAGCTGAGTTGTCAATTCAACCACACCTGGAAACTTAATATCTGCAACAAATTTTTTAGTAGCAAAGTAATATGATAGTGGTGATAACGGTAACAAAAGGTAATAGTAGTGAAAGCAATGTTTTTGGTATTTTGTAGTGATGATAGCAATAGCAACAGAAAAGTAAATAAGCGAAGAACAATATATGGAAAGCTCGTAGGCAATGGATCGGTGATGGAGAATTATGCCGGATGCGGTTCATCATGTAATAGTCATAACCTAGGGTCACACAGAACTAGCTCCAGTTCATTGATATAATGTAGGCATGTATTCCGAATATAGTCATACGTGCTTATGGAAAAGAACTTGCATGACATATTTTGTCCTACCCTCCCGTGGCAGCGGGGTCCTTACGGAAACTAAGGGATATTAAGGCCTCCTTTTATTAGAGAACCGGAACAAAGCATTAACATATAGTGAATACATGAACTCCTCAAACTACGGTCATCACCTGTAAGTATCCCGATTATTGTCACTTCGGGGTTAACGGATCATAACACATAATAGGTGACTATAGACTTGCAAGATAGGATCAAGAAAACTCATATATTGATGAAAACATAATAGGTTCAGATCTGAAATCATGGCACTCGGGCCCTAGTGACAAGCATTAAGCATAGCAAAGTCATAGCAACTTCAATCTCAGAACATAGTGGACACTAGGGATCAAACCCTAACAAAACTAACTCGATTACATGATAGATCCCATCCAACCCATCACCGTCCAGCAAGCCTACGATGGAATTATTCACGCACGGCGGTGAGCATCATGAAATTGGTGATGGAGGATGGTTGGTGATGACGATGGCGACGGATTCCCCTCTCCGGAGCCCCGAACGGACTCCAGATCAGCCCTCCCGAGAGGTTTTAGGGCTTGGCGGCGGCTCCGTATCGTAAAACGTGATGATTTCTTCTCTTTGATTTTTTTCTCATCGAAACTCAATATATGGAGGTGGAGTTGGAGTCGAAGACGCAACAGGGGGCCCACGAGGTAGGGGGCGCGCCCCCCACCCTCGTGCCAAGACAGTGGGCCCCTTGGCCTTCATCTTTGGCAGGTATTTTTCTTATTTTCTGAAAAGTGTCTCCATGAAGTTTCAGGTCATTCCGAGAACATTTGCTCCTGCACATAAATAACACCATGGTAGTTCTGCTGAAAACAGCGTCAGTCTGGGTTAGTTCCATTCAAATCATGCAAGTTAAAGTCTAAAACAAGGGCAAAAGTGTTTGGAAAAGTAGATACGTTGGAGACGTATCAATGAGCAGGAGGCACACGATATGGATCAAGGAAATGCAGGAGATGTTGATTTGGAGCAAGAGGAGTTGGAAAGAACTATGGAGCTTAAGAGGAGGAATAAAATACAGAGGTATAAGAAGCATAAGAAGAGTGTTGAGAGGGTGGAGGTAGTTAAAAGAAAACTTCCTGTTTTACTAACTGAAGATGACTCTGACTTGGAGCAAGATGAGGATTTCATGGCTAGGATGGCTGAGATGAGGAGGCAGAGACAAGACCCATTTTTACACTTTGAAGGTGACACTGATGTTGAAGAACCTTATGAGCTAGAAGAAGAGGTAGTGCATGGGGAACATGGAGAGGATGAGGAGCATGGAGAGGATGAGGAAATTGAAGAGGAGGTGGTACCACAAGGGGAAAAGAGGAAGAAGTTGAAAGTAAGAAAGGGGCCAACTAGTAGATCACATGCAAGTTTGGAGCAAAAATTTGAGGATGTTTGGGTGCCATCATCTGATGAGGATCCAAATCCTGGTGATTTGAACAAGGAGGAGGATGATGGGGCAGTACCCCAAGCTTTTGTGCTTGGTAATAAGAGTAGGGCCAAAAAACCCAAACCAAGAATCTGGTATGCTGAGGATAGAGAGAGCCCAGAGATGCAGTTTGTAAAGAAGCTTTGTTTTGAAAGTGTTTACCAATTTAGAAGGGCACTTCTCACATTCCACATATCTCAAAACAGAAACTATCAGTTTCATAGGAACTGCAATGACAGAATCATAGCTATTTGCATACATGAAGATTGCCCTTTTTTCATTTGCAGCTTCTGTGTTGGCAAATGAGAGAACATTTTGCATTAGAAAGGCACATTTTTTGCACACATGTCCAGCTGTAGCAGAGAGCACCAAGGTGACTACCAAGTGGGTCACACATCAGGTGTTAGAAGCAATAAGAACAGACTTGAACACATCAATAACTACAATAATGCAAAATCTGAAGAGCAAGTATGGAGTTGAGATCAGCACTCATATGGCCTACAGTGCTAAGAACAAAGCAGTTGAGATGGTGCAAGGAGATCAGAGGGGTCAGTATACCAGGATCAGGGATTATTTGCAGCCTGTCTTGGACACAAATCCAGGTAGTAGGTGCATTGTCACTACTAAGTTCTTGAAGGAGCATCCAAGCAAAAATCCAAGGTTCCATGGCCTGTTCATCTGTTTGAATGCTTGCAAGGAATGATTTCTGAATGGATGTAGACCATTCATAGGTGATTAATTTACTTTGTTTAGTTTGCCTTGTTTGAATGCCTTGTTTCTGACTTGTGTTTGCAAGTGTGGATGGATGCTTCATCAAGCTGTCTAGTGGCCAACAAATCCTGGCTGCCACATGAAGGGATGGGAATAATAACATATATCCCATTGCTTTTGCAGTTGTGGACAAAGAAGATACAAAAAGTTGGACTTGGTTTCTATCTGAACTGAAGATAGCAATTGGTGAGAATCAGGGAGATTTGGTTATTACACCATAATCTCTGATAGACAGAAGGTAATTCCCATGTTTAGTAGTATTTTATAATATACATTGCTTAGTTCATAATTGCATAGTTCACAATTGCATAGTACATAATTGCTTAATTAGTTGTTGGTCATATACATTGCTTAGTTGTGATTATGGTGATTTCTCCAAACAGGGCCTTCTTAAAGCTGCAAACAATGTATACCCCAACTGCCCACATAGATTCTGCCTTAGACACATCTATCAAAAAATTCAGACTGCTAGTTTTAGGGGGTCAGAATTAAAGAAGTACATGGATAAAGCTAGTTACTCTTATACTGAACATGATCATCTTGCTGCAATGGATGCTCTTAAAAATGAGTGCAAGGCTGCTTGGGCTTGGCTTAACAAAGTTCCTAGAGCTGCTTGGGCTAGATTTGCAATGGACTTCAATTGCAAAACTGACCTAGTTGTCAAAAATATTAGTGAGGTCTTTAACAAGATGATATTAGATGTGAGGGGCAAACCAATAAAGAGCATGATAGATGGAATCAGGACAAAGTTGATGGTTAGGTTCAATGGCAATAGGACTAAGCAATGAGAAAGAACAAGCATCAGGTTTGTACAAGCATCACAGATACACATCATTTTGTTTTCTAACACTTGAATGTATTAACTTGCTATAATTCTAACACTTGAATGTATTAACTTGGTAAAATTCTTATATGTAGTCTAGCAACACAGAGGAGGGTAGCACACAAGGAAGCAGGGCAGCTTCTTCAACAACTCCAGCACCAAGGGGATCAACAAGTGGAGCACCAAGGGCATCTTCTTCAACAACTCCAGCACCAAGGGCAGCTTCTTCAACAGCTCCAGCACCAAGGGCAGCTTCTTCAACTGCTCCAGCACCAAGGGCAGCTTCTTCAACTGTAGGTGCAGCAACAAGGGCAGCCAGCTCAACTGCTGCCAGGAGAGCTTCTTGGAACCCACCAAGACAGAGAAAGCAACCCAGCAGGCTGAAAGACTATTTCTATGCTTCTGGGAACTGATGTTGAACCTTCATGATGATGTGATCTAGCTAAACTAGTAATTGCTAAGATCTATTTTGGCAACAACTTATGGTACTGTAATCTGGCTGAACTAGTAATTGCTATGTTGTTGGATCTAGTTTCATGATGATGTGATATGGTACTGTAATCTATGGATCTATATGATGCACTGTACTTAAGCCTCTCTATTTGTGTCAAGTTGGCTTGTTATTATGGCCATTACAATGTTCACTAGTTTAGGATAAACTAGTAATTGTTATATGATGCACTATTGTTGGATTGTTAATATGGCCCTAGGGTCAAGTCATCGATATGTCGACAAGATGAGGCTCAAGGTAAACCCTAGGGTCAAATCATCGATATATCGACAAGATGAGGCTCAGGTAAACCCTAGGGTTAAATCATCGATATGTCGAAAAGACAAGGCTCAAGGTAAACCCTAGGGTCAAATCATCGATATATCGACAGGATGAGGCTCAGGTAAACCCTAGGGTCAAATCATCGATATGTCGACACGATGAGGCTCAAGGTAAACCCTAGGGTCAAATCATCAATATGTTGACAAGATGAGGCTCAAGGTAAACCCTAGGGTCAAATCATCGATATGTC
>NC_041390.1:604501476-604534978 GCF_002162155.2 Triticum dicoccoides | reverse complement strand
TGTCGACAAGATGTGGCTCAAGGTAAACCCTAGGGTCAAATCATCGATATATCGACAAGATGAGGCTCAAGGTAAACCCTAGGCTCAAATCATCTATATGTCGACAAGATGAGGCTCAAGTAAACCCTAGGGTCAAATCATCGATATGCCCACAAGATGAGGCTCAAGCTACCCTAGGGTCAAATCATCGATATATCGACAAGATGAGGCTCAAGGTAAACCCTAGGGTCATTTCATCGATATGTCGACAAGATGAGGCTCAAGGTGTCACTATGGTTACCTTGTCCATATATCGATGAAATGACCCTCAAGGTTAATCCATGAATCTAGATGACAGAATTTACTAACTTAGCACATGCACCACCTTGGCTTGAGCACATATGATTCTACTAAGCACAAACACCACATAACAATCAAAGTGCACTCACATTCATAAAGGTTCATCAAGGTTGGATCCAACACCTGATCTCACAAAATACATACATAAAGGTTCAGAAATAGATACTAAAGTACTTAATAGATGATTATCATCTAGATTACAACACTACTGGATCCAACACCATAGATCACAAATTCATCACTGAAGTACTTGGGTCACAAATTCATACTAAAGTACTGGATACAAGATTATCATCTACAAACGGATAGGCGATTATCATACTAGAAGGAACCCTACTCATCTAAGATGGCCTTCACACCCTGAAGCTTCAACTTTATCTTTTCCTCAGACTTTTGAAGCTCGGAAATTTGACACTTCAGTTTAAGCCTCTCTTCTGTCAACCTCTCCTTCTCCTTCAAACGATTGAACTTCAAGTTCCTAATCACATTGGCTTGAGCACATGTCAGGTTCTTCAAAGTTTCATAGTTTTACAACATCTTCTTCTTCTCCTCCTCTGTCTTTGACAGCTCTGCCTTCAAGTTCCCCACTACAGTCTCAAGCTCAACAATCTTCACATCAACATATTCCTTCTGCTCCTTCTGATTGTTTAACTCCACACCCCTCTGCTGCTAGGCATCCAAGAGAGAATTCACATCAGCATACAAACCGTCATAGTTCTCCTGTAGTTTCTTCTTCTCCTCCTCTTTCTTTCAAAGCTCTGCCTTCAAGTTGCAAACTACAGTTTCTAGCTCAGAAATCTTCACTTCAAGATATTGTTTCTGCTCCTTTTGATTGGTTAACTCCACACCCCTCTGCTGCTGGGCATCCAAAAGAGCATTCACATCAGCATACAAACTGTCATAGTTCTCCTGTAGTTTATTCTTCTCTTCTGTCAAGTTGTGAATTGCAAAGGAACTCTCTAGATTGTCATTGGTCCTAGCTGACTTAATATCCTCATACATATCCCATAGCTTGGCCAATGCCTTCTCCATTGAGTCTGGCCTTTCAAAATCAATCCATTGAACTACTCCACAGTTTATGCCTTCCTGTATTATAAACGATAAAAGAATAAATAATTGTCTAAGACCATCAAATCAACAGGTTCAGGTATCTAATATGTGCACTGTTAAAAAGACAAATAAACTAGTCACTAAGCACTGACAGGTTCCTTACCATACAACAGACAAATTAACAATGCCCACTAGTAAACAAGTCATTAAGCACTGACCATAATAAACAATGACTACCATCCACTAATGAGAACACATTCCAACACAGTGGCTAAAGCAAATTAAACAAAGACAAAGCACTTAACCAAGCTTAACAACTTGAAGGCAAAGCACTGACCACAATAAACAACTTGAAGGCAAATTAACAACTTGATAAACAAAGGAGTAAGCACTGACCACAATAAACAATGTGTACAATCCACTTATGACAAGGCATGTCAGAACAAGCTAAACAAAGACCAAGCTAAAAAAATCTTAACAGCTTGATAAACAAAGCATTAAGCAAACAACTTCCTTTACACAGGATGTGAATCATACCTTCTTAGCACATCCAAGAAACCTCCTGCCTGTGTGCATCCCTTCAAATGCTACAAAATGCTCAGCCAGCTCACCGTGTTCACATAAGACATTCACATCTGCGTTAGTGCCATTGAAATTCGGATCGTGCATCGTAGCTAGAAGCTGCGGGAGCAAGCAAAGAGAAGGCTATGTTCAGATCGAGCTCAGTGAAAAAATCCTCAATTCACTAACCCTAGCCCTAGCTCTAGCTATCTAACCAACTGACCTTGATGATGCCATCGCAGGAGGAGGACATGTTCAAGACAGAATCCTCACTAGTCTCGTCGCTCCACGACACCATGGCACCGGGGAGCAGCAGAACGGCGATCGGTGGTGTGGCGGCGCCGGGGAGGAAGAACAGAGTGAGGAGAGGGCGAGGCAGAGGCGAGAGTGTGAGCAGAGAGCTGGATCAATCTAGTTTTTACCCACACAGCGGCGCAGTAGCGGCCGCCATGCCGTTGCCACTATAGCACCGTTAGATGGCGTGAGCTCGCGGCCGTGATGCCATGTAGACGAAACAGGGCCCCACCTGTCATAATAGAGGTTAAACTGCCCGAATAGACGGTTAGGTGTTTTCAGCAAATGATTAGGCGCGAAATCAGTGTTTTCTGGCACAAAAACGTAGAAGAGTCTTTTCTGCAACCCTAGGCTTCAATGTGGTGGTTTTCTGCAATTCACTCCCAGCAGCCTCTCACTTTACATGGGTGCGCTATTACGCGCACAAATGCTTCTGTTGGCATGTTTATCCATCCAACCGGCTGCTCATGCTCGACATGCGCACCATGGAGTTCTCTGCTGTCGACCTCCCAGCACATGTCCCTGGCCAAATGAACCCAATGATGGCCTTTGTAGAGGCAGAGGAAGGAAGGCTTGGGACGTTTGCTCTCGTGAGTCGAATTCATAATCACAAGTATTTCCTCCGCTATTCCAAGTTGCAAAAAGATGGAGATGGTGCAAACAAATGGCATCCGGTGGCGATAATCAACTTGCCCTTGGGTTACCGATATACGATCATGGATGTAGCTAGGGTATACTTACTCCTGCAAGGGATTCCAGAAAACCTGCATCCGGCCCCTTTGCCGAAAAGGCCAGATTTCGACTGTTTTTCACTGAATCTCCAGACATTCCAGCTTGAGTGGTACTGTGCAAATAAGTACATGATTGGGCGTGCCCTTGTGTATGTTGGTTTCCCGCCATCCTTGACGCCACCAACTGTTTGAAGTGGTGAGTAAGCTTGTTCCCAGTCTTTGCTTGTATTTTGCATATGCCATATGGTAGGCCTTTGTGATATGATGAAGGTATTGGTTTCATGGTAGCATCCCTTGTCATGCTACTTATTTTAGCAAACGGTCATCAGTGCGGATGTAGCCAAGTTATGTTCTGTCCATTATAATCCTCGTAGCGCCTGTTGGTGTTTAGGTTATCTTCTGATGGTCATATTATCTGTGCAATTAGATAGCTGTAAAACTCATGAAAGCAAGAGCCATTTGTTTCTCATGTGTGAACATGCGTGCATTCCATCATTTTGAGTGGGGAAAGCCACCAAGTTATGGGCCTTATGGTAGGAGAAATGATTATTATCTTTGCAGCAAATTGATCATAGGGCTATGTTTAAATATATGTGTGAGCTTTTGTCGTACGAGGCATTTGTAGATAAAAAAATGATACCAACCAGGAGTAGCCCTCGGTGGCATTATTTTATATAGAAGGAACAACCTGAGTACCAGGGGTTGAGCCGAGACTCGAACCTTGGTGGGCTAGCTGCGCATTCGCAGCCGTAGCCAACGGAGTGGCGCCCTGTTCTCATTTGTAGTTAGATTTCCTGATCATATGAGTGATGCGGCATGTTGTACAGTTAGGGACAAAAAAATACTTATTTCCATCAGTATATTCACTACCAGAATCGCACCCTAGTTAGATTTCTTGATCATATGAGTGATGCGGCATGTTGTACAGTTAGGGCCGTCGGCATAGTCCTGATTGGCCGTCGGGACAGGCCTATGCCGACGACCCCCGACGGCATAGGGCCATCGGCATAATATCCGTCGGCATAGGTCCTATCCCGACTATGTCCGTACAACTATGCCGACGGCCCTGGCCGTCAGCAACGTTATCGCCCAACGGCGGTCGCCGTCAAGTGCTGACCAACGCCTGCTCACCACGTGGCACGTCTATGCCGACGGCTAGCCGTCGGCATAGACGTGCCACGTGGCGAACAAGCATCACCCCTGGGGCAGGCCTATGCCGACGGCATAGATTCAAACTAAGCCGACGGCTAGGCCGTCGGCATAGGCCTGCCACATGTCAGCCACTGGGAGCTTACGCCAACTCTATGTCGACGGCCTAGCCGTCGGCATAGTTTCTGTCTGTTTTTTTCTTTTTTCTGTTTTGTTTCAGCTCAATTCATTTGAATATATACAGCATCACACAACAAATATATGCATCACATAACAGCTGGCCCAACATCATCACACAACAAATTCATCATCACACATCATAAGAAGCATCACAAAGCATAAACATATAAGTATCATCACCACCAAGCATATAAGAATCTCACAAACAACAATAAGAAACATCACATGCATATAAGTATCATCACCAAGGTTTTAGATCCCAAGTGCACATTTTTTCTTGAGGGGCACCGGAATTCGCGATTACCATGGTAACCGCAAAATACCGGAAAAAATTTAGACGGAATTTGAAATTAAATTTTGAATTCAAATTTTTTGAAGTCAATATAGATAGGGCATTAACTTCAAAATTATCATGTACCTGGTCCTGGCGTAGTGGGTGTTCAAGCCGAACTGCCACCTTGCTGAAAGGTCGCGAGTTTGACCCCTTGCCACTGCAAAAAATTTCTAGCTTTTTTTAACTTTTGCATATCAAAAACAAATTAAAAAGCGTGGGTCAAGATTCGAACCTGTAACGCGCTGTTGAGGAAAGGCAGACGTTGCCACTAGGCCGCGACCACTTATGTTAATATAGAAGAGATGGCGTATATTTAACTACACTCTGAGCGTTTGAATTCAAAATATTCAAAAATTTCGAGATTTTTTGCCCGGTATGAGTGTTTCTCGAGGGGGGCTATAAACGCGGTAACCGGGCGACATCGCGAAATTTCGTTCGGTTACCAAAATAGTGATCATCACCACCAAGACCGCCACAATGTGACCCAAAGGCTTAAGCGCCAGGATGTCGAGCACCGCGGAGGTCGTCCCCGCCAAGACCGCCGAAGCCCAGGTCGTCACTGTTAGTGGTAGTGCTACCACCAAGACCGCCTCCACCTCCGCCTCCGCCTCCGTGGATCGGAGTGGTCGGGGTCCGTGACTCGGGAGTGCTGCGAAGACCACTGCCAACGCTTGATCCACTGGTTCCCTGGATGTTGAAAAGACATATTAACGGGATATATGACTGTGTTGAAAGGCATGATATGCTTTGAGTGAATAGATTGGGGATGAACTAACTGTTGGGGAACGTAGTAGAATTTTAAAATTTTCTACGCATCACCAAGATCAATCTATGGAGTCATCTAGCAACGAGGGAGAGAGGAGTGCATCTACGTACCCTTGTAGATCGCGCGCGAAAGCGTTCAAGAGAACGGGGTTGATGGAGTCGTACTCGTCATGATCCAAATCACCGATGACCAAGTGCCGAACGGACAGCACCTCCGCATTCAACACACGTACGGTTAGGAAGACGTCTCCTCCTTCTTGATCCAGCAAGGGGGAAGGAGAGGTTGATGAAGATCCAGCAACACGACGGCGTGGTGGTGGATGCAGCAGGATCCCGGTAGGGCTTCGCCAAGCGCAAGCGGGGAGGAGAGGTGTTACGGAGGGAGAGGGAGGCGCCAATAGCAAGGGTGCGGCTGCCCTCCCTCCCCCCTCTTTATATAGGGGCCTTGGGGGGGCGCCGGCCCTAGGAGATGGATCTCCAAGGGGGGCGGCGGCCAAGGGGTGGCTTCCCCCCAAGCCAAGTGGGGGGCGCCCCCACCCCTAGGGTTTCCCAACCCTAGGCGCAGGGGAGGTCCAAGGGGGAGGGGGGCGCACCAGTCCACTAGGGGCTGGTTCCCATCACAATTCAGCCCATGGGGCCCTTCGGGATAGGTGGCCCCACCCGGTGGACCCCCGGGACCCTTTCGGTGGTCCCGGTACAATACCGGCGACCCCCGAAACTTTCCCGATGGCCGAAACTGGACTTCCTATATATAAATATTTACCTTTGGACCATTCCAAAACTCCTCGTGACATCCGGGATCTCATCCAGGACTCCGAACAACTTTCGGGTTACTGCATACTAATATCTCTACAACCCTAGCGTCACCGAACCTTAAGTGTGTAGACCCTACGGGTTCGGGAGACATGCAGACATGACCGAGATGCCTCTCCGGTCAATAACCAACAGCGGGATCTGGATACCCATGTTGGCTCCCACATGCTCCACGATGATCTCATCGGATGAACCACGATATCGAGGATTCAATCAATCCATATACAATTCCCTTTGTCAATCGGTACGTTACTTGCCCGAGACTCGATCGTCGGTATCCCAATACCTCATTCAATCTCGTTACCGGCAAGTCACTTTACTCGTGCCGTAATGCACGATCCCGTGATCAACCACTTGGTCACATTGAGCTCATTATGATGATGTATTACCGAGTGGGCCCAGAGATACCTCTCCGTCATACGGAGTGATAAATCCCAATCTCGATTCGTGCCAACCCAACAGACACTTTCGGAGATACATGTAGTGTACCTTTATAGTCACCCAGTTACGTTGTGACGTTTGGCACACCCAAGGCACTCCTACGGTAACCGGGAGTTGCACAATCTCATGGGCTAAGGAAATGATACTTGACATTCAGAAAAGCTACAACAAACGAACTACACGATCTTTGAGCTATGCTTAGGATTGGGTCTTGTCCATCACATCATTCTCCTAATGATGTGATCCCGTTATCAATGACATCCAATGTCCATAGTCAGGAAACCATGACTATCTTTTGATCAACGAGCTAGTCAACTAGAGGCTCACTAGGGACGTGTTGTGGTCTATGTATTCACACATGTATTACGATTTCTGGATAACACAATTATAGCATGAACAATAGACAATTATCATGAACAAAGAAATATAATAATAACCATTTTATTATTGCCTCTAGGGCATATTTCCAACAGTCTCCCACTTGCACTAGAGTCAATAGTCTAGTTACATTGTGATGAATCGAACACCCATGCAGTTCTGGTGTTGATCATGTTTTGCTCTACGGAGAGGTTTAGTCAATGGATCTGCCACATTCAGGTCTGTATGTACTTTACAAATCTCTATGTCTCCATTTTGAACACTTTCACGAATGGAGTTGAAGCGACGCTTGATATGCCTGGTCTTCCTGTGAAACCTGGGCTCCTTGGCAAGGGCAATAGCTCCAGTGTTATCACAGAAGAGAGTCATCGGGCCCGACGCATTGGGTATGACTCCTAGGTCGGTAATGAACTCCTTCACCCAGACTGGTTCTTGTGCTGCCTCCGAGGCTGCCATGTACTCCGCTTCACATGTAGATCCTGCCACAACGCTTTGCTTGCAACTGCACCAGCTTACTGCCCCACCATTCAAAATATACACGTATCCGGTTTGTGACTTAGAGTCATCCAGATCTGTGTCGAAGCTAGCATCGACGTAACCCTTTACGACGAGCTCTTCGTCACCTCCATAAACGAGAAACATATCCTTAGTCCTTTTCAGGTACTTCAGGATATTCTTGACCGATGTCCAGTGTTCCATGCCGGGATTACTTTGGTACCTTCCTACCAAACTTACGGCAAGGTTTACATCAGGTCTGGTACACAACATAGCATACATGATAGACCCTATGGCCGATGCATAGGGGACGACACTCATCTTTTCTCTATCTTCTGCCGTGGTCGGGCATTGAGCCGTGCTCAATCTCGTACCTTGCAATACAGGCAAGAACCCCTTCTTTGACTGATCCATTTTGAACTTCTTCAATATCTTGTCAAGGTACGTACTCTGTGAAAGACCAATGAGGCGTCTCGATCTATCTCTATAGATCTTGATGCCTAATATATAAGCAGCTTCTCCAAGATCCTTCATTGAAAAACACTTGTTCAAGTAGGCCTTTATGCTTTCCAAGAATTCTATATCATTTCCCATCAACAGTATGTCATCCACATACAATATGAGAAATGCTACAGAGCTCCCACTCACTTTCTTGTAAATGCAGGCTTCTCCATAAGTCTGCGTAAACCCAAACACTTTGATCATCTCATCAAAACGAATGTTCCAACTCCGAGATGCTTGCACCAGCCCATAAATCGAGCGTTGGAGCTTGCACACCTTGTCAGCATTCTTAGGATCGACAAAACCTTCCGGCTGCATCATATACAATTCTTCCTTAAGGAAACCATTAAGGAATGCCGTTTTGACGTCCATTTGCCATATCTCATAATCATAGAATGCAACAATTGCTAACATGATTCGGACGGACTTCAGCTTCGCTACGGGTGAGAAAGTCTCATCATAGTCAACCCCTTGAACTTGTTGATAACCCTTAGCGACAAGCCGAGCTTTATAGATGGTTACGTTACCATCCGCGTCTGTCTTCTTCTTAAAGATCCATTTATTTTCTATGGCTCGCCGATCAACGGGCAAGTCAGTCAAAGTCCATACTTTGTTTTCATACATGGATCCTATCTCGGATTTCATGGCTTCCAGCCATTTTTCGGAATCCGGGCCCGCCATCGCTTATTCATAGTTCGAAGGTTCACCGTTGTCTAACAACATGATTTCCAAGACAGGGTTGCCTTTACCACTCTGGTGCGGAACGTGTTCTTGTGGACCTACGAAGTTCAGTAGCATCATCATCATCAACTTCCTCTCTAGTCGGTGCAGGCACCTCAGGAACATTTTCTTGAGCTGCGCCACTAACCGGTTCAAGAGGTAATACTTCATCAAGTTCTACTTTACTCCCACTTATTTCTTTCGAGAGAAACTCTTTCTCTAGAAAGGACCCATTCTTGGCAACAAAGATCTTGCCTTCAGATCTGAGGTAGAAGGTATACCCAATAGTTTCTTTAGGGTATCCTATGAAGACACATTTTTCCGATTTCGGTTCGAGCTTTTCAGGTTGAAGTTTCTTGACATAAGCATCGCATCCCCAAACTTTTAGAAACGACAGCTTAGGTTTCTTCCCAAACCATAATTCATACGGTGTCGTCTCAACGGATTTTGACGGAGCCCTATTTAAAGTGAATGCGGCAGTCTCTAAAGCATAGCCCCAAAATGATAGCGGTAGATCGGTAAGAGACATCATAGATCGCACCATATCCAATAGAGTGCGATTACGATGTTCGGACACACCATTACGCTGAGGTGTTCCAGACGGCGTGAGTTGTGAAACTATTCCACATTTTCTTAAGTGTGTGCCAAATTCGTGACTCAAGTATTCTCCCCCACGATCTGATCGCAAGAACTTGATTTTCTTGTCGCGTTGATTCTCAACCTCACTCTGAAATTCCTTGAACTTTTCAAAGGTCTCAGACTTGTGTTTCATTAAGCAGACATACCCATATCTACTCAAGTCATTAGTGAGGGTGAGAACATAACGATAGCCACCGCGAGCCTCAACACTCATTGGACCGCACACATCAGTATGTATGATTTCCAATAAGTCGGTTGCTCGCTCCATTGTTCCTCAGAACGGAGTCTTGGTCATTTTACCCATGAGGCATGGTTCGCACGTGTCAAATGATTCGTAATCAAGAGACTCCAAAAGTCCATCTGCATGGAGCTTCTTCATGTGTTTGACACCTATGTGACCAAGGCGGCAGTGCCACAAGTATGTGGGACTATCATTATCAACCTTACATCTTTTGGTATTCACATTATGAATATGTGTAACATTACGCTCGAGATTCATTAAGAATAAACCATTCACCATCAGAGCATGACCATAAAACATATCTCTCATATAAATAGAACAACCATTATTCTCGGATTTAAATGACTAGCCATCTCGAATTAAACGAGATACTGATACAATGTTCATGCTCAAAGCTGGCACTAAATAACAATTATTGAGGTTTAAAACTAATCCCGTAGGTAAATGTAGAGGTAGCGTGCCGACGGCGATCACATCGACCTTGGAACCATTCCCAACGCGCATCGTCACCTCGTCCTTCGCCAGTCTCTGTTTATTCCGCAGCTCCTGCTTTGAGTTACAAATATGAGCAACCGCACCGGTATCAAATACCCAGGAGCTACTACGAGTACTGGTAAGGTACACATCAATTACATGTATATCACATATACCTTTAGTGTTGCCGGCCTTCTCTTCCGCTAAGTATTTGGGGCAGTTCCACTTCCAGTGACCACTTCCCTTGCAATAAAAACACTCGGTCTCAGGCTTGGGTCCGGTCTTTGGCTTCTTCCCGGCAGCTTGCTTACCGGGCGCGGCAACTCCCTTGCCGTCCTTCTTGAAGTTCCTTTTACCCTTGCCTTTCTTGAACTTAGTGGTTTTATTCACCATCAACACTTGATGTTCCTTTTTGATTTCCACCTCTGCTGATTTCAGCATTGAATACACCTCAGGAATGGTCTTTTCCATCCCCTGCATATTGAAGTTCATCACAAAGCTCTTGTAGCTCGGTGGAAGCGACTGAAGGATTCTGTCAATGACCGCGTCATCCGGGAGATTAACTCCCAGCTGAGTCAAGCGGTTATGCAACCCAGACATTTTGAGTATGTGCTCACTGATAGAACTATTTTCCTCCATCTTACAGCTGAAGAACTTGTCGGAGACTTCATATCTCTCGACCTGGGCATGAGCTTGGAAAACCATTTTAAGCTCTTCGAACATCTCATATGCTTCGTGTCTCTCAAAATGCTTTTGGAGCCCCGGTTCTAAGCTGTAAAGCATGTCGCACTGAACGAGGGAGTAATCATCGGCACATGGCTGCCAAGCGTTCATAACGTCTTGGTTCTCTGGGACAGGTGCGTTACCTAGTGGTGCTTCTAGGACATAATCTTTCTTGGCAGCTATGAGGATGATCCTCAGGTTCCGGACCCAGTCCGTATAGTTGCTGCCATCATCTTTCAGCTTGGTTTTCTCTAGGAACGCGTTGAAGTTGAGGACAACATGGTCCATTTGATCTACAAGACATATTGTAAAGATTTTAGACTAAGTTCATGATAATTAAGTTCATCTAATCAAATTACTCAATGAACTCCCACTCAAATAGACATCCCTCCAGTCATCTAAGTGAAACATGATCCGAGTTAACTAGGCCATGTCCGATCATCACGTGAGACGGACTAGCCAACATAGGTGAACATCTTCATATTGATCGTATCTTCTATACGACTCATGCTCGACCTTTCGGTCTTCCGTGTTCCGAGGCCATGTCTGTACACGCTAGGATCGTCAAGTCAACCTAAGTGTATTGTGTGTGTAAATCTGGCTTACACCTGTTGTATTCGAACGTTAGAATCTATCACACCCGATCATCACATGGTGCTTCGAAACAACGAACTTTCGCAACGGTGCACAGTTAGGGGGAACACTTTCTTGAAATTATTACGAGGGATCATCTTATTTAAGCTACCGTTGTTCTAAGCAAATAAGATGTAAAACATGATAAACATCACATGCAATCAAATAGTGACATGATATGGCCAATATCATTTGCTCCTTTTGATCTCCATCTTCGGGGCTCCATGATCATCGTTGTCACCGGCATGACACCATGATCTCCATCATCATGATCTGCATCATCGTGTCTTCTTGAAGTTGTCTCGTCATCTATTACTTCTACTACTATGGCTAACGCTTTAGCAATAAAGTAAAGTAATTACATGACGTTTATGTTGACACGCAGGTCATAAATAAATAAAGACAACTCCTATGGCTCCTGCCGGTTGTCATACTCATCGACATGCAAGTCGTGATTCCTATTATAAGAACATGATGAATCTCATACATCACATATATCATTCATCACATCCTTTTGGCCATATCACATCACAGGGCACATGCTGCAAAAACAACTTAGACGTTCTCTAATTGTTGTTGCAAGTTTTTACGTGGCTGCTATAGGTTTCTAGCAAGAACGTTTCTTACCTACGCCAAAACCACAACGTGAATTGCCAATTTCTATTTACCCTTCATAAGGACCCTGTTCATCGAATCCGATTCGACTAAAGCGGGAGAGACAGACACCCGCCAGCCACCTTATGCAAGTAGTGCATATCAGTCGGAGGAACCAGTCTCACGTAAGCGTACGTGTAAGGTCGGTCCGGGCCGCTTCATCCCACAATGCCGCCGAATCAAGATAAGACTAGTAACGGCAAGATAATTGACAATATCGACGCCCACAACTACTTTGTGTTCTACTCATGCATAGAAACTACGCATAGACCTAGCTCTGATACCACTGTTGGGGAACATAGCAGAATTTTAAAATTTTCTACGCATCAGCAAGATCAATCTATGGAGTCATCTAGCAATGAGGGAGAGAGGAATGCATCTACATACCCTTGTAGATCGCGCGCGAAAGTGTTCAAGAGAACGGGGTTGATGGAGTCGTACTCGTCGTGATCCAAATCACCGATGACCAAGTGCCGAACGGACAGCACCTCCGCGTTCAACACACGTACAGTTGGGAAGACGTCTCCTCCTTCTTGATCCAGCAAGGGGGAAGAAGAGGTTGATGAAGATCCAACAGCACGACGGCGTGGTGGTGGATGCAGCAGGATCTCGGCAGGGCTTCGCCAAGCGCAAGCGGGGAGGAGAGGAGTTACGGAGGGAGAGGGAGGCGCCAATAGCAAGGGTGCGGCTGCCCTCCCTCCCCCCTCTTTATATAGGGGCCTTGGGGGGGCGCCGGCCCTAGGAGATGGATCTCCAAGGGGGGGCGGCGGCCAAGGGGTGGCTTCCCCCCAAGCCAAGTGGGGGGCGCCCCCTCTAGGGTTTCCCAACCCTGGGCGCAGGGGAGGCCCAAGGGGGGGGGTGCACCAGCCCACTAGGGGCTGGTTCCCCTCCCAATTCAGCCCATGGGGCCTGTCGGTGTCAAAACCGGCGGATCTCGGGTAGGGGGTCCCGAACTGTGCGTCAAGGCCGGATGGTAACAGGAGACAAGGGACACGATGTTTTTACCCAGGTTCGGGCCCTCTCGATGGAGGTAATACCCTACTCCTGCTTGATTAATATTGATGATATGGGTAGTACAAGAGTAGATCTACCACGAGATCAAGGAGGCTAAACCCTAGAAGCTAGCCTATGGTATGATTGTTGTGTATGGAGTTGATTCTGTCCTATGGACTACAACCCTCCGATTTATATAGACACCGGATAGGGTTAGGGTTACATAGAGTCGGTTACAATGGTAGGAGATCTTGAATATCCGCATCGCCAAGCTTGCCTTCCACGCCAAGGAAAGTCCCATCCGGACACGGGACGAAGTCTTAAATCTTGTATCTTCATAGTCCAGGAGTCCGGCTGAAGGTATAGTCCGGCTACCCGGACACCCCCTAATCCAGGACTCCCTCAGTAGCCCCTGAACCAGGCTTCAATGACGACGAGTCCGGCGCGCAAATTGTCTTCGACATTGCAAGGCGGGTTCCTCCTCCAAGTCCTTCATAGAAGATTGTAAACACCAAGAGTAGTGTCCGGCTCTGCAAAATAAGCTTCCACATATTGCCATAGAGAGAATAATATTAACACGAATCAAATATGCTGACGTATTCCGCAGTGCGTCATCACACTACAGCCAAGTCCTTCACTCGAATCGTTTTCACTTTTCCACCTCAGCATGTTTTGCGAGGCGGTTTCCTTGGCACGTCTTGTCAAAGCAGAGATCGTGTACCCCCCTTTTACGGGATTCTCGTCAATACGGACGTGGGTAACCCAACCGCGCCACTTATCACGGCGCTTGGGAGGCAAGCGAGTTTTACTAGGCAGGTGGGGACGCACAACCGCATCCGCCCAAATAAGGGGACAAGGATCCACCTTTTTACCTACGCCTTCTTCCTCCCTTGCCTACCCATCTCTCGCGCACCCGAGCTCCAGCGCCCAAGCCCGCACTTCCCACCTCAACCTTCTCCAGCAATGTCCGGAGCGGGAGGCAAGTGGATGGTCTCCTCCGTCACGGAGGGCAAAGTCAAGAAGCTAAGGAAGGCCGGGTATCTGTCCAAGGACATCGCGCACCGGCTTCCCGAAGAGGGGTAGCTTATCCCCACCCCAAGGCCCCATGAGAGGGTAGTATTTCTCCCCCACTTCCTCCGCGGACTGGGTTTTCCACTCCACCCATTTGTCCGGGGGCTCATGTTCTACTACGGCCTGGATTTCCACGATCTGGCTCCGAACTTCATCCTCAACATCTCGGCGTTTATCATCGTGTGCGAGGCTTTTCTCCGCGTCCGCCCCCATTTCGGCCTCTGGCTCAAGACCTTCAACGTCAAGCCTAAGGTGGTGCGCGGCAGCCAGGCGGAGTGCGGAGGCGCCATGGCGGGCAAGATGGCCAACGTCCTATGATTCGAGGGCTCTTTCGTGGAGACCCTAAAGGGATGGCAAGCCGGGTGGTTTTACATCACCGAGCCGCGTGATCCAGAATGGACCGCAGCCCCCGAGTTCCGATCCGGACCCCCCACGCGGCTTATGTCCTAGAAAGAGACGGGCCTGTCGTGGGGTGACAAAAAAGATGTGACCGGATTGCAAACATGCATCCAGTCCCTAGTGAACAAGCCAGTCCGGCTTGTTAACGTAATCCAGGTTATGCTCGTCCGCCGGATCCTCCCGTGCCAACAACGGGATTTTAATCTGTGGGAGTTCGACCCGGCGCAGCATCAAACCCTTAGCAGGCTCTTTGACACGACGTACGAAGACACCTGGAAGATACTATTCAAGGGTGCCGAGGCTCCCGCATCCGCTTCCGAGGACCGCGGATACAGCTCGCAGCGTCACGCTAGCGAGGTATGCCATCTACACCTTTTACAGGATGTTAAGCTTTTTTCATAGTTTGACTCTATGCGGGATCTAAACTCCCTTACCTTTGACAAGCTTGGCGGGCGATATCCGGACCGATTAACCGTCCGGCTCCGCTGCCCGAAGACCCAGCCCCAGCTCTACTAGCGAAGCTGCTGGCTCCGGCGCCTTATGTGGTGCCGGAGAAGAAGGCCAAGAAGAAGAAGACCACGGGGACTCGAAGGAGTGCCCGCAACATGGTGGTGTCGGACTCGTCATCTGACGAGTCCGAGATGCCCTCCTCCCGCGAAAACGAGGAGGAGGAAGAAGAAAACTCTCCCCCCCCCCAGTGGAGGGAGGAGAGAAGAGGAAGGCCGCCCCAATGGGGGAGGCCGAGGGGTCTAGCAAAAGGAAGACCCCTCCGCCGGACTACGCCCCCAACGCCGAAAAGGGCAAAGAGGAGTGGCCAAACAGGGCCAAGCGTCCGGCGAAATCGTAAGTTCGGATATCAGAGTAACTCATGATGTTCCTTTGTTGTACAGCTTTCCCTAATGTCGAATGTAATTATGCAGTCCGCCCCGGGCCGAATTCGACGAATCGTCGGGCGGCTCCCTGGACTCATCGGACGTGAACTCAGTTCCGCCCGCTGTCTCCCCCCGCACTGCAGACGACGCCAAAGTGGCGTCGCGACAAGCTCTGGGGCAGGAGGAGGTGGTCCCGGAGGAGCCGCAAGGCAACCTCCCGGACTCCAGGAGTGAAGGGGATAAGGCTCCACAGGGCTCTCAGTCCGGCTTTGTGCCGGACACCGCGCTGGAATCTTCAGTTCCGGATCGCGGTAGGCGAACTCCTTCCAAGAGGAGCAAGCCTTCTAAGCCGGTGGCCTCCGTCCAACCGGAGGTGCCGGACAATCTGCTGGAGGTGCTTGACGATGCCTCCATCGACGAGGGGCACCGTACTATTATGAGTACGGTGATCCAGAAGGTTCAGTCCGCCAAGAGCGGACTGACTGAAGCTTGCGCTAGCCTTTTAACAGGCTTCGAGGTAAGTAAAAATATTACCGCATAGACAGTAGGCCCTGATGCTCTGTTTGGCGTTCGGAAAGAAAAGTCGAATAGAGGATCTATTAAATATCGCAGGAGTCTAACAAAAAAGAGTCAATATGCGTATGCAGGCTTCGCTGCTATCCACCGCCGCACTGACTGCGGAGGTGGGTGTCCTGAGGCAGGACCTCGAGCGGACCGAGCAAGAGCTCGGCCTTGCCAAGCGGCGGCTCGAGGAGGAAGAAGGTAAGAAATACCTTACAGAAAAAGTGCCTATAAAAAGGCTTGATTGCAAAAAGAGTAACAGGATTGTACTGCTTATTGTAGGGGCCACGACTGAGGTGGCAACCCTTAAGCAGGCGTTGTCTGCGGCCAAAAAGAAAACGGCCATGGAGCACACCGAGCGAGACAGGCTTGGGGCTCAGGTCAGCGAGGTGCAGCAAGAGCTGCAGGCTCTCATGAAAAAACATGAGAGTTTGGAGCTGGAGTCGAAGGCGCAAGCATCCGAGCTTGCAACGGCCCTAGAGGCTGCCAAGTCTGCCAAGGCCAAAGCCCAAAATGCCCTCCAAGAGTTGGAGGAGATGAGGAAGATAGCAGTGGGTAAGGCATTCTTTATGCAAAGCAGAAATATAAAGGTGAACTACCTGTTACTTACCCGAATCCGGAGCTCTCCAGGGGCATTCGCAGATCTTCCCCGGAGCGTATCCGATGCCGCCGCATTCTACCGAGCCGAGGAAGGCAGCTCGATGGAGAAGGTGTTCTGGTCTCAGTACGCTGAGGCCGGACACCCTGTGCCCTTGAGCGACTAGCTGAAGCAGCTGGTCGAGCTCCACAAGGCGGCCGAACAGGCCCTGAAGGGATTCATAGTTCGGCTGTGGCCTAGAGAGGCCCTGCCTGGGAGCTACTTCGGACTGGTGCGGCGGCTGGTGGAGGCTTGTCCAAGGCTCGAGGTCATCAAGCGCTCCGTCTGCATCAAAGGTGCCCATAGGGCCCTTGCCCGTGCAAAGGTGCATTGGGGTAAGCTGGACGGTGAGAAGCTTGTGAAGGACGGGCCGCCGCCGGGGAAGGAGCATCGCAAGCCCGAGAACTATTACAAGGATGTTCTTGCTGGTGCCCGCCTTGTGGCGTATGAATGTACCAAGGATGTAATTTTGAATGAACTCGCTCGTGTTATCCTGTGCGCTGAAAACTTGTTCATATGCGCTAAGCAATGCTTATTGAATTTAAAATATTACTTTCTGTGCGGCCGTTTATCAAAAATTGAGAGATGGCCAGTCGTCGGTTTCTGCCCCCGTGCCACTAGTGCTGGGGTGTTCGGGATAAACCTGAGCGCTCTTTTTCCCATAGTTGGGTCCTTCGAGGGAGGCGCTCAGCACAACGAACCAGGCAATCGGACTATAATGCTTGAACACTCTCACTTAGCCATAGAACTCTATAATTTTAAATTTCGGTGAAGCCCCTAGTTCGGAAGACCGAGTTCGGGGCGCTATCCATGCCTTGGCCGGACAAAGCCGGCTCCTCGCTCGAAGCGGCATAAGCCTTTAGGGACTCTAAAAACCTCTCGAATAGCGACCGTCTCTCGCCACATCATGACAGTCAGTTTTAGCTTTCTCCACTAAGGTGCTTAACCCAGCTGAACCGGGGCACAATCGCAGTGGTTCTCCTAGTGCTACCTTAGCCGATAGAGCGGAACATAAGGCACCAAAACATAGGAGCCGGGCAAACCCAACTATTGACCCAAATCATGATTCGGAGCCAATGCATATAGTGCTATAAGTTCGGGGTGCCGCACTTGTGAAAGTGTACGGACTTCTCACACCATTATGAGGGGTACTGAAGCCCCTGGCGTGTTTGCCGTACCATGGTGTACCGGTGCAATCATGTCATTTAATAAACATAAATGTGAAAAGAAGACAATGCAAAAAATAGACAAGAAGCTAAGCATTGTTTGTAGAGAGGCTATTTATCAAAGCCGAACGATACAAATAGTGCGGTAAGCAAAAGATATTGGACTATTCAGTATGTCCTGACCAGGGGCAGGCCGCGGAATTGTATTTAAAACAAGTATACCGCTTGTAACAGAGACCACCTGGGAGTTCCATAATGCGGCATGGCTTGTCTGCCTCCCTGGATCTTGCATCGTTTGTGCGGCAGCCGAATTGCCGAACAGGTCGTCCGAAGTATGGAGTCCTGAAAGTAAGAAAAAATTAAAAAAAGAATCCGGCAGCCCCTAGTACGTTTTAAGCCGCATTTTGGGCGTGCCGTTATTGTGCCCCTTCCCCTGTGCCCATGGTATTTCAAGGGCGTAGTTATGTACGCGAGGTACTGGTTTCGCTATGTCGTGAAAGCTGGGGTTGGGGCCGCATTGCTACGCTTGCTCAGAGTGTGCCAGGCGGTCCTGCTGTGGGTTACTCCGGGCGCGCTTGGTAGTGTTTGGCTTTTTAATGGCCGGACTGGAGAGTTGCCTGAGAAGGCTACTTTGTACCTCCGCTGCGAGAGCCGCCGTATGCTCCTCCGTACGGAGGGAGCGTTCGGTGTTTCCGTTGACCGTAATTACTCCTCGAGGGCCTGGCATCTTGAGCTTGAGATATGCGTAGTGCGGCACCGCATTGAACTTTGCGAATGCGGTTCGTCCGAGCAGGGCGTGATAGCCACTGCGAAACGGGACTATATCGAAGATTAACTCTTCGCTTCGGAAATTGTCCGGGGATCCGAAGACCACGTCAAGTGTTACTAAGCCTGTACAGTTGGCTTCTACACCTGGTATAACGCCTTTAAAGGTCGTTCTTGTGGGCTTAATCCTTGATGGATCTATGCCCATTTTCCGTGCTGTATCTTGATAGAGCAGGTTCAGGCTACTGCCGCCGTCCATGAGGACTCTTGTGAGATGTAATCTGTCAATGATTGGGTCGAGAACCAATGCGGCGAAGCCGCCATGACGGATGCTAGTGGGGTGGTCCCTTCGATCAAAAGTGATCGGGCAGGAGGACCATGGGTTGAACTTTGGGGCGACTGGCTCCATCGTGTATACGTCCCGTAGCGCACGCTTCCGCTCCCGCTTGGTAATGTGGGTTGCGTATATCATGTTCACCGTCCGCACTTGTGGGGGAAAGCCCTTCTGTCCATTGTTGTTCGGCGGCTTGGGCTCCTCGTCGTCGCTGTGCAGCCCCTTGTCTCTGTTTTCGGCCCTTAACTTGCCTGCCTGCTTGAACACCCAACAATCCATGTTAGTGTGATTGGCTGGCCTTTCGGGGGTGCCATGTATCTAGCACAAGCGATCGAGTATTCGGTCCAAACTAGACGGGCCCTGAGTATTCTTTTTGAATGGCTTTTTCCACTGACCGGATTTATAGCCTTTGAATCCGGCATTGACTGCCGTGTCTTCATTGCTGTCGCTGCTAACGCGGCATTTTTGCTTATTCCGACGTGTCCTGCCACTTTTGTCCTTGGTATCCGAATTACCAGGGTTCTTTGATAAGTTGTTACTACGAGCTAGCCAGCTGTCTTCTCCCGCGCAAAAGCGGGTCATGAGTGTCGTGAGGGCTGCCATGGATTTCTGCTTTTCCTGTCCCAGGTGCCGGGCAAGCCACTCATCGCGGATGTTATGCTTGAAGGCTGCTAGGGCCTCTGCGTCCGGACAGTCGACTATCTGGTTTTTCTTTGTTAGGAACCGTGTCCAGAATTGTCTGGCCGATTCCTCTGGCTGCTGAATTATATGGCTTAAGTCGTCGGCATCCGGTGGTCGCACGTAAGTGCCCTGGAAGTTGTTGAGGAATGCGGCTTCCAGGTCCTCCCAAGAACTGATTGAGTCTGCTGGCAAGCTGTTAAGCCAATGCCGGGCCGGTCCTTTAAGTTTGAGCGGGAGGTATTTGATGGCGTGTAGATCATCGCCGCGTGCCATGTGGATGTGAAGGAGATAATCCTCGATCCATACCGCCGGATCTGTTGTGCCATCGTATGATTCGATGTTTACGGGTTTGAAACCCTCTGGGATTTTATGATCCATTACTTCATTCGTGAAGCATAGCGGGTGTGTGGCGCCTCTGTACTGGGCTATATCACGACGCAGCTCAGAAGAGCTATGTCTGTTGTGTTCGGCCCGGCCGGATTTGTTGTATCCGGAGTGAAGATCATTGTCACATGCCGTAGGGCGCCTGCGCGATCCGTAGATCAATCTTGTTTGTCTTGCCTTCATCCTCCAGTATGTCTCGCAGGTCGGGCGCATTTTCCCGTGCCTTATTTGAGCGGGGTCGGGGCATGGCTTGGGTGGAGGGCCGAGAGGCCTCTCTGTCGCGGCCGCGAGGTGGCCGGTCTGCCATGTCTATTGGGGAACGTGGCATAAATTCAAAATTTTCCTACGTGTCACCAAGATCTATCTATGGAGTCATCTAGCAACGAGGGAGGAGTGGATCTACATACCCTTGTAGATCGAGCGCGAAAGCGTTCAAGAGAACGGGGTTGATGGAGTCGTACTCGTCGTGATCCAAATCACCGATGATCCTAGCGCCGAACGGACGGCACCTCCGTGTTCAACACACGTACGGAGCAGCAACGTCTCCTCCTTCTTGATCCAGCAAGGGGGAGGAGAGGTTGATGGAGATCCAGCAGCACGACGGCGTGGTGGTGGAAGTAGCGGGATTCCAACAGGGCTTCGCTAAGCGCTGCGGGAGGAGGGAGATGTGTCGTGGGAGGGAGAGGGAGGCGCCAGGGCTTTGGTTAGGTTGCTCTCCCTTCCCCCCACTATATATAGGGCCAAGGGAGAGGGGGCGCAGCCTTGGCCCTTCCTCCAAGGAAGGGTGCGGCCAGGGAGGAGTCCATCCTCCCCAAGGCACCTCGGAGGTGCCTTCCCCCTTTAGGACTCTTCCTTTCCTTATCTCTTGGCGCATGGGCCTCTTGGGGCTGGTGCCCTTGGCCCATATAGGCCAAGGCGCACACCCCTACAGCCCACGTGGCCCCCTGGGGTGGGTGGCCCCACCCGGTGGACCCACGGGACCCTTCCGGTGGTCCCGGTACAATACCGGTGACCCCGAAACTTGTCCCGATGGCCGAAATAGCACTTCCTATATATAATTCTTTACCTCCGGACCATTCCGGAACTCGTCGTGACGTTTGGTATCTCATCCGGGACTCCGAAAAACTTTCGGGTTACCGCATACTAATATCTCTATAACCCTAGCATCACCGAACCTTAAGTGTGTAGACCCTACGGGTTCGGGAGACATGCAGACATGACCGAGATGACTCTCCGGTCAATAACCAACAGCGGGATCTAGATACCCGTGTTGGCTCCCACATGTTCCACGATGATCTCATCGGATGAACCACGATGTCAAGGACTTAATCAATCCCGTATACAATTCCCTTTGTCTAGCGGTACGATACTTGCCCGAGATTCAATCGTCGGTATCCCGATACCTTGTTCAATCTCGTTACCGGCAAGTCTCTTTACTCGTTTCGTAACACATCATCCCGTGATCAACTCCTTGATCACATTGTGCACATTATGATGATGTCCTACCGAGTGGGCCCAGAGATACCTCTCCGTCACACGGAGTGACAAATCCCAGTCTCGATTCGTGCCAACCCAACAGACACTTTCGGAGATACCTGTAGTGTACCTTTATAGCCACCCAGTTACGTTGTGACGTTTGGCACGCCCAAAGCACTCCTACGGCATCCGGGAGTTGCACAATCTCATGGTCTAAGGAAATGATACTTGACATTAGAAAAGCTTTAGCATCGAACGACATGATCTTGTGCTAGGCTTAGGATTGGGTCTTTGTCCATCACATCATTCTCCTAATGATGTGATCCCGTTATCAATGACATCCAATGTCCATGGTCAGGAAACCGTAACCATCTGTTGATCAACGAGCTAGTCAACTAGAGGCTTACTAGGGACATGGTGTTGTCTATGTATCCACACATGTATCTGAGTTTCCTATCAATACAATTCTAGCATGGATAATAAACGATTATCATGAACAAAGAAATATAATAATAACCAATTTATTATTGCCTCTAGGGCATATTTCCAACAGTCTCCCACTTGCACTAGAGTCAATAATCCAGTTCACATCGCTATGTGACTAACACTCAAGGTCACATCCCCATGTGACTAACACCCAAAGAGTTTACTAGAGTCAATAATCTAGTTCACATTACCATGTGATTAACACTCGATGAGTTCTGGGTTTGATCATGTTATGCTTGTGAGAGATGTTATAGTCAACAGGTCTGAATCTTTCAGATCCATATGTACTTCGCAAATTTCTATGTCATCTTGTAGATGCAACTACTACGCTACATTTGGAGCTATTCCAAATAACTGTTCTACTATACGAATCCAGTTTACTACTCAGAATAATCTGGATTAGTGTCAAAGTTTGCATCGGCGTAACCCTTTACGACGAACTCTTTTACCACCTCCATAATCGAGAAAATTTCTTAGTCCACTAGTTACTAAGGATAACTTTGACCGCTGTCTTGTGATCCATTCTTGGATCACTCTTGTACCCCTTGACTGACTCATGGCAAGGCACATTTCAGGTGCGGTACACAACATAGCATACTGTAGGGCCTATGTCTTAAGCATAGGGGACGACCTTCGTCCTTTCTCTCTATTCTGCCGTGGTCGAGCTTTAAGTCTTAACTTCATACCTTACAACTCAGGCAAGAACTCCTTCTTTGACTGATCCATCTTGAACACCTTCAAGATCATGTCAAGGTATGTGCTCATTTGAAAGTACCATTAAGCGTTTTGATCTATCCTTATAGATCTTGATGCTCAATGTTCAAGTAGCTTAATCCAGGCTTTCCATTGAAAAACACTTTCCAAATAACCCTATATGCTTTCCAGAAATTCTACGTCATTTCTGATCAACAATATGTCAACAACATATATTCATCAGAAATTCTATAGTGCTCCCACTCACTTCTTTGGAAATACAAGTTTCTCATAAACTTTGTATAAACCCAAAATCTTTGATCATCATCAAAGCATACATTCCAACTCCAAGATGCTTACTCCAGTCCCTAGAAGGATTGCTGGAGCTTTGCATACTTATTAGCATCTTTCAGGATTGACAAAACCTTCCGGTTTGTATCACATACAACCTTTCCTCAAAAAATGTCGAGGAAACAATGTTTTGACATCCTATCTGCAAGATTTCATAAATAATGCAGTAATCGCTAATATAATTCCAACAGACTCTTAGCATCGCTACGAGTGAGAAAGTCTCATCGTAGTCAACTCCTTGAACTTGTCGGAAAACATCTTAATGACAAGTCGAGCTTTCTTAATGGTGACATTTACCATCATTGTCCGTCTTCCTTCTAAAATCCATCTGTACTCAACAGCCTCACGACCATCAAGTTGTTCTGTCAAAGTCTACACTTTGTTTCCATACATGGATCCTCTCTCGGATTTTATGGCCTCGAGCCATTTATCGGAATCCGGGCCCACCATCGCTTCTCCATAGCTCGTAGGTTCATTGTTATCTAGCAACATGACTTCCAAGACAGGATTACGTACCACTCTGAAGTAGTACGCATCCTTGTCATCCCACGAGGTTTGGTAGTGACTTGATCTGAAGTTTCATGATCACTATCATAAGCTTCCACTTCAATTGGTGTAGGTGCCACAGGAACAACTCCCTGTGCCCTGTCACACACTAGTTGAAGAGATGGTTCAATAACCTCATCAAGTCTCCACCATCCTCCCACTCAATTCTTTCGAGAGAAACTTTTCCTCGAGAAAGGACTCGTTTCTAGAAACAATCACTTTTGCTTCCAGATTTGAAATAGGAGGTATACCCAACTGTTTTGGCTATTCTATGAAGATGCATTTATCCGCTTTGGGTTTGAGCTTATCAGCCTGAAACTTTTTCACATAAGCGTCGCAGCCCCAAACTTTTAAGAAATGACAGCTTAGGTTTCTCTAAACCATAGTTCATACGGTGTCATCTCATCGGAATTACGTGGTGCCCTATTTAAAGTGAATGTGGTTGTCTCTAATGCCTAACCCATAAACTATCGTGGTAATTCGATAAGAGACATCATGGTATGCATCATATCCAATAGGGTGCAGTTATGATGTTCGGACACACCATCACACTATGGTGTTCCAGGCTGTATTAGTTGTGAAACAATTTCCACAATGTCTTAATTCTATGCCAAACTCGTAATTCAGATATTCATCTCTATGATCATATCATAGATATTTTATCCTCTTGTCACGACGATCTTTCAACTTCACCCTGAAATTACTTGAACCTTTCAATAATTCAGACTCGTGATTTATCAAGTAAATGTACTCAACATCTACTCAAATCATCTGTGAAGTAAGAACATAACGATATCCACTACACGCCTCAGCACTCATTGGACTGCACACATCAAAATGTATTTCTTCCAACAAGTTGCTTTCTAGTTCCATTTTACTGAAAACGAGGCTTTCAGTCATCTTGCCCATGTGGTATGATTTGCATGTCTCAAGTGATTCAAAATCAAGTGAGTCCAAACGGTCCATTTGCATGGAGTTTCTTCATGCATATACACCAATAGACATGGTTCGCATGTCTCAAACTTTTCAAAAATGAGTGAGCCCAAAGATCCATCAACATGGAGCTTCTTCATGCGTTTTATACCGATATGACTTACGTGGCAGTGCCACAAGTAGGTGGTACTATCATTACTATCTTTTGGCATGAACATGTGTATCACTACGATCGAGATTCAATAAACCATTCATTTTAGGTGTAAGACCATTGAAGGTATTATTCAAATAAACAGAGTAACCATTATTCTCCTTAAATGAATAACCGTATTGCGATAGACATAATCCAATCATGTCTATGCTCAACGCAAACACCAATCTCGATGGTAGAGGGAGCGTGCGATGCTTGATCATATCAACATTGGAAATACTTCCAACACATATCGTCAGCTCACCTTTAGCTAGTCTCCGTTTATTCCATAGCTTTTACTTCAAGTTACTAACACTTAGCAACCGAACCAGTATCCAATACCCTGGTGCTACTAGGAGTAAAGTACACAATGTATATCCAATATACTTCTATCGACCTTGCCAGCCTTCTCATCTACCAAGTATCTAGTGTAATTCTGCTCCAGTGGCTGTTCCCCTTATTACAGAAGCACTTAGTCTCGGGTTTGGGTTCAACCTTGGGTTTCTTCACTAGAGCAGCAGCTGATTTGCCGTTTCATGAAGTATCCCTTCTTGCCCTTGCCCTTCTTGAAACTAGTGGTTTCACCAACCATCAACAATTGATGCTCCTTCTTGATCTCTACTTTTGTGGTGTCAAACATCGCGAATATCTCAAGGATCATCATATATGTCCCTGATATATTATAGTTCATCATGAAGCTCAAGCAGCTTGGTGGTAATGGCTTCGGAGAACCATCACTATTTTATCTGGAAGATCAACTCCCACTCGATTCAAGCGATTGTTGTACTCAGACAATCTGAGCACAAGTTCAACAATTGATCTTTTCTCCCTTAGTTTGCAGGCTAAGAAAATCGTCGGAGGTCTTATACCTCTTGACGTGGGCACGAGCCTAAAATCCCAATTTCAGTCCTTGGAACATCTCATATGTTCTGCGATGTTTCAAAAACGTCTTTGGTGCCTCAATTCTAAACCATTTAGCATTACACACTAAACTATCATGTAGTCATCAAAACGTGTATGTCAGATGTTCGCAACATCCACAGACGACGTTTGAGGTTCAGCACACTGAGCGGTGCATTAAGGACATAAGCCTTCTATGAAGCAATGAGGACAAATCTCAGTTTACGGACCTAGTCCGCATAATTACTACTATCAACTTTCAACTAAATTTTCTCTAGGAACATATCTAAACAGTAGAACTGAAGCGCGAGCTACGACATAATTTGCGAAGACCTTTTGACTATGTTCAGGATAATTAAGTTCATCTTGTGAACTCCCACTCAGATAGACATCCCTCTAGTCATCTAAGTGATTACATGATTCGAGTCAACTAGGCCGTGTCCGATCATCACGTGAGACGGACTAGTCATCATCGGTGAACATCTTCATGTTGATCGTATCTACCATACGACTCATGCTCGACCTTTCGGTCTCTTGTGTTCCGAGGCCATGTCTGTACATGCTAGGCTCGTCAAGTCAACCTAAGTGTTTCGCGTGTGTAAAACTGTCTTACACCCGTTGTATGTGAACGTTAGAATCTAACACCCGATCATCACGTGGTGCTTCGAAACAACGAACTGTCGCAATGGTGCATAGTTAGGGGGGACACTTTCTTGAAATTATTATGAGGGATCATCTTATTTACTACCATCGTTCTAAGTAAACAAGATGCATAAACATGATAAACATCACATGCAATCAAATAGTGACATGATATGGCCATCATCACTTTGCTCCTCTTGATCTCCATCTTCGGGGCTCCATGATCATCTTGTCACTGGCATGACACCATGATCTCCATCATCATGATCTCCATCATCGTGTCTCCATGAAGTTGTCTCGCCAACTTATTACTTCTACTACTATGGCTACCGGTTAGCAATAAAGTAAAGTAATTACATGGCATTGTTCAATGACACGCAGGTCATACAATAAATAAAGACAACTCCTATGTCTCCCGCCGGTTGTCATACTCATCGACATGCAAGTCGTGATTCCTATTACAAGAACATGATCAATCTCATACATCACATATCATTCATCACATTCTTCTTGGCCATATCACATCACATAGCATACCCTGCAAAAACAAGTTAGACGTCCTCTAATTGTTGTTTGCATGTTTTACGTGGCTGCTATGGGTTTCTAGCAAGAACGTTTCTTACCTACGCAAAAACCACAACGTGATATGCCAATTGCTATTTACCCTTCATAAGGACCCTTTTCATCGAATCCGATCCGACTAAAGTGGGAGAGACAGACACCCGCTAGCCACCTTATGCAACTAGTGCATGTCAGTCGGTGGAACCAGTCTCACGTAAGAGTACGGTAAGGTCGGTCCGGGCCGCTTCATCCCACAATGCCACCGAGTCAAGATTGGACTAGTAACGTAAGCATACTGAACAAAATCAACACCCACAACTACTTTGTGTTCTACTCGTGCATAGAAACTATGCATAAACCTAGCTCATGATGCCACTGTTGGGGAACGTGGCATAAATTCAAAATTTTCCTACGTGTCACCAAGATCTATCTATGGAGTCATCTAGCAACGAGGGAGGAATGGATCTACATACCCTTGTAGATCGCACGCGGAAGCGTTCAAGAGAACGGGGTTGATGGAGTCGTACTCGTCGTGATCCAAATCACCGATGATCCTAGCACCGAAAGGACGGCACCTCCGTGTTCAACACACGTACGGAGCAGCGACGTCTCCTCCTTCTTGATCCAGCAAGGGGGGAGGAGAGGTTGATGGAGATCCAGCAGCACGACAGCGTGGTGGTGGAAGTAGCGGGATTCCAACAGGGCTTCGCTAAGCGCTGCGGGAGGAGGGAGATGTGTCATGGGAGGGAGAGGGAGGCGCCAGGGCTTTGGTTAGGTTGCCCTCCCTTCCCCCCACTATATATAGGGCCAAGGGAGAGGGGGGTCGCAGCCTTGGCCCTTCCTCCAATGAAGGGTGCGGCCAGGGAGGAGTCCATCCTCCCCAAGGCACCTCGGAGGTGCCTTCCCCCTTTAGGACTCTTCCTTTCCTTATCTCTTGGCGCATGGGCCTCTTGGGGCTGGTGCCCTTGGCCCATATAGGCCAAGGCGCACACCCCTACAGCCCATGTGGCCCCCCGGGGTGGGTGGCCCCACTCGGTGGACCCCCGGGACCCTTCCGGTGGTCCCGGTACAATACCGGTGACCCCGAAACTTGTCCCGATGGCCGAAATAGCACTTGCTATATATAATTCTTTACCTCCGGACCATTCCGGAACTCCTCGTGACATCTGGGATCTCATCCGGGACTCCGAACAACTTTCGGGTTACCACATACTAATATCTCTATAACCCTAGCGTCATCGAACCTTAAGTGTGTAGACCCTACGGGTTCGGGAGACATGCAGACATGACCGAGATGACTCTCCGGTCAATAACCAACAGCGGGATCTGGATACCCATGTTGGCTCCCACATGTTCCACGATGATCTCATCGGATGAACCACGATGTCAAGGACTTAATCAATCCCGTATACAATTCCCTTTGTCTAGCAGTACGATACTTGCGTGAGATTCGATCGTCGGTATCCCGATACCTTGTTCAATCTCGTTACCGGCAAGTCTCTTCACTCGTTTCGTAACACATCATCCCGTGATCAACTCCTTGATCACATTGTGCACATTATTATGATGTCCTACCTAGTGGGCCCAGAGATACCTCTCCGTCACACGGAGTGACAAATCCCAGTCTCGATTCGTGCCAACCCCACAGACACTTTCGGAGATACCTGTAGTGTACCTTTATAGCCACCCAGTTATGTTGTGACGTTTGGCACACCCAAAGCACTCCTACGGTATCCGGGAGTTGCACAATCTCATGCTCTAAGGAAATGATACTTGACATTAGAAAAGCTTTAGCATACGAACTACATGATCTTGTGCTAGGCTTAGGATTGGGTCTTTGTCCATCACATCATTCTCCTAATGATGTGATCCGTTATCAATGACATCCAATGTCCATGGTCAGGAAACCGTAACCATCTATTGATCAACGAGCTAGTCAACTAGAGGCTTACTAGGGACATGGTGTTGTCTATGTATCCACAAATGTATCTGAGTTTCCTATCAATACAATTCCAGCATGGATAATAAACGATTATCATGAACAAGGAAATATAATAATAACCAATTTACTATTGCCTCTAGGGCATATTTCCAACAGTCATGCGCTGGTGATGTAGGTGCATCCTCCTCTGATCGGGGTAGCGGCCTGCGCTTTGGGTAACTCTTGGAGGGGCGTTCGAGTTCATACTCTTCGGCCGCAAGGACTTCAGTCCATCTATCAGCTAGCAAATCTTGGGCGGCTCTAAGCTGTTGCTGCTTTTTCTTGAGGCTGCTTGCCGTGGCTAAAAGCCTGCATTTAAAACGCTCTTGTTCGGCGGGGTCTGATGGTATGACGAATTCATCGTCATCGAGGCTTGCCTCGTCTTCGGAGGGAGGCGTATAGTTATCATCCTCGACCTCTCGGTCTGCCGCTCTCTCATGAGGGCTGGCTTCTCCATCTTCCTGTGCCGAATCTTGCTGAGGTGGGTGTTCTTCGGCGTTATCCGGGGTAGTATTATCTCCCGTGCCGGAATCACCGTTTTTGCTTTGGCGGGATTTAGAGCGGCGCCGCCGGCGCTTTGGCTGTTTCTTGGGGACGTCATCCCCCACTGTTCCATCGCCATCTCCATATTTTGGAGTATCCACCATATATATGTCATATGATGAGGTGGCCTTCAAGCGCCCTACAGGTGCTGGTTCCAGTTCGTCTCCTACATCGTCGTCCATGATGTCGATGTCTTCGGAGCCGAAGTCAAGCATGTCGGTTAGATCGTCGACAGTGGCTACAAAGTGGGTGGTGGGTGGGCTTTGAATTTCCTCATCGTCCGTATCCCACCCTCGCTGACCATAGTCCGGCCAGGGCTCTCCTGATAAAGAGAGAGACTTAAGAGAATTCAGGATGTCGCCAAAAGGCGAATGCTGAAAGATGTCTGCGGCGGTGAACTCCATTATCGGCGCCCAATCGGATTCGATTGGCAGGGGCGTGGGGGGTTCGGAGTCCGGGAAGGAGTCCGGATCCTCGGAGTCACGGGTCGTGCAGAGTGCGGGGCTGGAGTTCGGCTCGATTGCCTCTGAGATCGCAGCCCCTGAGGCAGCGTTCAACCGCTGATCCTCGATCGGTGCAGTAGGCTCCGAATCGATGGTCGGAACCGGTGCGTGTGCGGCCTCCAAAGTGCTGTTCGACGGCAGAGCTAGATCATGCCCGTCGAGACAGTGCGGCGCGCTTGGCTGTGGCTCGAATCCGTCGAAGATCAAGTCCCCGCGGATGTCGGCCGTGTAGCTTAGGCTTCCAAACCTGACCTGATGGCCAGGGGCGTAGCTTTCGATCTGCTCAAGGTGGCCGAGCGAATTGGCCCACAGAGCGAAGCCACCGAAGACGAAGATCTGTCCGGGGAGAAAAGTCTCACCCTGGACTGCATTGTTGTTGATGATCGAAGGAGCCATCGGTCCTGAAGGCGACGACACAGAGGAACTCTCAATGAAAGCACCAATGTCGGTGTCAAAACCAGCAGATCTCGGGTAGGGGGTCCCGAACTGTGCGTCAAGGCCGGATGGTAACAGGAGACAAGGGACACGATGTTTTTACCCAGGTTCGGGCCCTCTCGATGGAGGTAATACCCTACTCCTGCTTGATTAATATTGATGATATGGGTAGTACAAGAGTAGATCTACCGCGAGATCAAGGAGGCTAAACCCTAGAAGCTAGCCTATGGTATGATTGTTGTGTATGGAGTTGATTCTGTCCTACGGACTACAACCCTCCGGTTTATATAGACACCGGATAGGGTTAGGGTTACATAGAGCCGGTTACAATGGTAGGAGATCTTGAATATCCGCATCGCCAAGCTTGCCTTCCACGCCAAGAAAAGTCCCATCCGGACACGGGACGAAGTCTTCAATCTTCTATCTTCATAGTCCAGGAGTCCGGCTGAAGGTATAGTCCGGCTACCCGGACACCCCCTAATCCAGGACTCCCTCAGGGCCCTCCGGGATAGGTGGCCCCACCCGATGGACCCCCGGGACCCTTCCGGTGGCCCCGGTACAATACCAGCGACCCCCGAAACTTTCCCGATGGCCGAAAGTGGACTTCCTATATATAAATCTTTACCTCCGAACCATTCCGGAACTACTCGTGACGTCCGGGATCTCATCCGGGACTCCGAACAACTTTCGGGTTACTACATACTAATATCTCTACAACCCTAGCGTCACCGAACCTTAAGTGTGTAGACCCTACGGGTTCGGGAGACATGCAGACATGACCGAGATGCCTCTATGGTCAATAACCAACAGCGGGATCTGGACACCCATGTTGGCTCCCACATGCTCCACGATGATCTCATCGGATGAACCACGATGTCGAGGATTCAATCAATCCGTATACAATTCCCTTTGTCAATCGGTACGTTACTTGCCCGAGACTCGATCGTCGGTATCCCAATACCTCGTTCAATCTCGTTACCGGCAAGTCACTTTACTCGTGTCGTAATGCATGATCATGTGATCAACCACTTGGTCACATTGAGATCATTATGATGATGTATTACCAAGTGGGCCCAGAGATACCTCTCCGTCATACGGAGTGACAAATCCCAGTCTCGATTTGTGCCAACCCAACAGACACTTTCGGAGATACCTGTAGTGTACCTTTATAGTCACCCAGTTACGTTGTGACATTTGGCACACCCAAGGCACTCCTACGGTATCCAGGAGTGGCACAATCTCATGGTCTAAGGAAATGATACTTGACATTTGGAAAAGCTACAACAAACGAACTACACGATCTTTGAGCTATGCTTAAGATTGGGTCTTGTCCATCACATCATTCTCCTAATGATGTGATCCCGTTATCAATGACATCCAATGTCCATAGTCAGGAAACCATGACTATCTTTTGATCAACGAGCTAGTCAACTAGAGGCTCACTAGGGACGTGTTGTGGTCTATGTATTCACACATGTATTACGATTTCCGGATAACACAATTATAGCATGAACAATAGACAATTATCATGAACAAAGAAATATAATAATAACCATTTTATTATTGCCTCTAGGGCATATTTCCAACACTAACCGGTGAGGGGCCAGCGTTCTGTGCCACAAACTCCTCAAAGGTAAGCAACCTTGGTTGTGGTGGAGGAGATGTTGTCGGTTGCAATTGAGGAACCCTGCCGGCCGCCATTTCCTGAAGAGCATACTACATCTGGAGATTGTTCTGCTCATGGTATGCGTGGAGGGCCGCGTGCCACGCTATGGTCTCCTGGCGTGTGTACTCCATGTAGGCCTACACTATGACATGATGGAACTCATAAAACTACTAAATGCGGAAAATAAAGTGAGCAATGAAGATAAGAGGGAAAATACTTACAGATTGCCGCTCCTGAAAGAGGGACTGTGACTGTGCACTGGTCATGGGCGTGCTAGTGCGCTGGCTCAGGCTCGGGTCGATCCGACGGAGCTATGCGTAGGAGATAGTAGGAGTGATCACAGCATCGAGAATCGCCTCCCGACTGTGCTCCTTGAGCCCCATGCCCACCAGCAATGGGGTCAGGATGTAACCTTAGATACCCATCGGAGTACGCCTTCTTCCTCTGCGCGGTCTTCTTGCCATAGTACTTGGGCTCGCCAGGCTTGCCGTAGTACCCATCCGACCGCTTTCTGTTTTTCCGGAGGAAAAATGGAAACGAAGAGTAAATATGAAAACAGAAACGGAAATTTGCAAAACGGAAGTGGAAATAGAATTTTTTATGCGAAAACGGAAACAAAAACGGAATGGTGTTTTTCGGTGGAACATGCATGGAAAGTGAACTTTCCATTTTCATGAATATGGAACTTCTGTTTTTACTATAGACCTATAGCTGCTTTGTAGCCCAACCACCAAAGAGAACACAATGACACAATTAATAGATTGGATCTGAGGCCCAACTTCTACTACCACACATATACTCAGCTTCACCCTATACGCAATTGTCCGGTACTACTACAATACTACGCTAAGTTGCTAACATAATGATATTATTTTGTAGCCATGTTGAGAACTCATAAAATTTGTTTGTTTTTGTGTGTATTTCTCTATGATTCAAGGGGGTTTTAAGTTTCGATCAATTCCTATTTTTGTTTCCGTATCTGCTTTGTATTCGCGTTGTGTCCGTTTCCGGTAGTATTTGTTTCCGTATTCATTTCCGGAGTTTCTGTATTCGTTTCCGCTTCTGCAAAAAAATGTGAAAACAAATATGATAGCACTCAGTTCCGTCCGTTTCCGCTCCATTTTCATCCCTAATCCCGGCCCAATCCACCCAAAGATACCCTCCGTGTCGGCCCGACGAGGCCGTTTCCCCCCTCCGGGACACGGCGGCATCCACGCCCGTGAGGTCTACACGGCGGGATTGGGGGCCCTGGTGGGGGGTAGCAATGCCACCGGAGCATCATACCGGGCCCTCATACATGAGAGGTGGTGTGGTGGCATGTCCGAAGAGGCGGCACGCGTCTCCGGGGTGTGCCCCCCCTCACGGACGGCGCCGCCGCCGACACCTGGAGGGGGGAAACGGACGCGTAAGGGCTACACAGAGGGGATCTTGCTGTGGGTCTGGCCCGGATGTTGCTCCAAAGTGTTCCTATGGGCTGATCTAACACAACCGGATGGATAGGTCCACTGCTCAAAGCCCGTCTGTGCAAAGTCAAAGGGCTAGATCCCGTGGTCAAACGCTATAGGGTTAGGCGGGACGGGGGCCCTAGGGGGTAGCAATGCCACCGGAGCGTCGCACC
>NC_041390.1:604499167-604500547 GCF_002162155.2 Triticum dicoccoides | reverse complement strand
GAAGAGGCGGCACGCGTCTCTGGGGTGTGCCCCCCTCACTGATGGAGCCGCCGCCGGCACTTGGAGGAGGAAAATGGACGCGTAAGGGCTACACGGAGGGGATCTTGCTGTGGGTCTGGCCCGGATGTTACTCCAAAGTGTTCCTATGGACTGATCTAACACACCCGGATGGATAGGTCCCCTGCTCAAAGCCCGTCCGTGCAAAGTCAAAGGGCTAAATCCCGTGGTCAAACGCTATAGGGTTAGGCGGGACGGGGGCCCTGGGGGGTGGCAATGCCACCGGAGCATCGCACCGGGCTCTCATACATGCGGGGTGGTGTGGTGGCATGTCCGCAGAGGCAGCACGAGTCTCCGGGTGTCCCCCCCCCCCTCACGGACGGCGATGACACCGTAGTAGACGTTCTGCGGTAACGGTGCGGCACTGCCTTGCGTGGAGGGGGGCACACCGCGGAGCCCCAAGACGGGCGTCTACGCATGCCTGAACACTTTCACATATGCATCGGGACCCATGCGATGTTTCGGTGACATAGCTACACCCCGAATCCCCCCACTAACCAGAATTACCTCCGTGTCGACCGTTTCCCCCTCTGTGACACGGCGATAGCGACGTTCGTAACGGGAGGCAATCGATATACCATCGGGGTATGTTTTTTAGATAAGGCATAATTATCTTATGTAAAAACAAAAACTAAAATAAAGTAAAAATAAAAAATTAAATTAAATAAATGTATGCCGACGACATAGCCGTCGGCATAGCTATGCGCACACTGCAGTCCCACGAATCGTTGCCGTGGCATGGCACACGGATCGATGACGTGGCAGAGGGGCATGGGCCAGGCCTATGCCGTAGGCATATCTCTGCCACACAACGCCCCCCTCGCTCGGATCGATGACGTGTCGACGACGCGGATCGGTGATGTCAGCAACACTATGCCGACGGCCACCGTTACCTCCCGTCGGCGTAGGTTCAACGCCGTCAAACGGTCACCGCTGACCGGGTAGGTGGGCCTGGGCTATGCCGACGGCCTGTGCTATGCCGACGGGCCCCGTAGGCGTATCTCGAACAGTGTCGACGGCCTCATCTATGCCGACGGCCCCGTCGGCATAGATGGACGTATGCCAACGGCTTTTCTACGCCTATGGCCTGTCCTAGGCCGTCGGGATAGGTCTATCTATGCCGACGGGGGCCGTCGGCATAGATGAGGCCCTCGGCCTAAGCTGATTTTCTGGTAGTGATTCATAGTAATCTCATCCTCTGTTCTGTTACAAATGGGTGAAAATTGAATATCATGACCGACCCCTCTTTCATTTCAGCGTCGCAAATGCCGTGGCCCAATCCAGCTCTAGCATTGACCTAAACATGAGCAATTGAGTCATCCA
>NC_041390.1:604473250-604498875 GCF_002162155.2 Triticum dicoccoides | reverse complement strand
TGGTGTGGCCTCCCATGTTATGCCTAAGAATGGTGCGAAGTGCCAGTTTTGCTAAAAGGTGCTGCTAGCATGACATGGCACACAACCGTATCGGGTAATTTTTTTTCTCATGATTGTAACGTACATGCAACGATAATATAAGATTTAAGTTTATTTAAGGATATCATATAATTAGATTGACTAGAAACTAAACATATTGCTGCCGTGGGAAGTTGATCTTTTCCATAATTACCTGATCTATGAGACTGAGAAAAAGACACCACTTAAACCTGTTGGATTATGACGTCTTAGTTGTACTACTAATAAATCAAAACTCACTGAAGCTACATTATATTTCTGCTGTCTTGCATACCATGCAAACTGATAGGCGAATGCTCAATACTTGTGACTTAACATCTACACATCCATATGACATGCCAACGCTTGTGCCCAGTAAAGTGTCTGTTCTTGAACTACATTCCTTGGTTACAGAACTTCAGCTTAACATGTTAGTGTAGTTTTGCTCATTTTTTGGACTAACATTTGAACCAAACTGCACGCCCGCTTTTTCATCATAGTAACCTTTTGTTTTGTAGGTCTCAAAGGTAGATGTTTCAATTACGTCTAACAGCAGTGGCTTCTCATTGGATTGAATTGCAGGGCATAATCTGCATACAGGGGCTTATTTTGTAATGCATGGATGGCTGTTGCACTGCACCTATATTTGGCTAGTTCACTTAGACCGGCTGTTCTTCTGTTTTTTTATGGCATATATATCAAGCAATGAAGCAATGCTCCCCTTTGCCTGGGCAGGTGTGCAAACCGTGCGTTATATATAAGCCTGCATGTACAGATGTGTTTTTTTTTCTTCTGAGAATCATGAGCCAAGCTTCTTCCGACGTCGGATGCAAAAGTGGCGATGTTTTAGCCCTCAGTGTAGGCTGTAGCTACAGTATTACTACCTCTATACTATAATACAAGACGTTCTTGTAGTTCAAACTTCATTTGCTTGTCCTAGCTCCTTTTAGTTCTGCTACTGTTGCTTACGACTGGTTTTGAGGAGCAGTTCCGCTTCATTTTCCAGCTGATATAATTCGCTTACATGTTATATTTAGGCGCCGTTCGGTTTCTCTCCACTCCGCTCAACTCTGCGGAGCTGCGGAGCTCGGTTTGAGCTGCTCCACAAAAAGCTGCAGCAGCTTGTTCCGCTCCGGGAGCTGAGTCGCGGGAGTGGAGAGAAACCGAACAGGCCCTTAACCTTGTTGGTAGTACAGAAACCACAGCGTCTTTCCATATTAATTGTACGTGTAACGTATCCCTCCACTCCAGAAAAAAATGTATACGTGTAACATCGTTTAAGTAACTAGCACTCTAGCGGGAAAGGTAAGGAACGACCAACGCAGTACTGCAAAATAATTCAGAAGTTAGGCTACGGTTTTCAACTTTTATGTGACCTAATAAAAGTGAAAAGATATATCTTACTGATATCTGTGCATATATATTCCCTAAAAACAGTTCTCATGAAGCAAATGACCAAGCGTCGACCGCATTTTAGTTGGCTTCGTCGATACTGCATGCTGTTCCTTCGAATGGGAAATAAGTCGGGTTTCTAGGTCCTTGATTTGACTAGCGAAACATAAGTTGTACGCCATAAAAATCACATCCCTAGCTAGATTCTTCTTTGAATGAACTTTCTAAATACATTTTCTTTCGACATACTATACATGTTGAGCTAGTTCAATCGATGACCTAAATTCCTATGCCCAACTCCCAACTTACATTCCCATCCAAAGGAGTAGTAAACAAGTCACAGACAAGGAATACCTCGACACCGTGGTGCACGGCGTGCAGAGCATGCATGTGTAATGGCATGTGCTTGCGCGACTTCCCCAACTTCATATGTACGATAGACCGCGAGGACGTGCTGCTAAACTTCATCATGTACATGGCTGAATGGTTATCAATCCCAACCGAAGTGTTGCTCAACACCTTAGATGAACTCGAGGGGCCAATCCTGGATGATATACACAGTTGGCCCGCTCCATCGCTACGCTAGCCTCGTAGTACCTTCCTCGACGGCCTTGGGTGCAACCTTTGGAGGGAGCAGGACGGCCTCCTGGAGTGGAGGCAGTTCCGTCGTATACGTCAACTACGGCAACATCACTATCATGACGAACGCGGAGCTTCTCGAGTTCATGTGGGGGCTTGCCAACAGCAACCACCCGTTCATATGGAATATCCGTCCGGACCTTGTTAAGGGCGACCTAGCCGTGCTACAGCCCGAATTCCTTTCGGCCAAGCGGTCGCTCTATGCTGACAACATGTTGCTCGCAAGAGAAGGCGATTGCGCACGAGGCGGTGGGGTTTTTCTTGACGCACCCCGCTGGAAGTGGAACTCGGCTCGGAGAGTGTCTGCGTGGGCGTGCCAATGCCGAGCTGACCGTTCTTCGTGGGGCAACAACCCAACTGCTGGAACAAGTGCACCGATTGGGGGAATAGGATGGAGATCGGCGACCAGATGAAAGGGGTAGAGCTCACAGCCATGATACGGGAGGTGATGGAGAGGAAGAGAGGGCGGGAGATGAGGAAGTGTGCGACGGAGTGGAAGTAAAAGGGCCGTGCGGGCGACACTGCCAAGCAGACCCGTGGAGGTTAGTTTGGACACGTTGATTCATGATGTACTCTTGGAAAGATTCAACTCCCACGGTGATTGAAATGAAGACAACGCCAAGAGCCCGAGAGTACATGTAGCCTGCAAATAGGAGTAGACTGTAGATACGTACAAGTGATCTTGTATTCCTCATGGTGTAGATCTCCTCCTGTAAAGAATGACAAATTTAGAAATGGCTTTAATCTTTGCTAAAAATGATTTTGATCTATCTCACAAACACGTAAGCATGCAATCCAGCAACAAAAATATAATGTGAATTTTCTTTTCTTTCATAAGAAGAAGAGCAAGGCCACCGATCTCTCCATATTCGGCTTTGTCGTTGGGACTGCCAATATCTCCATCATCTATGCCAAAAGCCTATTTGTCAGGGATCAATCCATCAAAACAATAGCATAACAGGGCAACACATTTAACAAGCGATCACCACTCATACGTCGATGTTGCTGAATTAGTCAAGAGGTCAGCCCCAAAGTTATCACCGCCTCGAGCAAACACCTTTAGAAAGGGAAGAACGCAAGTGCATCGACTGACGTTGCCTGAGCTGCACAAAGAGATGTTAATCTAGGATTTTCAGCCCCAGGAATATAAATTAGTCATCACTAATCTCGCAGTGGGTAGTAGTATCATGCTCCCTTCGTTCCAAAATGATTACAGTTCTAGGTTTGTCCAAAATCAAACTTGCTTAAGTTTGACCAACTCTAGGAGTGCCCTAAGTTCTGGGCGTCTCTGCATGGCCATGGAGGCGCCATAGAAGTAAATCAATCGGGTGGGATCTCATGATTCTGCGCTGGACGTTGCCACAAGTTAACACCAGACTCCGTCAAAGTCTACTCTCCATATGCTCTCAGTGGATGCCATATATGTATTGACCAATTAGCAACGCAAGTTGCACCATGGGACAACTCAAGGTACTTAAATAAAAAGAGTGAAATGCATATATGGAGTTGGCTGCATGTTAGCACATGAATCAGTTAGTGTTCTAGTGGTTGGCAAGCTGATTGCTAACTCCAAAGTTTGTGGGTTTGACCGTTTGAGTCCCATGCAATACGTATTTTTTTCCTTTATATCTTAAAAAAAACACCAGTACAGACACAAGCGCTCATATACACGCGCATACACTCATCCCTATGAACGCACGCACACTCTACCCCTATGAGCACCTCTGAAAGACTGAGCTGGCATATCATCTTGAAATTTACGAAGTCACCGTACGCACCTCGACGTCTCCTCCCACTAAATGCGCATCGCCGGAAATTCTGAAATAAATTCAGGAATAAATGCGAGCACCAGGATTTAAACTCTTATGTGCTGGAGATACCACATTCCCTCTAACCACCCATCCACAGGTCGAGGGAAACCTGGTCAGTTTGCAAACAGATCCATGCAAAAAAAAGTTAGTTCGCTCGTGGTCCAAGGAACACTGACATGGCAGCCACGCTGTGTTTTGATTTTCGGCCGAAAAAAGTGGATTTCGGCCGAATTTCGGCCATCTCAGCCTAGGGCGAAAAGTATATTTAGGCCGAAATTGCTCAAATTTGGCAAAATTTGGTCAAATTTAAGTCAAATTGCAGTCAAAATTTGGTCAAATTTCAGCCGAAATTTTTAAAAATGGCCAAAATTCGGCCATCTCGGCCTTGGGCGAAAAAAAGCTCAAACCGAAAATCAAAACACAGCAGCCACGTAGCCGATCACCCCTCCTCCCCCTGAGAATCGATTTTAGCCTTATTTGATCAAATTAGCGAGTTTATGACCTAAATCGATCAATTCATGAATTGTTGGCCTAAAGCGTGTAATCAATTCAAGTTAATGGACTAATAACACATTTCAGTTCTTAATATCCCCAAAATCCAGCTGTTTCCAAGGGTCTGAATCCTTGGCGAATCCTAACCCCAGGCGTGAGCTAAGAGCTTTGCGCGCACCATGTGGCCTTGCAGTGGGAGCCGGTTACTGTACTTGCAAGTTGCCCGGGCTCAACGGCTTGGGCCAGACCAAGACAGCACGGCGCACCGGCAAAATCCCATCGCCGCGCATCCGGCGGATCCGATTCCGATCGAGAGCATCGAATCATGTGGCGACCAGCATAAATAACCGGCCATGCGCTCCGTGAGCCGCCATATAAAACAATCAACAGGCCATGCACTCCGTGCCCCGAAGATCAGGAAGCCCAACACCCAATCAAGATTTTGTTTTCTCAAGAAACAAGCTGCGTCAACTTTGCCTGCCGGCCTATTGTGCCTCTCATGGCGACGCACATGGAGGCCCCGCATCACAAGCGATGCAAGAACTTGTTAAGTACTAGGAGTATATCCAACGGGCTGAGCTTAACTCCTCCTATAAGTATGCGTTCAACTCTACTGTTCACATCACTGCCACGGAGTAGTTGGCAGCAAGCCGATTGGCAGATCACTTTGCTCTTGCTGGTGTGGCACTGATCGATCGAGTGATCATGGTGGCCATGGCGTCCAGCGATCCGGCGCAGAAGCCGCACGCGATGTGCGTCCCGTACCCGGCGCAGGGCCACATCACGCCCATGCTCAAGGTGGCCAAGCTGCTGCACGCCCGGGGCTTCCACGTCACCTTCGTCCTCACCGAGTTCAACTACGCGCGCCTCCTCCGATCGTGCGGCCAGGCCGTGTTTGATGCCTGCCCCGGCTTCGACTTCACCGCCATCCCCGATGGCCTCCCGCCGTCCGACCCCGACGCCACCCAGGACATCCCCGCGCTCTGCCGCTCCACCATGACCACCTGCCTTCCCCACCTCAACGCCATCCTGGCCCGCCTCAACGGCCCCGCCTCCGGCGTGCCGCCGGTGACGTGCATCCTTTGTGATGGCGTCATGTCCTTCGCCTACGACGCCGCCAGGGAGATCGGCGTGCCGTGCGCCGGGCTCTGGACGGCCAGCGCATGCGGCTTCATGGCGTACAACCACTACAAGCAACTTGTCGAGGACGGGCTCGTGCCGCTCAAGGACGAGGCACAGCTCATGGACGGGTACCTGGACACGGTCGTCGACGGCGTGCCGGGCCTGTGCGACGGCTTCCAGCTGCGCGACTTCCCGAACTTCATCCGGACGACGGACCGCGATGACATCCTGCTAAATTTCCTCATCCGTGAGTCCGGCCGCATGTCGCTTCCCGACGCCGTCATCATCAACTCCTTCGACGACCTCGAGAAGCCGGCGCTCGACGCCATGCGAGCCATCCTCCCGCCCGTCTACACCCTCGGCCCGCTCCTCCTCCACGTCCGCCGGCTCGTCCCCGCGGGCTCCCCTCTCGACGTCGGCGTCAGGTCCAACCTGTGGAAGGAGCAGGACGGCCTCATCGAGTGGCTCGACGCCCGGCCACCGCGCTCCGTCGTATACGTGAACTACGGCAGCATCACCGTGATGACGAACGAGCAGCTGCTGGAGTTCGCGTGGGGGCTGGCCAACAGCGGCTACCCCTTCCTGTGGAACGTCCGGCCCGACCTCGTCAAGGGCGACGCGGCGGTGCTCCCGCCGGAGTTCCAGGCCGCCATCGAGGGCCGCGGCCTTCTCACGACATGGTGCCCCCAGGAGGTTGTGATCGAGCATGAGGCCGTGGGCGTGTTCCTCACGCACTCCGGGTGGAACTCGACGCTGGAGAGCCTCTGCGCCGGCGTGCCGATGCTGAGCTGGCCCTTCTTCGCCGAGCAGCAGACCAACTGCCGGTACAAGCGCACCGAGTGGGGCGTGGGGATGGAGATCGGCGGCGAGGTGCGGCGGGCGGAGGTGGCGGCGATGATACGGGAGGCCATGGAGGGCGAGAAGGGGGAGGAGATGCGCCACCGCGCCGCGGAGTGGAAGCAGAAGGCCGCGCAGGCGACCCTGCCAGGTGGCCCCTCAGAGACCAATCTGGACGGATTAATTCATGTGCTGCAAGGCAAGACGGGTCAAGCCGGAAAGTAAGAATTGGTGCGTGCAGAAATCGCACGTCCCTGATTTCAATCGTGTTCTGAATTTGCCTAGTAGTACGTACTACTATTTGATGATAGATGTGGAGAGCTGCTCTCAGTTTGTAGCGCACGCATTGTTCTGTTTTGTTTGTTACGTCAACATAAAATCACTCCATTTGTCAGAATATTTGCCCTGCACTATACCCTGCTGCACCGATTGGTTCCTCAAAACATCCGCATCATAAACTGGACGAATAGGCCGCCAGAAAGCAACACCAGCTCATGTGGATGTGAAAAAAGCGTGCCGGCTAGATTCTCCGCGCAAATTCAAAACTTAGATTCTCAATGTACATGAGTTTGGAGCTTGACTCGCCATATGATGAGGACTCGACCGCATCGGCCGCGGGGGACATGGGTGTCAAAAATCAAAGACACAAACACCGGCGTCCAGTATTGGCCAAAAATGCTAGACTTACGGAAATCCCACTACGGACGCAAGTTACGGGATTGTTTGACATGCATCACAAACTATAAAACTCGAGACTATTTTTAACTTTCTTTTTTCTTTTTTTTTTGAGAAAGGAGACTATTTTTAACTAAGACCGTGTTGAACGGCGAAGGGAGATGGCCTAGCGACCAGTGCCAATGGGAAGTCGAGGGCTTGAACGCGCCAAACGCCAATCTTCTAGAAGAATGACTGGGCGACAGCCAACAAGTGATACGGCCTACCGTGCGTAACATCTACCTCGATGACGATTTTTTTGCAGTCACATGATCCTTTACCGACTAGGAAATGGGATGAAATTGCAAAGAAAGCTTTGCTATCTAGTAAATCTAAACGATGAACAGGAACAAGGTTCCCTTTGGCCTTAGGAACATGAAGGTGATATTTCAACTGGAGATTTGTAACAGGGGTAGGAATAATAGAATGACCGACGCAATCCCTCGGACTATTCCCTTTGGCCTTAGGAACATGAAGGTGATATTCTCATACCTGCACATGTTGCGTTGTTGACCTGGTCATTGCCACTATACTATACCTGGCCATCCCTCGGACTGGGCCGGGCCTAACCAAGCCCGAAGCAAAAAAAACAGGCTCAGGCCCAGCCCGGCCCAGACATCAGGCCTAAAAAATCAGGCCCAAACCCAGCCCATCACTGCAAAAGCCTGTCGGGCCTCAGGCCCGGGATCTTCATTAAATAGCAAATATGGCAGGCCCAAGCCCAACCCGGCACGACCTTTGGGCTCAAAACCTAGGCCCAGACCCAGCCTGCGGGCAAGACTGGGCTAGGTCGGGTCGGGTCGGGCCAGGTATCCCATGGCCAGGTATACACTATACATATCCCATAGACCCATACCGTCAGCTTTTGAGCTCCCGGGTAAATATGGTCAGTGGCACCAATATCAGCAGATCAATTGGTGTTACATCTGCTTTGCTCAGCTGATATGAAGGCCCCAATGAACGACGAAATCAGGTTACAGGAGAGGACAGCAACTGCAGCTTGGTACATTTGGTGAGAAAGGCGCCAACAAGTTCATGGCAAGCAGGTTCAAAAACCTAGCCGGTCTACTTAGGTGATATGTGTGATACTAAGAACTAATGTAACATGAGCAATGAAGAAGCAGAACAGTCTAGAAGGAGCCAACGGGTGATTTGAATGCTAAACAAAGAGGGGTAGCGATCTATTCTTCGTTTTTTTCCAAATTCCGTACGATTCGTGCTAATATTGGCATTCTCGGGTCCCTGGTTTTCTGAAACTCAACATGGATGTTTCTTTTGACATAGGAGGAGCACGAACAGTCTTGCAAGATGAGCTCATACCTGCTATGAAAGGTCATTTGGTCCCTCTTCTGGATGCCCAGATGGCTCAGGTGACCGCATTGAGACGAGACTTTAAGCTGGCCCTGTCGATTGGGTGCAATCGGATCATGATTCAATCAGATTGCTTGGATGTGATGACCACCATGTATGACGGTGGACAATCGTGAGGCCCAGCGGCGGCAGTATATGAGGACTGCTATCATATCATATGTCGACGGATTTTGTCAAAATGATCTTTGAGCACTGGCCGAGACAAGATTCTGCTAGGTCCAGCTCGGTGATCCTCCTAATTTTGTGTCTCCGGTTTTGGTGAATGGCATAAGCATGTTTGCTAGCTAATATAAGTACATATTACTGTAAAGAAAATGATGTACAAGCTGCAATGAAAGGACAGTTAAGCATCCATAATGAAATAAAAAGATTACCCAGACGCAAGCACCTCTACAGGCAAATGCCATTTGCTACAGAAGATCAACAAAAATATAGAGATCACCGTGGTCTATAACTAGCTCAAAAGTGCTGTCAACTGTTTGACAGATAGTGAAACAGAACAGCTACTACCGAGTGCAACTTTGACTAGTAGCTTTAACCCTACTGGCGATGCAGGACTCTGCCGTTATTCCTCTGCACCCAACACCCAATCAAGATTTTGTTTTCTCAAAAAACAAGCTTCGTCAACTTTGCCTGCCGGCCTGCCTCTCATGGCGACGCACATGGAGGCCCCACATCACAAGCGATACACCAAGTTGTAACTTGTTAAGTATATCCAACATCTATAAACTATCGCGTATCCAACGGTTGAGCTTAGCCGCCCCTATAAGTATGCTTTCAACTCTGCCGTTATCATCACAGCCACGGAGTAGTTAGCAGCAAGCAAGCCGATTAACAGATCACTTTGCTCTTGCTGGTGTGTAGTGTGTGATTTGTTTGTGCAACTGATAGAGTGATCATGATGGCCATGGCGTCCACCGATCCGGCGCAGAAGCCGCACGCGGTGTGCGTCCCGTACCTGCGCAGGGCCACATCACGCCCATGCTCAAGGTGGCCAAGCTGCTGCACGCCCGGGGCTTCCACGTCACCTTCGTCCTCACTGAGTTCAACTATGCCCGCCTCCTCCGGTCGCGCGGCACAGCCGCGTTCACCGCCTGCCCCGGCTTCGACTTCGCCGCCGTCCCCGACGGCCTCCCGCCGTCCGACCCTGACGCCACCCAGGACATCCCGGCGCTCTGCCGCTCCACCATGACAACCTGCCTTCCCCACCTCAGCGCCATCCTGAACCGCCTCAACAACCCCGCCTCCGGTGTGCCGCCTGTGACATGCATCCTCTGCGATGGCGTCATGTCATGGGCCTACGAGGCCGCCAAGGAGATCGGCGTGCCGTGCGCCGCACTGTGGACGGCCAGCGCCTGCGGCTTCATGGCGTATAACCACTACAAGCAGCTTGTCGAGGACGGGCTCGTGCCGCTCAAGGACGAGGCGCAGCTCATGGACGGCTACCTGAACACGGTCGTCGACGGCGTGCCGGGCCTGTGCAACGGCTTCCAGCTGCGCGACTTCCCGAGCTTTATCCGGACCACGGACCGCGACGACATCATGCTCAACTTCCTCATCCGTGAGTCCGCGCGTCTGACACTGCCCGACGCCGTCATCATCAACACATTCGATGACCTCGAGAAGCCGGCGCTCGACGCCATGCAGGCCATCCTCCCGCCCGTCTACACCCTCGGCCCGCTCCTCCTCCACGTCCGCCGGCTCGTCCCCGCGGGCTCCCCTCTCGATGTCGGCGTCGGGTCCAACCTGTGGAAGGAGCAGGATGGCCTCATCGAGTGGCTCGACTCCCGGCCGCCGCGCTCCGTCGTATACGTGAACTACGGCAGCATCACCGTGATGACGAACGAGCAGCTGCTGGAGTTCGCGTGGGGGCTGGCCAACAGCGGCTACCCCTTCCTGTGGAACGTCCGGCCCGACCTCGTCAAGGGCGACGCGGCGGTGCTCCCGCCGGAGTTCCAGGCCGCCATCGAGGGCCGCGGTCTTCTCCCGACGTGGTGCCCGCAGGAGGTCGTGATCGAGCATGAGGCCGTTGGTGTGTTCCTCACGCACTCCAGGTGGAACTCGACGCTAGAGAGCCTCTGCGCCGGCGTGCCGATGCTGAGCTGGCCCTTCTTTGCGGAGCAGCAGACCAACTGCTGGTACAAGCGCACGGAGTGGGGTGTGGGGATGGAGATCGGCGGCGAGGTGCGGCGGGCGGAGGTGGCGACGATGATACATGAGGCCATGGAGGGCGAGAAGGGGGAGGAGATGCGCCACCGCGCCGCGGAGTGGAAGCAGAAGGCCGCGCTGGCGACGCTGCCAGGTGGCCCCTCGGAGGCCAATCTGGACGGATTAATTCATGTTCTGCAAGGCAAGACGGGTCAAGCCGGAAAGTAAGAATTGGGTGCAGAAATCACACGTTCCTGATTGTCGTGTTCTCATTCTGTCCATGTCCAGGGGGATTTTCGGTGGTTCTGAATTTGCCTAGTATTTGACGGTGTGGAGAGCTGCTCATAGTTTGTAGCGCGCGCATTGTACTGTTTTGTTTCTTATGTAAACATTAACCGTCCCATTTATCAGAATATTTGACCAGTGGTCAGAGAGCAGTGTTGCCTCCTAGCCGGCGCCGGTTCAAACTTCGGTTCGAACTCAGGTCTCACACCTTCTTAATTGCTAGTAAAAGTGTGTAATCTAAAGCTAAACAATGAACCGAAACAAGGTTCAATTTGGCCTTAGGAACATGAAGGAGATACTCAGCCTAACCTAACATCTACCAGACACATGATCCTTTACCAATTACGAAAAGGGATGAAATTGCAAAGAAAGATTTGCTATCTAAAGCTAAACGACGAATGGAAACAAAGTTCTTTTTGGCCTTATGAACATGAAGAGGGGCATTTTCAATTGGAGATGTGTGACAAGGGTAAGAATAATAGAATGCCCAACATAAACAAATCTCATACCTGCTGGCATTGTCGAACTGGTAATATGGTCAACTTTTGAGCTCCCGGGTAATATGGTTAGTAGCACCAGTATCAGCAGATCAATTGATGATGATCTCCAAAAAAAAAAAAAGCAGATCAATTGGTGTTACATCTGCTTTGCTCACGTGATATGAAGACCCCCTATGAACGACGAAATCAGGTTACAGGAGACGGCAGCAACCGCAGGTTGGTTCATTTGGTGGGAAAGGTGCCAAAACATTCATGGCAATGTGTGGGATAGCAACTAATGCATGAACAATGAAGAAGCATATCCAAATTGAAAAGAAGGGGATTGTTCTTGTCCACTGCAAACTTTTCAGAAACTCAACATGAATGCTGCTTTTAGCAATCTTGCAAGATGAGGAAGGGCGATTCATACCTGCTATGAATGGTCAGTTGGTCCAGGTTTCTGGATGCCCAGATGGCTAAGGCGACTATTGAGACAAGGCGTTCAGCTGGCCTTGTCGATTAGGTGTAGTCGGTTGGATGTTCAGTCAGATTGCTTGGGTGTGATCGCCACCATGCATGACGGTGGATAATCATGACTCATGAGGCCCAGCGGCAGCAATATATGAGAATAGTTATCATGTGTCAATGGATTTTGTCAAAATGATCTTTGAGCACTGGCCATGAGACAAGAATCTGCTAGCTCCAGCTTGATGATCCTCCTAGTTTTGCGTCTCCAATTTTCGTGAATGCCGTAAGCACGTTTGCTGGCTAATATTTGTACATGTTATTGTAAAAAAAATGATGTGCAGGCTGCAATGAGAGGACAGTTAAGCATCCATAATGAAACAAAAAAGATGACCCCGACGCAAGCACCTCTACAGGCAGTGCCATAGGCTACAGAAGATCAACAAAAATATATCACCGTGCTCTATAACTAGCTCAAAAGTGTTCTCAACTGTTTGACAGATAGTGAAACACAACAGCTACTGCCGCAACAAGTGCAACCTTGACTAGTAGCTTTAACCCTACTGGAGATGCAGGAGAGGATTCTGACTCTGATGGGTCGACCTTGTGACCCCTTAGCCTAGCTAGCAACAGAGGAATGAGTGCAGGCTTCACGGCTGTCATAGAATTGAGATTAGTTAGAACATTGTTCAAATTTGAGAAGTCAACACTTGTAATGGCGAAATAACAACTTAGATGTGAGTATACAAGAATAAAGATCAAAGTGAGGTTGCTCGCGCATACAGAAATGTGCAAGGTCGGTACAATAAGTTTCAGTGGCATTACTGTATCAGCAAAAATCACTTTTAGTGTAGCCACCCCTATGACTATCACTCCAGTCTTAGAAGGAACTGGGTGGAAGGATCAATGCCACGACATAACTATATGAACATTGTAACTATTGGCCAGATATACTACTGTAACTCTGCAGTTTGTTCATGTCCCAGTGTAATCAGAGGAAATAGGAACAGCTGAGACCAGCAAATACAACTGCAATTAAATGGAAGAGAATAACATGCAAACTGAACTATTTCCGCTAAATCTAACCAGTCTCAGAAGAACACCTTGTTTCCGATACATGTTAACAGGGAAAAACTATTCGATTGCAGCTAGCATGCATGTAAGAAAAGAAATCAATGGTTTCTCTCTGACTCTCCGCATTGCTAGGAAGGAATGTGATTGCCATAAGCATATAAATTATTATTTTTAGTAGTTAATAGTATGAGCAATCGTAATGCGCAGAATATCTCATATCTCTTTTCACATTTAAACTATAATAGTAATTTACCAATATCAGGTTTCAGTTTTGAAGGAACATAGTTATCCATGTGCCAGAACCATGACTTGGTTTCGAGATCTTATGAGTTGCAACTCTAGACTACCCCAACTTGTTTGGGATTGAAAGGCTTTGTTGTTGTTGTTGCTGCTGCTGCTGCTGTTGTTTGTAGGTTTCAGTTATAAAGGCGAAATACATGTCATTACGCCATAATGTCTACTGTCTAAATAGAGCAACTAACTTCACGTTTCAGACCCAAATGAAGGGGTCATACAGTACCTCATCATGTGAACATCAAAACAATGCAAATTACTACTTGGTAACACAAGAGCTCAAGGCATCGTAAAAGAAAAGGCATGAACCAAGTACATAATTACCTGCTTTTCTCAATCTGCACTCTTCCTCACCAATTCTTCGTCTCAAAGCATTAAGTAGTGAGCCGATATAAAGAGCTAAGACAGTGCAAGTGAAGGTGATAACATTATACGGCATGCTGAAATCAGGAGTTGTCAAGGGAACAAGCAGCACATCTGTGTAGGATTTCACAACATTATCTTCCTGCGGCATAATAATATCTTAATGAGAAAATCAAAGCAGAATATCTAAAACTCACAAGATGGTAAAAAATACTATATTTACCTTAAAATTTTCTAACAAAGGTGACACAAACATTGGGTCAATTTCAGGGTATCTTCGGCTAGAATTAAAGTCAGGAAAGCTAACCAAAGCTGATGGAATATCAAATCCTTGATTAGCGTCAGGAGGATATTCGTCTATGTGTAGGAACCCCTGAAAATATATATACTCGTTAAAATTGTCGTAAACAAACAGAAATATTTAGTTCTGCATGCATATATCATAAATGGAGAATGCACAAGGGGCGGAAAACAAAGAAAAGACATGAGCAGTAGTAAAATGCCAGGAAAAAATGTATGTCCTAAGTCCTAACCAAAAGGATGGCATATTCAGGTAACTGAGCAGTAGAGCAGACCTTGTCAAAGTCCAATATCAAGGTAGCTGATTGCATGCTGCAAGGAAATCTTAGCAGCATCTCCAGAGTTCCAGGCGAAAGTTTGTCTTCTGAAGGAGTGACATGGATCATGTCAAGTACTTCTGTTACAGCCTTGCTGCTCCCATCAATGAAAATCTGTAAGCTGTGATAGAAGACCTTAACATACCATGGAAACATCTGGAGAACTACAGCCTTTATCGAACAATCATTTGAGCTGCCAGGCAATTGCTTATGTAGATCAGTGGATAAAAATGACAGAGCAATAGACCCTCTTTCGTTTCCGCTACCCATAAGAAATCTTCTTGCATTATATGGTGCAGGGAAGCAAGACCATACGAGGGGAAGCTTCCAAGTTATGCCCACATCCAAAGGCTTATCATCATTGTAGTTACTAAGATCATATTCATACAATGAAGATGATTGAACTTCCAAGTGATCCCATTCTTTGAGCACCCTGTCTGGGGCAGTGGAAAGTTCAAAGAATTTATTACTCCAAGAAACTTCTGGTCCAGATTTGACAAGTATACCTTTCTCGATTTCTACAAATATCCTGCTGGATTTAGAAACAAGACATTTCCCCAACAATTTCCTGTTGAACAAATGTTCCATGGACCAACTGGGCTGAAGCTTTCCATCAGTAGAATGTAGCTGCGTACTCTTAGACATATTTGGTTGCAGCACAACTGTGAGCGAATGATCAACAACAATACCACGTGTTTGGGATGATGTTAGCTTCAGCTTTTGGGAATGGTAATATCCTTTATAAATTGAAGGCCTGTACAACAAAGAGGTGATGCCAGCTTTGTCACGGCATGGAAGAAGTTTCAGCCAGGGCGTGAGATTCTCAGTGCAAACAGCTTCACGAGGCAATGCGCCATATCGGAGTTTGCCTTCATTCAATTTAAATCCCCAGCGAGGAGCAGAGAAGGCAGTGGAAGACTCCAAGAAATTGATTGATGCACAAAACATGCCTGACAATGTGTGCGTCAGGTTCTTCCATGTGGCATCAATATCGGCAAAAGGGAGGTCGAAAGTTGCCCATAGCTCAACACCAGGAGGTTTTGCATTATCTGTTGACAGTGGATCAAATCCACCCCATGTCTCATAGTTCCATCTTCCCTGTGTGAAAGATAGTTCCAATTCACTAATATGCAATTTTTGTACCTGGTTTGGACAAGGAATGGTGTTAATGATAGCTCAGGAGGACCAGAATATTTTTCAAAGGCATTAGACCACAACAAGGTAGGGAAATGGCCGAGATAGTGCATATAGCAATCAAGAGCACAATAAGATATTTTCCATTTGCTTGTCGGTTGTGTCGTATCTAAAATGTGGTGATCTGAATTATCAGATTTGATGCAAATTGAGATGGATGTAAATTTGAACATGTGACTACGTGCTGGATGAGCAATGCCAAATATACTTTTATTAACGTGCTATGTGCAGCAGTGATGGGAACAACTTGGAAACATCATAATGATATTCACTTCTGCAAAACTACTTGGATGGGGATGCAGGTTCTGTGGCCGAAAACTGTATCGAGTGATCAGGAGATGGAGGCCGCTGTGCCCAGATCACATGGAAGGCACCTGGGACGACACTATACTGAAGCTGGAGTCGAAGATGCCGGAGTAGGTGTGTCTCGGATGGCGATGAAGTGGCGGAAAGTGCAAGCTATCTTAGGTGAGCACGTCGTCCGCACTCTTCTATGCTGCTGATTTAGACTTTTAGAGTTAGCTGTTACTATCATTTTGCTATATTTCTTCTGCTGTAGGCTGAGAAATGTCCGGTAATATTGGTTGGAACTGCACTAGCGGATGTTTTGCCTTAACTCTCTGAATCATCAGACGGTCAGAAACGATGCTGTAAACGCTGAGATACTGTTGTTTCATTCTCAGTAATGGAATAGGGGTCAAGGCCCTTTGGCTCTACAAACAAGACTCAACTGCTACAATGGATTCATCTACTGCAAAAACTAACAAGCAGCTGTTGAACTCAACTTTGCGTTCAGCGGAGTGACAGATTATTCAAATTAGATGGCTAAACTGGCGCTCTTATCGGCCAATCAACGCGAGCCCGGGGCAATTTTAACGACGAACCCTAAGAACCGTGTAGCGAGAGAGGAGGGGTCTGTGTTTGAGGAGGGCGTGCGTACCAGCTGGGAGATGGCCTTCGGAAAGAGGTGGTGGTGGCGGCCGGAGGCGGCGGTGGGAGGCTTGGAGGAGCGGAAGTGGAAGTGGGCCAGCGCCTTGCGGTCGGGGAGCGGCCGCAGGAGCAGCTCCTCCGTGAACTCCTCCTCCGCCGCCGCCGCAGATGACGCCGCGGTTAGGATGAGTAGGAGGAGAAGGAGAGAGAGGACCGACAGCCGCCGTGCGGGTGACAGCGGCGACATCAACGCCGGCGCGGGGCTGGCCGTCGCCGTTTTCCCGGGGTGGGGTCGCGGCGGCGCTGGGGCCACTTGCCACTTCGTCAGTTCGTCGGAGAAGCATTCGCACTTGGGCTGTATTGGACACGATGGGCAACTTGAGCTACGGCCCTGGCGTGGCCCAGCTTGGTACTTCTCAAATTTCTGAGCCCATAGCTTTGCCTTAACTAGTGATTTCGATCCTTTCTCAAAAAAAAAAATAGTGATTTCGGTCTAATAATGCTAAAAATAACCTAGGGATTTCGATCTTGTATGTAAAAAAGAAAGACTAGTGATTCCGATCATGTCAAGGTAGTTTTCACAAAAAAATGAAGGTCGAAATTTGAAAGGACTGAACTAACACTAATCTTTTGTTGCGAATGCCGAAATGTGTGTGTCCATACCATAAAAAATGTCGTAGATGTTAGATTTGTTAGTCGTGAGAATCTCCATATATTACTCCTATGTGACGTGTATTAGTGCATTTTAAGTGGAATTTCCCACTGCATAATCGTTGCATGTTTTACTTTTTATATGAGTTCATTTTTGTTTCGGAAATTTCCCACATAGTTTAGACCCTAAGGGACAAACTTATATCAAGTATAAAATTATTATATTTGTAAGTTTCTATCGTCTGGTCCTCCATCGTCAAATTTTATGTATTGTCTTTCCTCTCTCATTCCGTTTTGATTTTTGTTCTCCTATCTCTGGTTTTTCACCGGTTTTCTATGGAACCGCGTCAGTTACCCCACCTCTTACTGACTTACCAGGTTTTTTTGTTTTTTAAGTGAATACATATTTGCCAACAAAGAGTTTACCAAATAAAATTATTTTTTAACACAATCACATTTATATGGCTAACTTGCTACTCATGTTGCAAAACATGGATAATTATCTAGTTGTTTATAATACATAGAAATTAAACCTCCAGTCTCCCCTGTGACACGAAAATATCGTTCAGTGGGACTATACATCCACTTGATGGTGGCCTAGCCTCCCATTATTAATTTTCCTAATTTTAAATGGGCCCAACCTGAGTTTTTCCACTTTAGCAAAACATCCGAGCCTAATCGCCATCGGCAAACACTTCCGAAAATGATACACTAGAAAAATTGTTTTGGTAAAGCACATCTAGATGTGCTCTAAATATTGCGCATCTAAGTCATATGTCATTGATTTTATGTGAAGATTCGCGCCGAAATTTTCTTTGTCATTTTCTTTCTCCTTTTTAGTTTTACTAGACAATTGCTCGTGGGTTGCAACAGGAGTATAAATATTCTAGTAGATTAGCTCGTGACTATTGATGCACTAAAAGCTTAGCAAGTTTTTGTATGCAATTGTCATTATTTGCCTGCCATTTTATTGTTAAGCACTTATTTGGTAAGAATTTAATGACTTATCAAACAAAAAATGTGTTCTTTGGTAAGTTAATAAAATATGAGACATTTGATTCTATTTTAGGGAGAATTGATGGGAGAAAAATCGGAGATGGAGGAAAAAATCAAAGAGAAGAAAAGAGTAGGGCGTATATAAGGAAGATTGGACGAAAAAGAGGTGAAATGTGAACCTTACATTCTTTTACGTTTTTTTATGTAGTAGAGATTGAATTACTTAGGCTTAGGCCTTATTTGGCCGCAAGAGGAGGTGTTCCCTGGAAAGAGTTGCCCTGGGTGGAATATTCATAGCAAAACAGAAACTCAGGGGAAAACCATTTGGGAGGAGCGAATGGTGAGGAGAGCGATGCAGCAGCGAGAACGAAGCCAAGGAGAGCGGTGACAGCGTCTGCGAACAAAAGTCAGCAAGAGAGAGACGGGGAACTCATCTCAACGAATAGTTACCAGGTTTTTTCCTTCTAGGGGATTCAACAGGAGTGAGCCTAGATTCCTGTCACGGGCCACAATCAAATTGACCAACAGAATTCCCAGGGTGAGTATATCACGTGCCTTTTCTTTCCGGGGATTGGACGGGGATCCCGGAGTTTCCTCTGTGCACCAAACGAGCCCTCAGTGAAATGAACACTTCCAAGCAACTGCATAAGGATTATTACGTCTCGTCGTTTTTATTTCGAATCATGATGGGCATGACATACAACATTCCGAAAAAAACACATTGCCCATGGCCATGCCAAGGCGTCAGGGCTCAGGGGAGCGCGGAGGCAGGGGGCTGGCAGCCACAGCCCACCACGCACTGCGGTCTCGTCGGAAAGCAAGGCTCTCCCGCTACATGCGAACAACAGTAGCACAGATTATTCGGGCAGCTGGGCGAAGGGATCTCCGGGCATTTTTTTTTTTGCGGGGAAATGAGAACTTTATTCAATCATCTCTAGCTTCTGCATGATCAGCCATAACGTTAGTCATGAGAAAACTAGGAGGGGAGTCCATCCAACAGCTGGTAACCCCTAATGTGCAAGCAAACTTGGCACAAAGGAGGGCTGGAGCATTGGCTTTTCTTGAAACAAATTGAATAACAAAAGACTGAAAAGATAAAGCTAGTCCTTCTATCTCCAATAGAACTGGCGCTACCGTCGAGCGCGAAAAAGTGCGAGAAACCCACAGATCAACTACCTCCTTGCAGTCAACCTCCATAACCACTCGCATGAAGGGATCTCCGGGCATATGCACATTTGTATCTTGCTGCCATCCATCATCTGACTGGTTGTTCGACCTGTATTATACGTAACCAAAGGTCGATTACTTGGAATTTTTCCAACTGAACTTTATTGGGCGTGGAGCTAATGAAGGGGCACATCTTTGTGCTAAGCAGGCTTCTTCGATTAGAAGGAGATGTTTATGGATCAACTTTGTTCCTAGGTTTCTAGTTGAATGCCTGCAGAATGATTGTAATGCTACTGTTTAATGATAGCTCTTGTTTCGCAAAAAAAAAAGATCGATTAGACAAGGCTGTTAGTAGGTGATAAAATAATTTCTGAAACACCCAGACAGTTTTTGAGAATTTTCTTGGATTCACTCTTTGTATGTACTGTAGTTCGTCAACACACGGCGGTGATCAGATGGGTTTTGAAACAGCTAAAAACTTTATATGAACTCTCAACGACTATCTCTAGTCTAGGCATACTTAGGGCATCTTCAGCCGCGCCCCCAGAAAGGCCTCCCCAGGCGTTTTTTTTTTGCGCCGGCACCGAAAAAACGGCCCAATCACGCCCCCAGGAGCCCGATTTTTGCCGGCCTGGGCCGAAAACAGCGCCGGCGGACCCAGGCCGAATCCGGCGCGCTGGGGGGGGCGCCCGGGGGCGTCGGGGCGAACTGTTTTGGCGTGAAAAAGCCGCGGGCCAGCCGCGTCAGGGACACGGCGGCTCGTCTTCCCCCCCAACTGCCTCGGTTCCCGCGGGGAATCAATGGCAAGGTTGCCGCCGGTCAGCCTTGCCATTGATTCCTCACGGCGGCGCGTCACGGGACGGCGCGCCGACGCCTCCCCTCCCTCGCACGCGTACACACGGGCGCGAAGCGGCTATAAAAGCCGACGGTTCTCGCCGGTGCCCACACCAGACTCGCCCCTCGCCGCCGCCCAGCCCCTCTCTCTCCGTCTCCGTCTTCCTCTCGCGAGCGCCACCGGCAGCCCCTCTCTCTCTCTCCCTCTCTATCACCGCCGAGCCCGTCGCCATGGCAGAGCGCTTCCCCGGAGACGAGACGGCGGCGAACGGTTTCGGCCGCCGTTCGCTCCGCGAACAGAAGTCCTGGCTCCTGTTCCAGGCGAACATCCCGGCGCCGCCGGACATGCGCGCCGGGCCGACGGGGTGGCGGCTCAGCGACGGGGGAGTGCCCGTTCCTCCGTTACCCGACGCCGTGGCGAAGCCCACGTACTTCGCCGAGGAGGTCGAGGCTGCGCGCGCCTCCCTGACCGACGACGAGCGCTCCCTCCCCCAGTACGCCGGCGGCAATCACGCGGCTTGGGCGGCGTACTTCCAGCGCCGCCAGCAGCAGCGCCTGGCCTCCACCAACGACGCGCCGGTGGTCGGCGGCGTGAAGAACAACGTGGGGCGCCACCTGTGGTGGGACATCCCCGGCCGCACGCTGGATGGCGTGCTGGCGCACCTTGACGGCGGCAACAACCCGCCATTGACCTATCCTGCAACCGGGGCCGCCCCGTCGCAACACCGACGCGCATGGGCGCCAAGGAGGTTCGCCTCCTCCTCATCTTCCTCCTCTCGCTCATCTTCCCACTCCTCCGGTTCTCCGGCGCTTCTCGGCGTCAAGGCCGAGCCCGCGGCGGAGACGGCAATCGGTCGGCGCACTCGCAGCGTCGACAACGTCATCAACGAGGGCGGCCGGCGCGCCCCCTCCTCGTCGGCTCCTCCGCGCTTCGTCAAGCCGAAGATGGAGCCGGGGCTGGCGCCGGTGAAGACGGAGCCGGGGCTGGCGCCGGTGGAGGCGGAATTCGACGACGACGACGCGGCCCTAGAATGGGCGCGCCAGGACTCCATTGCGATGGAGAAGGCGCGCCGGGAGAAGGAGAAGGAGCGCTAGCGCGCCGCCCTGCGCCGCTTCGAGGAGCGCCGACGCGGCCGCGATGAAGACGGGGTCGTCGTCTTATGCGACAGCGACGACGACGACGACGCGCCGCCGCCAGTCCGCCATGGCGACGCCGGGCAGGGGTCCAGCAGGGGCGCCCGCGTCAAGGAGGAGAAGGCCGCCGACGACGATGGCGGCGACGACTTCAGCCCCTTTCTTTTTTAGATTAGGTTAATGTAATGAAAATGCGCGAATTTCACCGAAATTTGCCATGTTTGACCGAAATTTAACTAGTTTTTATCATAACTTCGCCGAACGGTCCTTTTTTTAATACGCGCCTGGGGCGGCCCTGGGGGCCGACGGCTGGGGACCGACTCGCCCCCGGGCCATTTTTTGCGCCGGCTCACCCCCAGGCGGCGCTTTTAGACGCCCCCTGAAGGGCCAACGGCTGGAGATGCCCTTACACTCTTAAAGTACTGCGGCACATGCGAGGGTAATCACCGTAAGCATGACAGCCCGGTCTCCCTTCATCATATTCAAGAGCGTATATGGAATCTCTACTCCTAACTAGTAGAATGCCCGTGCGTTGCCACGGGCCAACAAATGAAATTGTGTAAACAATGCTCATTTTCCTTCCCAGAAACGAGCATATTGCACGCAATGTTCAACCACAACACAAATGCAAGCATATTCTTCTCTCTATTCTTACAAACATGACACACCCCTCTAGCCGCCCTTTTCCATTAAACTTGCCGTTCATCACCTTCTCTGTCCATACATCATTCACCCTCTCAATCTATTGCCCCTTAATTTTGCATGTAGCTTCCATGTCATTGTTTCGTTGTCTCGGACGGTACAAAAAAACCCTACCACGTCACCTTCTTCTAGATCTATTCCTAATCCAAGGAAGCTAAATCTAATTGAATGATCGTGCGTTGCCCTGAAAAATAAAATTATCTATGAAAACACATATCATAATATCATTATATGGAGTTTGTACATCACATGCTTATGACTATGTTTCCCCAAGCATGCATTTCAATTTCCACCCTCACCAAAATATGTACTTACATGTGCTCCTTCAACCACACAAATACGTCTTATCCCCCCTCCATGAAATTCGCTTTGCATCATTGTGTTGCACATGTGATATTTAAAAACAAGGAAGCGAGTGGTGTCATCAGCATTAGTCATCTACATTTGGCACTCGGGAAGAAGGCACAATTGGCTTGTCTGACCAGATTTGATTCTATCTAGGTGTTACTCTTCTATATTGACGAGTTCCGCCTGTGAAGCGAATTCTAGGCTTCCTCCTGTTCAACACAGGCACCAAATTTGAGATGCAAAACTTTAAGATGTACATGATTTCTTGCACAAATCCTCTTGCCGAATCATGGAGCTTCAAATTTTCTGTGGACAAAATCACCCGAGTGCAGTGTATTGCAATGCTCGAGTAATAAACATATACAACAAACTTTTGAGTCTATGAATTTATGATAGTGAGGAGTATAAACTATGAAACATAGATTGGAATCTCATGAGGTCAGTACAACTTAAATGAAGTTCCTAAAGAATATAAGTTGAAGATTTCGTAACATATCAGTTGGTATTTCAATGATAGTTGGACCATAAAGTTTGCAAGCTAGTTTCCCTTCTAAGAAGGGCCAAATACATTCCTTATAAACAGCTGGAACTCTATGTCCTTAGTAAGTTTCCCGAAAAAAGCGACACTTGCACCATCATGGATGTCCGAGTACTTCGCATGCTATTTCTCAAATAAGAATGCACTGGTAACTCTGATGTGCGATTCTTGATAGAGCTACCCACATTATATGATATACATTAAACATTTAGCAATTACATACATATCTTCCATGCAACTGGCTATTATATACCATTCAACCACATACACGTTTCTGACTTTATCAAACTGATAGGCAAAAAAACACAGGATTTAAGATTTATTTGATGGACAAATTTGATATTACTACTACCAAGCATTATATGCAATTGATATTAATCCCAAACACTGAATATATATCTTTTGATAAAAAGATTGAATTCATAGTTACACACAAGATTCAAGTAGTTGATGATATATAGAGATCAGCAGCGTGCCAAATTTAACTTGGGACTCATGAATTGAAATTCAACAACAAAATATTATATGTAGGAAAATAATTGAACCAAACCTTCATATATACGATGGTTTTGTGAAATGCAACAACAATACACTCGTGACTCGTAGCTAAATGCCCGTGCATTGCCACGGAGTTCTAAAAATATATGGAGGTTGCCATGGAGTTATAAATATATGTAGGATTCATAGGTCGGTGTTGACTTGGGCGATAGGATGAGTTAATCGAAAGGAGGTCGGTTATAGGATGGGGTCAAAGAAAACCTAGGTAAAGATGATGCCAAATGCAGTCTGCAACCCATGTCAACCCATGCGCTAGAACTGGATAGCTATCTTCATGGACACAAATATACCATTGTTTGGTTCTATTCTCTTTTAGTTTGTAGAGTAAGAATTTGAATAATTTGAGTATCATTCTATCTCTCAATTGTTGAGAAATTGTGATCAAACCATGCAATGAAGGAACCAAATCAAAAGAAGCTTTCACTTGTGCTTTCTAGCCATTTAAAATAAGCATGTGGCATCAAATTATTTAATGGTGTGTCAGCCAATTCCATGATTTTCTAGAAGAGAGAGGCTCGCACTTCACAATATTCATAATTTCAAGGTATGAAAACCTTGCACACACACCTAAATTCAATAAAATATACGACAAATATATAAACAATTATACAATACACACTTGTGACACTATAAACAAATAACTTCAGTTCATGACAGCCTGATCATCCCAGGCCTAGCTTCCAGGGTTTCCACCCCTCCCACCATGTACGGCTCCCCCTCCCACCTCCGTTTTTTGTCTCCCCTCCCCTTTCGCAAAAGAAAACGGTTTTACCCATGCATGTTCACCGCTGGAAATAAGCCCCAACTCATGCATGCACATGCTTTAAAAAAAAGTCGGCCGACCCGAAAAGGAAATCTTGCCCACACACTCCGGAGGTGAGCTCGTCCAATCTTGCCACCACTCCATCTCCCCCGATTGTCGTTCTCCACCTTCCCAGCCCTCGCCACTTCACCTCCCTCATCCATGCACCGCTTTTGTAGGCAGCCCCTGTCATCGCCGCCTTCATCGATGGCCCCCTCGCCACCACCACAGCGTGATGCCTTGCCATCATCTCCATGCCCCCATCAGTTGCGTCCACTAATCAAATAGTGGGACCTACAAACAGATTATACACTAAAAACTTAGCACGCAAGATTAGTGCAAACCCAAACCAGATTCAGCGAACTAAACCAAATATAACTCCCAGGCAAAGAAGGGTACCTCCCCATCAGTTCCATAGAGTCACACGATCGACAACATATACAGATTTCCGATCAGATGAGTAGACAATGTTGCGAACCTCCCCAGACCATTCTGCAAAGGGTTACAAAATGGTAGATAGAAAATAGGGATGCATTTTATGTCCTCGTAGAAAGGACATATAGATATAATATATATGTCCAGAAATTTACCTGGAGCACGTACATTTAGAATTTTGTTAGCAACTCACCTGTAGAAGGCATAAAAATTGAGGTCACCAGACACAAAATTAAAAAATACATACACATCATGTATGTTCACGATCATGTGAAGTGAAACAATTTTGAACAATAAACCGAAAAATGACGTGTTAAATTAGTCTACGTTCCCAGGAGGCCAAACAGAAATCAAAAGATGTGATGTTCAGTTTATTTATCTGATAGGAAATGCTCTCTAGAACGGAACCCGTAACGTCCCCCACCGCTCGGTCCCCAGCCCGCACTGTCGTGGGCGCCTCCCACACCGGCGGCATCCCTTCGGGGTCCCCAAGATGACGAGCGATCCGGCGCGGCGGAAAGGGCTGGCACTGAGGAGCAGCGACTCGGTCGGGAGCCTGGCCAGCGCCAGCGGCTCCCTCCATCATCGCCGCCCTCGGCCACATCCAACGCGGTCGTCAGCCACGAAGAGGCGGACGGCAGCAGGGTGTTGTCCCTCCCATCGCTTTCATGTTCGACTACTCTTCCTTGGATCGCCTACCACCACAGATGCAGGGATCCTCTTGACTCACACGCCGACCATGCCTCAACCAGCGAGCATCGGCGCATCGCCGGCGCGCTCCTCTGTGCTCTCCCTCCTCTCTTCCATGGTTGGCACAAGGGAGGGATGAGACGGGCAGGAGAGAGCCTCTTTATCTAGATCAGGCAGGGGTTAGGTTTGGAAAGAGTAAATCAGCTGGAGCGATTGAGGGAAGGAGATCAGAATGGAGCAGGGCGCGATTGAAGGGTATGGCAAGAAGAATTTTTTTGGAAAGCTTTGATTCTGGTGATAATTACCATATTCGAAATTTCCTTAGTTATAGCCTTACCATACATGGATTGATTTATTACTATAATTATCATATTTGAGATTTCTAAGTTTATAGCCTTACCATACGTGGATTAATTGTGATTGATTACCATAAATACGTTGGGTATTGTCGGCCAGACGAGAAAGAGAAAAACCGGTGGGAGGGGG
>NC_041390.1:604472681-604473216 GCF_002162155.2 Triticum dicoccoides | reverse complement strand
CTAATGGACGAATTGGTTGAATAGTCCCCCCCACTTTCAACCGGTTTATTTTCAACCGGTTTATTTTCAACCGGTTTTTCTTCGTCCCACCTCCCACCAGCCCCTCCCACCGGTTTTTCTCTTTTCTCGTCTGACCGGCAATACCCAACGTATTTATGGTAATCAATCATAATTAATCCACGTATAGTAATAAATCAATCCAGGTATGGTAAGGCCATAACTCGGGAAATATCGAATATGGTAATAAATTTAAATTACCACCAGGTATGGTAAGGCTATCCACGTATAGTAATAAATCATATAGTAATAAATCATAATTAATCCACGTATAGTAATAAATCAATCCAGGTATGGTAAGGTCATAACTCAGGAAATTTTGAATATGGTAATTATATGGTAATAAATTTAAATTACCCCAAAGGCTATCAATCCAGGTATGGTAAGGCCATAAATTGGGAAATATCGAATATGGTAATAAATTTAAATTACCCCAAAGGCTATAAATCCAGGTATGGTAAGGCCATAACTCGGGAAA
>NC_041390.1:604447626-604472671 GCF_002162155.2 Triticum dicoccoides | reverse complement strand
TGGGAAATATCGAATATGGTAATAAATTTAAATTACCCCAAAGGCTATCAATCCAGGTATGGTAAGGCCATAACTCGGGAAATATCGAATATGGTAATAAATTTAAATTACCACCAGGTATGGTAAGGCTATCCACGTATAGTAATAAATCATATAGTAATAAATCATAATTAATCCACGTATAGTAATAAATCAATCCAGGTATGGTAAGGTCATAACTCAGGAAATTTTGAATATGGTAATTATATGGTAATAAATGTAAATTACCCCAAAGGCTATCAATCCAGGTATGGTAAGGCCATAACTCGGGAAATATCGAATATGGTAATAAATTTAAATTACCACCAGGTATGGTAAGGCTATCGATCCAGGTATGGCACGCCCTCACCTGATCACCTATCACAATCTCCAGCCCCACGCACGCACCAAAGAACCCACCCGGCACCAAACGCATCTCCTCTCGATCCCCTCGAGTAAACGCTGCCACCGTCGTGCGATCTTCCTGACACAGATGCCGTCGCCGCCTCCTTCCCACCTACGGCGTCCCCCACGTCCATGGTGACGGCGCTCGCGTCCTACACTGACCCTCCGCCTCATATAGGTTGGTCGTTGATGGAGTGGGATGTGCCGCTGTGGTTTGGGGAGGCGCAATCACGATCTGGTTGGGATCTCAGTGTGGACTCATTCTCTACGATGAAGGATGGCGTTGTCTCCCTGGCAAATGGGATCGGAGGAAGGGGCTCTACGTCATGAATGTCGGCGAGGCAGCGGCCGAAGGCGAGCCCGACGGTGAGCACGGGTGTTCGTCCCATGAAATAGGCGGCCACGGAGGGCGGATCTGAGGCCACCCCAATCGCCGGTGGCCCTTCCTCCCATCGCTCATCGCCTCCATTCTCTCTCTCCTCTAAATCTTTGTCGCCCCTGCCTGATTCTGGCCGACACCATCCGGCTCTCGCATCGACCACCACCAGCACGGCTGCGGACGAGGCGCATCCGCAGACGCCGTCGCCGCCATCCTCATCCACCTCCTCCACCATCCTTCCCAGCCGTGTCGGGGGCACCCGCCATCTGCGCTCTAGCCCACCCGCTCCCTCCTATCCCCTCCCCCTGCCTGCCAGCCCCGTGATCCATCGCACAGATGGCAGGTACTACAGCGACCTCCTCCCCAGCGGATCCGGCCTCCTCCGATGGAGATCCATCCTGGGCACCGCCTTATTCTCATGCATGCACGTCTATATCAACGTCTCATTCCACCTCACCTGAGCCTTTACCCTCCCACCTCTGCTTCAGATCCACATCACTTTGCAAGGTATGTGCTTGATTGTTCCGAACTGGATCGATGGATTATGCAAGGTACTTTGGGTGTCGTCATTGACGGCAATTGTCACGCCATGCTACCATCGGAGGGGTCCCTCATCGATGATTAGGGTCTTCCGAACTGCACGAGCTCCATTGAGAAGGATGTTTTTAATTCTGGTTTTGCCTACATGCTTTCTTTGCCTATATCTACTTAGCTAATGTCTTCTTATAAATAGTAGCTGCTGAAGTGGTGATCAAAGTTGTTCACTATAAGGAAACAACCATGATAACAAAAGTGTATATTCCCTGACCTTTGACCTGAAGTACTTTTTCATTAGAAACTTGCAACAGCCAGGCATTGAAATTAGCAACAACTTCGTACGTACTGAACTAATTTGCAGCAACACGTACTGAACTAAGTTAGGTTATGCTCATCGTTCCAACATGCTTAGTGATAACCACCTAGCAAGCTGATCAAACATGAAAAAATTGAAGTGCTACTGCTAATCGTACTATTCTGAATGTGAAAATCTATTTAATTGGCTCTTCTCTAATTGTACACTTGCATAAATCTCAGATCTTGCAAATTACAGTATAACCATAAAAGTCATGCTTTGACTCCTATAGGGCCTTTTGCACTTTAATATGACTAATAATTTGCCTTAATATCACAGATTGTATTACTACCTTTCTAAGTGAATGACATTCAAGAAGGTCATTAAATAAAACCAAGAAATCCTTCTGGTATTGAAGTGTAGGAAAGTTGAGACTATAAAACCAAAAGATTATATTTACGTTTATTAGAGAAGGTTCTTTACTTTTTATAGGAAAACACAAAATGTTGCGATGTAGAGTCTAGGTGGTGGGCCTCCTTGATCCACTTGGTGGATGAGGGCGACTCCGGTCCTGGCACCCATAGTGCCAGTGATCCAAAAATCATAGGGCCTGGATATAGCTCTAGCAGACGTATGCGGCTTGCGCATCGAGCTTGGTCGTCTCGAGCATGGAGATAGGCGAGTTGTAGACCAAGAGCTGGTACAGAGATAGGCGAGTTGTAGACAAGAGCTGGTGGGCAGCAAGAAACGCATGCACACCAAAGAACAAATCTGAGTCACATGCCTACTTCTGTTGGTTTCTACAAAGAGCGGCTAGCTTAGATCTTAGACCAGTCGGTCACTGTCGAGGTCGCCAAGGTGATCTTACAGCACCGCCGTGGGGATTTCTCATGATTTTATGTAGGCAAGCCGCAAGCGGTGGTGGTGATTGGCTGGGTGGTGTCGCTGCCTTGGGAAGAGGCGAAGTGTTGGTAAAAGTAAGCAGGATCTGATGATTCTTCCGTGGGGATAGCCAAAGTCAAGATGTCGACTACAGACTCGTCGCAGACTTGCAGTGAACCTGGATGCGGCGAGCCTGATTTGTGGATCGATGGCGGGTCTTGACTTTGTTAGGCCGGGATTGGATGGTTGCGGAGGGTGGTGTGCTTGGTTGGGTTCCCATGGAAGAATGTGGCCTCCTCGTGGATCTGGTCATGCCCATCCTAGAGAACATTGTGTCCCTAGCTCCCTCGAGGAGCAAGGACGGTGCAAGCGGCAGCAGGGGGTAGGGTAGATGTGGGGAGGGATGTCGGCGGCTGCTCGAGGTCATCATGATGAAACCCTTGACGTCCCATCTTTATCAATGGAAGTGGAAGAGCACGAAGTCGAGATTGGATAGGAGTTTGAGTTCTTTTTGGCACCGATCGGTTCCCCACTTTAGAGATGTATTTTTTTGCGTGCGAGCAAACAGTGGGTTGATTCTAAAAGGGATAGGCACTTTTCAACAGAAGTGCATGACGGACCAAAAATATGACCTCATTTTATTCGTTTGATAGATATCGTATTATTCGTTGTTGTTCGTTCGGTGAAATTTCCTAATATTTGATTGTTGTGTTTCTAATTAGAGCACCCCATAATCATCCAATATGAGGGGATGATAAATGAAAGATACTGATTATAAATTTTGAAGAGCCCGTGGCAACACACGGGCGTTATACTAGTAAGAAAGTAAGTTCTGATATCGTAGTGCTCGCGCGCCTACGTGTACTACTAACGGATTCAAGAACTGGTCCTCCCTCCGAGAGTAAGTCACTCCAGTGGAATCAGCAGATACCGGGTCCTAGTTCCCTAAGTGGTTACCCGCTTGTGTTCCTTTATATGACCACTAGAGCCGGTAGAGGATCAAACGGAGGTAGAACTTAGCAATCCAGCCTACTCACCCGACTCGGTCCACCCGTATGCGAGGTTTGGGTCACGTTATTCTTCACCCCCTCTCTATTTTGACATCAATTCGCCGTATTTTTATATTTCATAAATTTTGTCTTATTTTATACATAAAAAGAGAATGTAAGAAAATATGTACTCGCCGTAAAAAATATTTTATGTTACGTAAAATTACGAATATAAAACACAGTGTAAAACATATATAAAATGTGATTTTTCTGATCTTATAACCTATATTTTTATTTTTATACCAAATTTTACATATTGAATCAATATGCATGTAACTATTTTATTCTAAACATAATTTATTTAGAAAGCGATCGTAAGATTACCCTGGATGAAGAATAACTTATTATGCATCCTAGATGATGTATATATATATATATTGCTGCCCTAAAAGATCTCTTCCTGATTCAGACTTGTTTGTGTATATCTAGCAAATATACATCGAAAGTCTGGAACCACGGTCCGTTCATATATATACTCAGACAAGATGGTCTAGTTTTAGTAACCAGTCATTGCCCGCCCAGGATGCTGACCTGTCTCGTAATGTTTACGAGCTATATTTGGATAGTCATAACTGGGTTCAGGCTGGAAACTTAATAGTACTCCCTCCATTCCTAAATAAATGAATGTACACTCTAAAATATGTCTATATACATTTGTATGTAGCCCATATTGAAATATCTAAAAGTCTTATATTTAGAAATGGAGAGAGTATCTGTTTATACATTATACCTCAGGGTACTACTCCACTTCACAATGGATGACGTTTTAAACCACTTCACGAACGGGTTTATTTAGCAGCACCATGTCAAATCATGGCCAGGCCCATCACTAGCTTGTTATCCTAGGAAGACAACGTGTGCCCCCGGCTCTGCATATCACAGCAAGACCTATCGCCGATCTACAGATCAAAGTGATGGCGCTCCCAACGGCTCCTGTACGGACAGGCGTTGCGAGCGTCTCTGGCGATGGTGGCGTCGGTGGCGGTGTCTCGGCGCAGGGCGGCGGTGCTCAGGCCCCGGCGGAGGGCCCGGCGGCTGGCTGGGCGGCGGCTCGCGCCCCAGTCCCCAGGCGGACGGCTGCGCCCCCCCAGGGCGCCGCCGGGTGGTCGGGAAGCCGCTTTTGGGCGTTGGCGGAGGACGATTCGGACAGCGACGAGGAGGCGGAGTTAGGCGACGCGGTGGCGCTGGGGGCAGGTGGCCGTCCGGCCTGCTCCCTTGGCGACTTCGTGGCGCGGGCAGAGGAGCTCGGGGGCTCCCTCAAGGCCGGGCGCCGTCGTACGTTTGCGCCCGGGGGCCGTGGCTCGCGGCGGGTCGTTGCGGCTGCGCCCAGAGCGGCTCGCTCGGTGAGGCGCCGCGAGGGTCGCGACAACCTTGCTGCGCCAGACGCGGGGCTGCTCCTGCAGCTCGCGGCAGACCAGCTGTGCCCGGCGCCGGCGTCCCCCATGGCGGCGCCGGCGGCGCGGATGACGCTGGGCGTGGTCAACCCTAGGGCTGGGGCGGACCAGCCAGCGGTCCAGTCGGGCCAGCCCACACGGGTGGTGGACGGCCCAAATGCGGTGGTGGTGCGGGCTGGGGCCCAGTCCCCTGACGCGCGCGTGGAGCAGGGAAACGCTCCTGCCCCCAGGACCCAGCCCGACCCACAGGGGGCGATCCAGCCCAACCAGCCCAGCCCAGAGAGGGCACATAAATGGCTCTGGATCCCCCGCGGAACCCTAAATCCCTCGCTAGGTTTTCCAGCCACCGCTGCGGAGGTGCGGCGCTTCGGTCGTCTTGCCCGATTCCTCCCACCCACTCCACTCCCCTCCCCACTGCGGCGCACCTTTGCTGAAGTAGTGGCGATGGGCTCCAAGCAAGATCGCCGGGGGGAAAAGCCTCCCATGGAGCAGCCGCGGGACCGCAACCGTGGTCGCGCCGACGGCGAGGGGGGTTGGGGACCACCGCCTGCGTGGTGGCTCAAGGAACAGGAAAGGAAGATAAAGAAGAAGGCGGAGAACAAGCAGCGCGGCCTCGAGCTCAAGCGCAAGGGGATGCAACAAGCGTCGGGCGGCGACCGGGGCGGCGACCCCCACGCGAAGAAGAAATCCAAGCCTGCGGGGGCGGCGGCCTCCAAGCCGCCCCTCCCGCCCAGAGCTGAGGTGCCGGGCTCATCCAAGGGCACGGAGGCGGAGCCAATCCCGATCGAGGAGGCCGACGGACCTGAATGCTTCCGGTGCGGGCGCACGGGCCATTTTCAGAACTTTTGCACCTTCAAGCCTCTGTGTGTGGTGTGCACCAAGGAGGGGCACACGTCTGCGCAGTGCCCGACCCGGGGCAAGCCTCTGCTCCTCCAAACCATGGGACACGCCATCTCCGGCGAGGGCTTCTTCTGCCTCCAGTACCCGGATGATTCGCGGGAGGAGCCGTAGATCCAGCTGGGGGCCAACGCGGCGGTGCTCTCCATGCCTTCTGGCGCACTCACCCAAGAGATTCTACAAGTGGAGCTGCCACACCTCTTCGAGGGCGAATGGGACTGGCAGATCTCCGCAATGGAGGGAGGGGCGTTCTCGGTGGTCTTCCCAGATCCGGTGATGCTCCGGATGGCAACAAGGAGCGGCAAGCTGTTCCTCTCCCTCAACAACCTCATGGTGGACATCCGCGACGCGGTCCTCGAAGCCCCCAAAGGAATGGCGATGCCAGAGGTGTGGGTCAAGCTGGGAGGAATCCCTCCCAAGCACCGGCGCTCCGACCTGCTCATGGCGGCCACCGTCATGCTTGGCCGTCCCCTGCTGGTGGATGAGGAGTCCCTCACTCGTCCGGGGCCAGTCCGTATGCGTTTCGCATGCCGCACCCCCCGCAAGTTGCGTGGTCTGGTCCAGATTTGGTTCAATGGCGAGGGCTTCAACATCACCATCGAGCCCGAACTTCCCCCGGAGCAACTCACGGCACCTGCCCTGCCTTCTCCACACCCGCCTTCTCCAACTGACCAAGACAGGGGTGAGGAGGGGCCCGACGGCAATCTGGGCGGCGACAAGGAGGCGGATGCAAGCATGGAGGATGATTCCATCGATACGACGGCTTGGGAGAAGCTGGGCATCTCTGACAAGGGCGGGGCGACAAACAGGGCGTCGATGCCTCCGATGGAGCCGCCGCTGACAAGGGGGTCCATGGAGCTGGATCTCCCCATCCCCAACCAGTATGGCTCCAACCTGGGCTCGGTCACGTCCCCCCCGATGCGGGCGGTGGCGGAGCCTGGTGCGGGCCAGATGAAGGAACCGCTGGGGGAGGCGCGCACTCCTATTGCGGTGTCCATGGAGTCGCAGCCGCTTGCCTCACGCTCTCCATCCCAAGGGGGGAGCAGCTCCAACAAGCTCGGGGCGGTGAAGCAGCTCAAGAAGGTGGCCGTGCGCAAGGTCAGCGCGGAGGCCGTTCGTGTGGCGGAGCTCCAGGGTGCGCCGGTGACCCCCCGGCAGGCGGTGATGGCGCTGGCTGTGCCCACCTCCGCTCCGATCACGCTGGAGGCGGACAAGACGGTGCCTGTCCCGAAGGCCAAGCGTTCCAAGACCGTCGTGGACGGGCAGGTGGCTCATGTGCGGGTCAGCGCGCGGGCTAAGGGCGCTAAAGGAAACATGCCTTCGCTCCAACGCGCCCATATCCTCCAAGCACAGAAGAATCTGGAAACCTCAGGTAATCCATTGCCCCGCTTCTCGATTTTGGATTCTTTCTCGGACGAGCACCTAGGCGACGTGTTGGTGGAGAGTGGAGTTGAACCAATCGGGGAGGGCGGGGTTAGCGAGCTAATCTCGTTGGTGCGTGCTAAGGAACTGGCTCAGGCGGCACTCGCAGCGGCGGCTGCTCAACACGCGGAGCGTATGGCTGTCGAGGAGGATCCCTCGACGTCGCTAAGTCTCCGGCCCGAAGGGGAGACAGCAACAGGGGTTGCTGCTCCTCCCTCGCCTCGCTGCGGCAAGGCGAGGCGCGTGGCCAAGGCGATCACCTCTAGGGGGATCCGCCTGCGAAACCGCGTCATCTAGATGCAGATGCTCATTTGGAACATCCGTGGCTTCGGCCACTCGGGGCGGCGCACCCAACTCCGCGACCTCATCAGGAAAGAAGGGATAGATATAGTAGGGCTCCAGGAAACCATTAAAACTGATTTTCATCACCAAGACCTCGTAGACATAGACCCTTTGGAGCGTTTCATTTGGCAACATAGCCCGGCTAATGGGCATTCGGGTGGCATGCTGCTTGGCTTTTGCAGTGCCATATATGAGGTGCTGTCCTGGGAGGTAGGCACCTTCTTCATTGCAGCCAATATTCGCGTGAGAGCTTCGTTACGCGAGCTCGTGATCCTGCAAGTCTATGGACCAGCAGATCACTCACGTTCGGCAGAGTTTCTGGGAGAACTCGAAGCCAAGGTGCTGGCAGTTGCCGCATCCCAGGTCCCGCTCCTAGTGGGTGGAGATTTTAACCTCATCCGATCGAACACGGACAAAAACAATGACAACATCAACTGGTCAAGGGTGACCATGTTCAACAGCGCAATTGCGTCAATGTCACTTAGGGAAGTGGCAAGAACGGGGGCAAGATACACTTGGACCAACAGACAACTAGCCCCGGTGAGATCCGTCTTGGATCGCGCCTTCATGTCTCCGGAATGGGAAGTGGTGTTCCCATTATGCTCGCTCCTTGCTGAAACAAGGATCGGCTCGGACCATGTTCCACTCATCTTATCTTCAGGGGAAGATAAGGTACGTCGCAGCCCGCGTTTCTTTTTCGAAACAGCGTGGTTCGAGGCCCCTGATTTCGACAACATCTTTCGGGAAAGATGGTTGAGAAGTGTTCAAGCCACGGGCCAGCAGCGCGGCCCTATGGAGTTTTGGATAGCGGTGGGGGGACGCTTGCGTGCAAGCCTCAAGGGATGGGGCGCGAATCAGGGACGAGACGAGAAAGTTTTGAGGGCGAGACTTCTCGATGAGATTGCAATCCTCGACACTCAAGCAGACTCGCGTCCATTCTCGGAGCATGAATGGGCGCATCGATACGCCTTGGAAGGGCAAGTCGAGGAGTTGCTCCGATCCGAGGAGGAATACTGGAGGCGCCGAGGAGGACTTAAGTGGACGCTCAAGGGAGATGCGAACACTGGCTACTTCCACGCGTACGCGAATGGACGTCGCAGGAAATGCCTAATCCTGAGGCTGCAGACGGAGCAGGGGCTCCTTCTCCAGCAACCAGCGATTAACAAACACATCTACGACTTTTACATAAGCCTGATGGGGACCGCCGAGCCTCAGCACGCCAGGCTGAGCGAGGACGCCTGACTGCCAGCTCAAAAGGTCTTGGAGTCAGAGAACGAAGAGCTGGGGCTCGCGTTTCTTCCCAAGGAGATTGATGAGGCTCTCCAAAGCATGAAAACTGACACGGCACCGGGGCCTGATGGGTGGCCGGTGGCGATGTTTAAACACTTTTGGCCACTGTTGCGCGAACCCATCTTCGCGTTGTGCAATGGCTTCATGCGCGGTTTTGTGGACATTGCTAGGTTAAACTTCGGAGTGCTCTCCCTAATTCCGAAAGTACCGGGTGCGGATAATATCCGCCAGTACAGACCAATAGCGCTCATTAATGTGCCTTTCAAAATTTGCGCCAAGGGTTGTGCCACGCGGCTTACTCCGATCGCACACCGCACAATCAGTCGTTCCCAATCTGCCTTTATCCGCGGTAGGAACATTTTGGAGGGACCACTAGCGTTGCAAGAGACCCTCCACGAACTTAGGCGCACACGCGAACCGGCGATTTTACTTAAATTAGACTTCGAAAAAGCTTACGACCGCGTCAACTGGGATTTCCTCAGACAAATCCTATTGAGCCGAGGCTTCTCGCCGGTGTGGGTGCACAGAATCATGCAGTTGGTCTCGGGGGGCCAAACTGCGGTCTCGGTGAACGGAGAGGTAGGGCACTTCTTCCGGAACAAGCGCGGCCTTCGCCAGGGTGATCCCATTTCACCGCTCTTGTTTAACTTCATGGCAGATGCACTTGCGACCTTGCTCCGGAAAGCAACGGAAGCATGCCACATCAAAGGGGTGTTGGGGCACCTCATCCCAGGGGGGATATCGCACCTGCAATACGCTGACGACACGCTACTGCTGTTCCAACCGGACCTGCACAGCGTGGCCACGATCAAAGCCCTGTTGATTAGCTTTGAACTTATGTCGGGGCTCAAGATCAACTTCCACAAATGCGAAGTGATGCCCATGGGACTCGAGCCGTCCGACAGTAGGCGTATCGCAGACCAGCTCAATTGCAAACTCGGCAAACTCCCGTTTACTTATCTTGGGCTCCCGTTGGATGCCAAACGCATCACGATAGATGGCTGGGCGCCACTCTGGACCAAGGTGGGTGGGCGGGTCTGTCCGTGGAGGGGGAAGTTCCTCTCTTCTGCATCCCGGCTAGTGCTCACAAACGCGAGCCTGTCCTCGCTGCCGCAGTTCGCAATGGGGCTGTTCCTCTTGGCTGAAGGGGTACACGCCAAGATGGACACTCCAAGGTCCCGTTTCTTTTGGGAAGGTGCGGGACCCAAACGCAAGTACCATATGGTCAGATGGGACTTGGTGTGCAGACCCAAGGACCTAGGGGGGCTAGGGATCACAAACACACGGATCCTCAACATTGCACTCATGTGCAAATGGATCTGGAAGCTGTCGCAGGGGGCGACCGGTCTGTGGGTGGACATGCTGCGCAATAAATATTTCCCCAACGGGAACTTTTTCGAAGGCAGGACGCGGGTCTCTCCTTTCTGGAACGACCTCCAAGCGGTGCGCCCGGCCTTCGCCCTTGGCGCCAAGTTCGTCGTAGGGGACGGGCGCTCGGCCCGCTTCTGGCTTGACCTATGGCTGGGAGCGAACCCCCTTTGGGCCCAATTTCAGGACTTGTATGCCCTGGCGGTCAACCCGGAGATGACGGTAGCGACGGCCCTAGCCTCGAACCCACCCGCGATCCACTTTCGGCGAGAGCTAACGGGCCTTGAACAAGCACGCTTTGAGGAGCTGCTGGGCCTGACTCAATCGGCGACGCTGTCCACTTCCGCGGACACGGTCACTTGGGCTCTCACCACGTCCGGAAAGTTCACGGTCAAATCCCTCTACCGCAGGCTATGCCAAGTTCAGGGACCGGCATTTCCAATGCCGACCGGTTTGTGGAACGCCCGTATTCCGCTTAAAGTCAAGGTGTTCTTCTGGCAACTTTTCCGCAATAGACTCCCCACATCGGCCAACGTTGCAAAGCGCAACGACCCGTCTTCCGACTTATGTGCCATTTGTAATACCATGAAAGATGCGAACCATGTGTTCTTCCGCTGCCCCCTAGCGCGCTTTGCCTGGAGCGCAGTCCGAGCTGCCACCAATACCAATTGGGACCCGCGATCGGCTGCTGACCTAGCGGCCATAGTTGCGTCGACGATGGGTGGCAGTAAACGTGTCCTTTGGAGTTGCCTCGGTGCCCTAGCCTGGGCAATGTGGCTTACAAGGAACAAAATTGCCATCGAGGGAATCTTCCCATCACACCCTGCTAATATTCTTTACAAATGCAACATTCTTATGCAGCAGTGGAGTCCGTTGGCGAAGCACAAGGATGCTGAGAAGATGAAGCAAGCTCAAGATCGTCTTCGCCAAGTCTACGTTTTGGCCAGGGAGCCGCCAGCCGCTTCTATGACGTGAAGTGGTTTCTTTTGTCTTGCGAGCGAGCCTGCGTGCTCTATGCGCTTTGGTCTTTGGCCTGTAATAGACTAGCTTTGATTACTTCTGGCCTCTGGCCTGCCTGCGACCTTGCTGTGCTTTCGCGCCAGCGTAACCTGAGCCTCCGCGCTCGTGACCTTGCTGTGCTTCGTGCCAGCGGAACCCGAGCCTCCGCGCTCGTGACGTTTGTCCTAGTCCTCGTCTGTAAACGCTGCCTAAGTTTGTGGGCTTTATTAAGTTAAAGCCGGACGCTCCTAGCGTCTCCGTTCTAAAAAAAATCACTAGCTTGTTTTGTTTGATACGGCATTGTTGTGTTCCAAGCAGAGGATGATACTTTCTCCGTGAAGAAATATAAGAATGTTTAGATCATTATTTTCTTTATGGAGGAAGTAGATAACAAAGACATATGTCGGTGACCAACGAGTTGGTGGTTCATGAAACGAGACAACTTACCCTTCCGTCTAGAGTGCTACCACTCGCTCCGTCTAGTGTAAAAAACGCTCTTATATTATTGGACGGAGGGAAGTAGTTACATAAACAATGTTACACGTACACTTTCTTTAGGGATATGTTGCACGTACAATTAATATATGAAGAAGCTGTGGTTTCTGAACTACCAACAAGGTTAAGAGTGTTTTCGCAAAAAAAAAAAACAAGGTTAAGGATGTGTTTGTTTGGGCTCTTTTCAGTGGTTTCTAGCTACTAGAAGTTGGAGCCCAGTGCTACCTTTTTTCTCTTATGAGCGTGCAAATTCACAAGACAATTAAATCGTTTCGTCATGGACCTCCAGACAGCTTGAATGAGCTAGCGATCATGTTTGACAAGGCTAATGTTGATGGACTATCGTCTGACATGGCTGTGTACATATGCCATCAAAAGACAGAAGAACAGCCAGACTAAGTGAGCTAGCCAAATATAGGTGCAGCACAGTAGCCATCGTTGCATTAGGAAACAAGCCCCAATATGAGCCCTGCAATTGAATCCAGCGAGAAGCCACTGCTGTTAGACACAACAGAAACATTGAGACACACGAAAGATTACTGTGCTGAAAAGGCGAGCATGCAGCTTGGTTCAAATGTCAGTCCAAAAATGTGCAGAACTACACGAACATGTTAAACTGAGGTTCTCCAACCAAGTAAAGTAGTTCAAGAACAGACATTTTACTGGGCACAAGCGTTGACATGGTGTGTAAATGTTAAGTCACAACTCACAAAAACTGGGCATTCACCTGTCAGTTTGCATGGTATGCAAATGCAAGAGAGTAGAAAACTAATGTAGCTTCAGCGAGTTTTGATTTATTAGTACAACTAAGAGGTCATAACTAATTTACTTAAGCGGTGTCTTTTTCTCAGTCTCATAAATCAGGTAATCATGGAAAAAAGATGTTTAGTTCTCAGTCAACCTAATTCTAGGATGATATCCTTAAATAAACTCGAATCTTATATTATCTTTGCATCCATTACAATCATTAGTAAAAGGTATCCTTAGTCAACATTACATTACACTAATTGGCAAATATATGAGCCCAACATTACATAAACTGGCAGCAAGCATAAGACACCACGCAAAATGTCATTAGCGGCAGCAAGCAGCACCTTGTAACAAAACTGGCACTTTGCATCATCTTTTCAGGCATAACATGGGAGTTTACACTAATATTGGTGCTTTCCCTTAGACTTGATGGTGTTTCTGCTGTAGTGCATGTCTCAATTGCCCATGTTTAATTCAACGCTAGAGGCGGGTTGGGCTAGGGCATTCGCTACGTTGAAAGAGGGGTCAATCATGATATGTCAGCTGTCATTTGTAAGATGAGATCACTATGAATATAATGATGGAAATAAGTAATTTTTGTCCCTAATTGTAAGACATGCAGCAGTACTCATATGATCAGGAAATCTAACTGCAAATGCCCTGTGCAACAAAAGCAAACAAGTATATTTAAACATAGCCCTGTGATCGATTTGCAGCAAAGATAATAATTATTTCTCCTGCCATAACTTGGTGACTTTGCCCCCTCAGAATGATGGAATGCATGCATGTTCACATATGAGAAACAAATGGCTCTTGCTTTCCCGAGTTTCATGGCTATCTAATTGTACAGATAAAATGACCACTAGAAGAACCTAAACACCAACAAGCCCTATGACTACGAGGTTTATAATGGACAGAACATAACTTGGCTACATCCGCACTGATGACCATTAGCTCAAATAAGTAAAATGATAGGGATACTACCATCAACCAATACTTGCATCATATCACAGTGTCCTACCATATGGCATGCAAAATACAAGCAAAGTCTGGGAACAAGCTTACCACTTCAAACAGTTGGTGGAGTCAAGGATGGTGGGAAACCAACATATAGAGGGCCACTCATAATCATGTACTTGTTTGCACAGAACCACTCAAGCTACAACGCCTGGAGATTCAGTGAAAAACAGTCCAAATCTGGCCTTTGCGGCTGATACGTCTCCAACGTATCTATAATTTTTGATTGCTCCATGCTATATTATCTACTATTTTGGATGTTTATGGGATTTATTATACACTTTTATATCATTTTTGGGACTAACCTATTAACCCAGAGCCCGGTGCCAGTTTCTGTTTTTACCTTGTTTTAGAATCTCGCAGAAAAGGAAAACCAAACGGAGTCCAATTGACCTGAAACTTCACGGAACTTATTTTTGGATCAGAAGAAGCCCAGAAGACTTGGAGTGCAAGTCAGGGGGTCTACGAGGAGGCCACGAGACAGGGGGCGCGCCCACCCCCTGGGCGTGCCCTCCACCCTTGTGGGCCCCTCGTGGCCCCCCTGACGTATTTCTTCCGCCTATATATCTCCATATACCCTAAAACGATTGGGGAGCACAATAGATCGGGAGTTCCGCCGCTAGAAGCCTCCGTAGCCACCGAAAGCCAATCTAGACCCGTTCCGGCACCCAGCCGGAGGGGGAATCCCTCTCCGGTGGCCATCTTCATCATCTCGGTGCTCTCCATGACGAGGAGGGAGTAGTTCTCCCTTGGGGCTGAGGGTATGTACCAGTAGCTATGTGTTTGATCTCTCTCTCTCTCTCGTGTTCTTGAGGTGTTACGATCTTGATGTATCGCGAGCTTTGCTATTATATTTGGATCCTATGATGTTTCTTCCCCCCTCTACTCTCTTGTAATGGATTGAGTTTCCCCTTTGAAGTTATCTTATCGGATTGAGTCTTTAAAGATTTGAGAACACTTGATGTATGTCTTGCCGTGCGTATCTGTGGTGACAATGGGATATCACGTGATTCACTTGATGTATGTTTTGGTGATCAACTTGCGGGTTCCGCCCATGAACCTATGCATAGGGGTTGGCACACATTTTCGTCGTGATTCTCCGGTAGGAACTTTGGGGCACTCTTTGAGGTTCTATGTGTTGGTTGAATAGATGAATCTGAGATTGTGTGATGCATATCGTATAATCATACCCATGGATACTTGAGGTGACATTGGAGTATCTAGGTGACATTAAGGTTTTGGTTGATTTGTGTCTTAAGGTGTTATTCTAGTACGAACTCTAGGGCTGTTTGTGACACTTATAGGAATATCCCAACGGATTGATTGGAAAGAATAACTTTGAGGTGGTTTCATACCCTACCATAATCTCTTCGTTTGTTCTCCGCTATTAGTGACTTTGGAGTGACTCTTTGTTGCATGTTGAGGGATAGTTATGTGATCCAATTATGTTATTATTATTGAGAGAACTTGCACTAGTGAAAGTATGAATCCTAGGCCTTGTTTCCTAGCATTGCAATACCGTTTACGCTCACTTTTATCATTAGTTACCTTGCTGTTTTTATAATTTCAGATTACAAAAACCTTTATCTACCATCCATATACCACTTGTATCACCATCTCTTCGCCGAACTAGTGCACCTATACAATTTACCATTGTATTGGGTGTGTTGGGGACACAAGAGACTTTTTGTTATTTGGTTGCAGGGTTGCTTGAGAGAGACCATCTTCATCCTACGCCTCCTACGGATTGATAAACCTTAGGTCATCCACTTGAGGGAAATTTGCTACTGTCCTACAAACCTCTGCACTTGGAGGCCCAACAACGTCTACAAGAAGAAGGTTGTGTAGTAGACGTCAAGCTCTTTTCTGGCGCCGTTGTCGGGGAGGTTAGCGCTTGAAGGTATATCTTTAGATCTTGCAATCGAGTCTTTTAGTTTCTTGTTTTATCACTAGTTTAGTTTATAAAAGGAAACTATAAAAAAATGGAATTGAGTTTACCTCATACGCTTCATCTTTTTAATATCTTTCGTGAGTATGATGGAAAGGAAAATTGTGCTCAAATACTAGAAGAAGAATTACATAGAATGTTTGGCACTAAATCTTTGAATAATGAGCATGATTGCAATTTTGCTAGTACGAATACTTTGAATATCCATGATACTAATGATGATTGCACTAGTTATGATGAAAATGTCTCCTATAAACATGTCAATTTTTGTGGAGTGCATTGGGTTTGTAAGTACACACCAAATAGGGAAGATAGATATTGCATGAGGCATAAGTACTTAGAAACTAAATTGTTGCAATAAAGGCTAGATGATTGTGCTGAAAACTTAAATTTTCTTGGCCGTACTTGTGGACTTTGCAATGAAAGTGGTCATTTAGCTATCCGATGCAAATTGTTTCATGATCTAATCGTGTCCAAAATTTGTGATGACTTGATTTCCCTTGCACACCATAATGAACTTAGTTTGCTTATGGGCTATGAAGAAATGAAACGTATAACTAACTATCTTCCGGAATTTGCCCGTTATAAACTTCTTGGTTTTGATCTAGAGGAAATTTATATGTATTGTGCGGTGAATTGTATTGAAAATACTTATATTGTCAATTACATAAAGAAAAGAAAACAAATAGAAGATGAAGAGAATACTAATGAAAGGGAGGAGGCTTCCCAATACCCTCCTATTATTTCTTATGATGAATCAGGTAACGAGGTGGAGCCTCCTATTCAACCAATCTCATTAATAAGGAGCTCCAAAAAGAGGATTGAACCCACACATGATGTGGTGAAGAAGAAGAAAAGAAAAAGGAAGAGAGGTAAAAAGATATCTATCCCAAATAATGCTGCTCCTATTACTATTTTGACTCATGAAAATATAATTGTGGAAGATAATGATACTTCTTATAATCTTGAAAATCTTTTTGGCACTTGCTTGGAAGAATATGATAATTGCTATACTATTGGTGCTATCCATACTATTGATGATGAGAGTGATTATGCTTATGATATGAAAAGGCCCAAGCTTGGGGATGCTATGTTTGATGAAGATGATGTTTTTGAGAATATATTTGCTGCAATTAATGTTAGTAACAAGCTTGGGGAAGCTATGATTAATGAATATGATATTTTTAGTCTCCCAAGTTTTGATATGCAAATTTATAATGATGATAGCATGCCTCCTACTTATGATGATTATTGTGATGATACTTATGCTATAAAAAGTAGTGATTATATTTATAAAACTTGTCATGATTATGGTTACCCCTTTTATGAACATTACTCTTTTAATGTGGAAACGATTTATAGTATTCAAGTCTCTTATGATACTCCCACTATCCCGAATGAGAAGAATTTTGCTTATGTGGAGAGTAATAAAATTTCTATGCTTGTAGATCATGAAAATAATGCTTTAGGTGCTGGTTATATTGTTGAATTCATTCATGATGCTACTGAAAATTATTATGAGGGAGGAACATATGCTTGTAGGAATTTCAATAATATCAAGTTTCCTCTCTATGTGCTTAAAGTTTTGAAGTTATGCTTGTTTTACCTTCCTACGCAAGTTGATTATTGTTCCCACAAGTTGTTTGATCACAAAATCCCTATGCATAGGAAGTGGGTTAGACTTAAATGTGTTAGTCATATTCTTCATGATGCTCTCTTTATGTTTCAATTCTTATTCTTTATGTGAGCATCGTTGAAATCATCATGCCTAGCTAGGGGCGTTAAACGATAGCGCTTGTTGGGAGGCAACCCAACTTTATTTTTGTTCCTTGCTTTTTGCTCCTGTTTAGTAATAAATAATTTATCTAGCCTCTGTTATGGTTGTGTTTTTTATGTTTAATTAGTGTTTGTGCCAAGTAGAACCTTTGGGAAGACTTGGGGGAAGTCTTTATGATCATGCTGTAAAAAATAGAAACTTTAGCGCTCACGAGAACTGCTGCCATTTTTATTTGGAGAGCGATATTTAGTTAATTCTTTTTGCAGATGATTAATAGACAAATTACTCAGGTCCACAAATTTATTTGAGAATTTTATGTGTTCCAGAAGTATACGTTTGATACAGATTACTACAGACTGTTCTGTTTTTGACAGATTCTGTTTTTCATGTGTTGTTTGCTTATTTTGATGAATCTATGAGTAGTATCGGAGGGTATGAACCATAGAGAAGTTGTAATACAGTAGATATTACACCAATATGAATTTAGAATGAGTTCATTACAGTACCTTATGATGGTGATTTTATTTCTTATACTAACGGAGCTTACGAGTTTTCTGTTAAGTTTTGTGTTGTGAAGTTTTCAAGTTTTGGGTAAAGATTCGATGGACTATGGAATAAGGAGTGGAAAGAGACTAATCTTGGGGATGTCCAAGGCACCCCAAGGTAATATTCAAGGACAACCAAGAGCCTAAGCTTGGGGATGCCCCGGAAGGCATCCCCTCTTTCGTCTACTTCTATCGGTAACTTTACTTGGAGCTATATTTTTATTTACCACATGATATGTGTTTTGCTTGGAGCGTCAATTTATTTTGTTAGGATTTTCTTGCTGTTATTTAGAACAATGTTTTTCATCTTTTATTTTAATAAAAGTGCCATTGATAGCCTTTACTATGCCTATTTTAGAAGTCCACATGTTGCTGTTTGAAAACAGAAAGTTTACCGCTGTTGCAATAATTCCCTAGAAAAGTCAGAATGTGATAAAATGTTGAAACCTTTTGAATATTAAGATCTGATAAATTTACTATAGTGTGAATTTTCTTTCATAATTTTTGGAGCTAGGTAAGTATGGATGTTGCTGCATTCTTTACAGACTATCCTGTTTAGGCAGATTGCTGTTATGTTTGCATTGTTTGCATATGTTTGCTTCTTTAATGATTCTATTTGAGGATAGGACTATTAAATATGCAGAGGCATTTAGTATTAAATGTTGAATAATAATTTTAGTGATTTGCTACAGTAGAGTATGATAAGGTTTTTGCAATATGTTATGCTAACTTATCTCATGAGTCCTTGTTGAGTTTTGTGTGGATGAAGCTTTTGAGATTTAGGGAGACCATGATATGAGAGGAATTAAGGAGACACAAAATCTCAAGCTTGGGGATGCCCAAGGCATCCCAAGATAATATTTCAAGAAGTCTCAAGCATCTAATCTTGGGGATGCCCCGGTTGGCATCCCACCTTTCTTCTTCAACAACTATCGGTTAGTTTCGGTTGATCCTAAGTTTTTGCTTTTTCACATGATGTTTCCTATTCTTAGAATGCCATTTTATTTTATTTTGCTTGCTGTTTGAACAAAATACCAAGATCTGAAATTATTAAATGTTAGAGAGTCTTCACATAGTTGCATAATTATTCGACTACTCATTGATCTTCACTTATATCTTTCGGAGCAGTTTGTCATTTGCTCTAGTGCTTCACTTATATATTTTAGAGCATGGTGGTGGTTTTATTTTGTAGAAATAGATGAACTCTCATTCTTCACTTACATTATTTTGAGAGTCTTTAGAATAGCATGGTAATTTTCTTAAACAATCCTAATATGCTAGGCATCCAAGAATAGTAAAAACTTTCATATAAGTGTATTGAATACTAAGAGAAGTTTGATACTTGATGATTGTTTTGAGATATGGAGGTAATAATATCAAAGTCGTGCTAGTTGAGTAGTTGTGAAATTGAGAAATGCTTGTGTTGAAGTTTGCAAGTCCCGTAGCATGCACGTATGGTAAACGTTATGTAACAAATTTGAAACATGAGGTGTTATTTGATTGTCTTCCTTATGAGTGGCGGTCGGGGACGAGCGATGGTCTTTTCCTACCAATCTACCCCCCTAGGAGCATGCACGTAGTGCCGAGGTTTTTGATGACTTGTAGATTTTTGCAATAAGTATGTTCTTTATGACTAATGTTGAGTCCATGGATTATACGCACTCTCACCCTTCCATCCTTGCTAGCCTCTTCGGTACCGTGCATTGCCCTTTCTCACATTGAGAGTTGGTGCAAACTTCGCCGGTGCATCCAAACTCCGTGATATGATACGCTCTTTCACACATAAACCTCCTTATATCTTCGTCAAAACAGCCACCATACCTACCTATTATGGCATTTCCATAGCCATTTCGAGATATATTGCCATGCAACTTTCCACCATTCCGTTTATCATGACACGTTCATCATTGTCATATTGCTTAGCATGATCATGTAGTTGACATAGTATTTGTGGCAAAGCCATCGTTCATAATTATTTCATACATGTCCCTCTTGGTTCATTGCATATCCCGGTACACCGCTGGAGGCATTCATATAGAGTCGTACTTTGTTCTAGTATCGAGTTGTAATCATTGAGTTGTAAATAATAGAAGTGTGATGGTCATCATTTTCTAGAGCATTGTCCCAAGTGAGGAATAAAAAAAGAGAAAGGCCATGAAAAAAGAGAAGGCCCAAAAAAGAAAAGAAAAAGGCCATAAAAAGAGAAGGCCCAAAAAAATGAAAAAAATGAAAATGAGAGAAAAGAGAGAGAAGGGACAATGCTACTATCCTTTGCCACACTTGTGCTTCAAAGTAGCACCATAATCTTCATGATAGAGAGTCTCTTGTTTTGTCACTTTCATATACTAGTGGGAATTTTCATTATAGAACTTGGCTTGTATATTCCAACAATGGGCCTCCTCAAGTGCCGTAGGTCTTCGTGAGCAAGCAAGTTGGATGCACACCCACTTAGTTTCTTTTGTTGAGCTTTCATACATTTATAGCTCTAGTGCATCTGTTGCATGTCAATCCCTACTCCTTGCATTAACATCAATCAGTGGGCATCTCCATAGCCCATTGATTAGCCTCGTTGATGTGAGACTTTCTCCTTTTTGTCTTCTCCACATAACCCCATCATCATATTCTATTCCACCCATAGTGCTATGTCCATGGCTCGCGCTCATATATTGCGTGAAAGTTTATAGGTTTGATATTACTAAAGTATGAGCCAATTGCTTGGCTTGTCATCGGGGTTGTGCATGATGAGAGCATTCATGTGTGACGAAAATGGAGCATGACTAAACTATATGATTTTGTAGGGATGAACTTTCTTTGGCCATGTTATTTTGAGAAGACATAATTGCTTAGTTAGTATGCTTGATGTATTATTATTTTTATGTCAATATGAACTTTTGTCTTGAATCTTTCGGATCTGAATATTCATGCCACAATTAAGAAGAATTACATTGAAATTATGCCAAGTAGCACTCCGCATCAAAAATTCTGTTTTTATCATTTACCTACTCGAGGATGAGCAGGAATTAAGCTTGGGGATGCTGATACGTCTCCAACATATCTATAATTTTTTATTGCTCCATGCTATATTATCTACTGTTTTGGATGTTTATGGGCTTTATTATACACTTTTATATCATTTTTGGGACTAACCTATTAACCCAGAGCCCAGTGCCAGTTTCTGTTTTTACCTTGTTTTAGAATCTCGCAGAAAAGGAAAACCAAACGCAGTCCAATTGACCTGAAACTTCACGGAACTTATTTTTGGATCAAAAGAAGCCCAGAAGACTTGGAGTGCACGTCAGGGGATCTACGAGGAGGCCACAAGACAGGGGGCACGCCCTCCACCCTCGTGGGCCCCTCGTGCCCCCCTGACGTATTTCTTCCGCCTATATATCTCCATATACCCTAAAACAATTGGGGAGCACAATAGATCGGGAGTTCCGCCGCCAGAAGCCTCCGTACCCATCGAAAGCCAATCTAGACCCGTTCCAGCACCCTTCCCGAGGGGGAATCCCTCTCCGGTGGCCATCTTCATCATCCCGGTGCTCTCCATGACGAGGAGGGAGTAGTTCTCCCTCAGGGCTGTGTTGGGGAACGCAGTAATTTCACAAAATTTCCTACGCACACGCAAGATCATGGTGATGCATAGCAACGAGAGGGAAGAGTGTTGTCTACGTACCCTCGTAGACCGGAAGCGGAAGCGTTAGCACAACGCGGTAGATGTAGTTGTACGTCTTCACGGCCCGACCGATCAAGCACCAAAACTACGGCACCTCCGAGTTCTAGCACACGTTCAGCTCGATGACGATCCCCGGACTCCGATCCAGCAAAGTGTCGGGGATGAGTTCCGTCAGCACGACGGTGTGGTGACGATCTTGATGTTCTACCATCGCAGGGCTTCGCCTAAGCACCGCTACAATATTATCGAGGATTATGGTGGAGGGGAGCACCACACACGGCTAAGAGATCAATGATCAATTGTTGTCTATGGGGTGCCCCCTTGCCCCGTATATTGTGATGCCCCCGATTCAATCGTACACTAATCATGCACGCAAATGTGTACGATCAAGATCAGGGACTCACGGGAAGATATCACAACACAACTCTACAAATAAAATAAGTCATACAAGCATCATATTACAAGCCAGGGGCCTCAAGGGCTCGAATACAAGAGCTCGATCATAGACGAGTCAGCGGAAGCAACAATATCTGAGTACAGACATAAGTTAAACAAGCTTGTCTTAAGAAGGCTAGCACAAACTGGGATACAGATCGAAAGAGGCGCAGGCCTCCTGCCTGGGATCCTCCTAACTACTCCTGGTCGTCGTCAGCGGCCTGCACGTAGTAGTAGGCACCTCCGGTGTAGTAGAGGTCGTCGTCGACGGTGGCGTCTGGCTCCTGGACTCCAGCATCTGGTTGCGACAACCAGAAAGAAAGGAAAGGGGGAAAAAGGGGGGAGAAAGCAACCGTGAGTACTCATCCAAAGTACTCGCAAGCAAGGAGCTACACTACATATGCATGGGTATATGTGTAAAGGGCCATATCGGTGGACTGAACTGCAGAATGCCAGAATAAGAGGGGGATAGCTAGTCCTATCGAAGACTACGCTTCTGGCAGCCTCCGTCTCGCAGCATGTAGAAGAGAGTAGATTGGAGTCCTCCAAGTAGCATCTCCAAGTAGCATCTCCAAGTAGCATCTCCAGTAGCATCTCCAGTAGCATCTCTAGTAGCATCGCATAGCATTATCCTAACCGGCAATCCTCCCCTCGTCGCCCTGTGGAAAAGCGATCACCGGGTTGTCTGTGGAACTTGGAAGGGTGTGTTTTATTAAGTATCCGGTTCTAGTTGTCATAAGGTCAAGGTACAACTCCAAGTCGTCCTGTTACCGAAGATCACGGCTATTCGAATAGATTAACTTCCCTGCAGGGGTGCACCAACTTACCCAGCACGCTTGATCCCATTTGGCCGGACACACTTTCCTGGGTCATGCCCGGCCGCGGAAGATCAACATGTCGCAGCCCCACCTAGGCTCAACAGAGAGGTCAGCACGCCGGTCTAAACCTAAGCGCACAGGGGTCTGGGCCCATCGCCCTTAGCACACCTGCACGTTGCGTACGCGGCCGGTGAGCAGACCTAGCAACCTCCATTACAAAGGAAGTTGCGTTAACACAGTCCAACCCAGCGTGCGCCGCTCAGTCGCTGACGTCACGAAGTGCTTCGGCTGATACCACGACGTCGGGATACCCATAACTACTCCTGCGTAGATGGTTAGTGCGTATAGGCTCGTAGCCAGCTCAGATCAAATACCAAGATCTCGTTAAGCGTGTTAAATATCCGCGAAAGCCGAACAGGGCCAGGCCCACCTGTCTCCTAGGTGGTCTCAACCTGCCCTGCCGCTCCGCCACAGTAACAGTCGGGGGCCGTCGGGAACCCAGGCCCACCTCTACCGGGATGGAGCCACCTGCCCCTTCAGCCCCCATCTCCGAACAGTATCACAGGTAATGTAACTGTGTAAAGTATATCGTATATGCCCGTGATCACCTCCCGAAGTGATCACGGCCCAGTAGTATAGCATGGCAGACGGACAAGAGTGTAGGGCCACTGATGGAACACTAGCATCCTATACTAAGCAGTAGGATAGCAGGTAATGGTAACAAAAGTAGTAGCAAGGACAGGCTATGCATCGGGATAGGAATAACGGAAAGCAGTAACATGCTACACTACTCTAATGCAAGCAGTATAGAGAAAAGAGTAGGCGATATCTGGTGATCAAAGGGGGGGCTTGCCTGGTTGCTCTGGCAAGGAGGGGTCATCTTCGATGTAGTCGAACACACGGACATCGGCAACGGTCTCGGAGTCTACCGGAAAGGAGTAACGGAGGGGGAACACAATAAATAACAGAGCAATCAAATGCAACACAAAGCAAGACGCGGCAATACGGGGTACTAAGGGTGCCCTAACGCGGTAAGAGGGGATACCGGCGAAGGGGGGAAACATCCGGGAAAGTATCCCCGGTGTTTTGCGTTTTCGGGCAGAGGAGCCGGAGGGGGAAAGTTGCGAGTTCGATAGGTTAGAGAGCTGTGGCGGACGAACGGGTTGCATATCCGGAATCGTCTCGTCGTTCTGAACAACTTTCATGTAGAAAGTATTTTCATCTGAGCTACGGTTTATTTTATATGATTTTCTAAAGTTTTAATCATTTTTAGAATTTATTTAACTATTTAATACTAACATTATCCAGAATAGTGCATGCTGACGTCTGACGTCAGCATGACGTCAGCAGTCAACAGGGAGTTGACTAGGTCAGTCTGACGTGTGGGTCCCGTTCGTCATCGACTAGACTAACTAATCATGATTAATTAGTTAACTAAGTGATTAGGTTAATTAAATATAATTAGTTAAGTTAATTGATCCTTTAATTAATTAATTAACATATTTTAGTTTTATTTTTATTTCTTAGTATTCCTTTTTTTTGTTCTAAAGGGCGTGGGCCCTGTTGTCCAGTGGCCCAGGGCCTTAGCGGGTGCTGGTTAGCGGGCGCGGGTGCTGGAGCGTAACGGGTGTGGGCGCGCGCCCGATAGGGCGAACCCGGGTGCGCGGGCGACGACCGCCGTGGCGCGGCGGGGCGCCGGAGTTGGCCGCGGGGCCGACGACGATCGGCGTGAGCTGGGACGGCGACTGCGGGCCTGGCAGCGAGCGGGCGTGGCGGAGCCAAAGCAGGGGCTGCGGGACGAGGCCGGAGCTCGACCGGAGCAAGCTCATGGCGGCGGGAGTGAGCAGAGGCGGCAGCAGGACGAGCTACGGTCGTGCGCGCGCGAGTGAACGGCGCCGGTGACGGAGAATAAGGGGGGAGAGGGAGGAAGGCCGGAGCTCACAGCGGGGCGCAGGGCACGAGGCAGTGGTGCTCGAGGTGGGGGATGGGGACGACGCACGTGGAGGAGGCAGTCCGGCGAGGTGGCTAAGGCGGAGGCGCAGCTCCGGGCGGTGAGGATCGGCGGCGACGCGTCGTGGGGAGGAGACGAAGTCGAGGTGGCGTTGGGCGACGGCGGAGCGGTGGCGGCCCGGTGACGAGGGGGCGATGGAGAGGAGAAGAGGATGCGGCTGTCCGGTGGGGAGGCGGCGCTGGCGAGGTGGCTTCGGGCGGCGGCGACGGGCGATCCGGTCGACGTCAGGGTCGGGCCCCTCCCCGATCCAGATGGGATCGAGAGGAGGGAGGGGAGAGGGAGACGTGGGGAGTGGG
>NC_041390.1:604439965-604447399 GCF_002162155.2 Triticum dicoccoides | reverse complement strand
TGGGGGGAGTGTGCGGTCGTGGGGGGGGGGTAGGGTTCGGATCGATGGGGGGATAAGGGGAGTGGGGTGGACCGGATGGGCCAATTGGGCTGCAGCTGGGTAGGTTGGCCCAGGGGATTAGAGGGTTTTCCTCTCTGTCTTTTGTTAGTTGTGTTTTCTGCCCTTTTGTATTTTCTTTTCTTTTTATTTAATCTTTCAAATTATTTTTGTTTTGTAAATCATATAGTTAGCACCAAAATTAGTAATAGTAGTTATACCGTTGTCACAATTATTTTTGTAGTTGTAAAAATACGGTTTCAATAATTTAATCATTTAAGAGATGTTTAAATAATTGTTTCGGCTACTGTTTTACTTATCTTAGAACATTTAGTTACTTTATAAAAATGTGGTTTCTTCACCAATATTTAATATGGATTATTTGGCTCACTCCAAACATTTTAGTTTTAATATTTAAAAACTTTTATTGTTTGCTTGATTTTGAATTTGTATTCGAACCGTTCTCGGACTAACGCGAGATTAGCAACAGTAATCGAGGTGACGTGGCATCATTAGCAGAGTTTCACTGTAGCCTAATTATCCGGGCGTCACAATTCTCCTCCACTACAAGAAATCTCGTCCCGAGATTTAGGAGGGGAGTAAGGGGAAAGAATAGGTTACGAAATTCTAACGATTCTTCTCGGTCTTGGTTGCTCTTCTCGAAGTGGTCGATCCATAGCGCTGATGTCTTCATTCCTATGCATCAATGCATCATGATGAGGTTGTCGTCCTTTCTTCAGGAACTCCATCGTACTTACGATAATGATAAGGGGTAACTACTGAAGAACGGACCTTCAAGGTCAACTACCTAGCAGATAACTGAGAGAATGTGGTAGAAGTAACTCTCGAATAGATACTTAAGAAATTATCGAGAGTAAAGTAAGAAGGTACCATGAGAAGTTTCAAACGGGTAGGCAATCGTTCGATGTCTGAAACAACACGCGAAAGGGGTCCAAAGCAACGAGATTGAATATTGCATCTGTTTCCAGAATAGATCACTAGGAAGGTGGCTCGCGAATTACACACGAAGCCAAGCGTGAGTATTGACTTTGAGAAAGGGGGTACAGGAGGGTCGGGTTTCGATCCTGTGGAACTGTGGGTTATGGGCCCACCATGTGGGTTAAAAGTAGGAAAGGCAATGACGTCTTGCACAATCATGTAAGCAAGGCATGTTAGAGGATAGCCTGACAGTTATGTCGGCAAGTCGGTACCAAGGGCGAGGGACGAAGAGAACCATCATCGTGCTCGTTGAACGAGGCGGACCAATAGGCAAAGTTCTCGTCCATCGGTGGTTACCGGAATGTCATCACCAAAATAACAGGGTCTTTCTGACAGCATTGTACACCGAGGTGTTTACAAAAGTAGGAGAATATTACTGCTTAGATCTCATAGATCACAAGAAAGGTTAAACCAAACAATGGAAAGGAAGATATGATTATCGGGTTTAACCAGATCAATGGAAAGGAAAAATGTGTTTAAACACATTTTCCAGGGGTATATCCTTCCCAAGGACAAGCAGATGATATCCATGACAGGATAGTAGGTAGAAAACCATTTTAGGTAAGGGGAGAAAAATTTCATGACATTACCCATACAACGGTGTTTGGATATTTGATAAAGAGAATTTAGCATTGTGCTTCAAATGTTGTTGGTGATGAACGGAGTACCACAGGCATGCCTCAGGTAGCAATGATATGGTGTTTCAATCAAGGGCCCGACTTCGGATACACCAATGATCCATCAGGAGTAACTTATAAAATAAGTCCTACCACTTCCTCCAGGAGGAATGGTTATCCTTGCAAAAGAAATCATAATGATAGGTCCTCCAGCCAGGGGGGGGTGCTAGGCATGACATCATGTTACCGGGTCATCAAAGGACAAACAACATAACTCCTGGAAAGTTGTCCCAACCATCATATCTGACCGAGATTCAGATCCAATTGGTGTCATGATGCCTCAGACTCAGGATGTCCGAGAAGAAAAGGCGCAACACAAATCGTTGAAATGGCATTGCAAGATTCTCGGGAAATGAACTATGGGAGCGGGTTCCTGAAACAATAGTTCATCATTAAACCAAGGAGAGGTGAGGAGGTGGCTGATTGACTCAGCGACAATTCATTGAGATTTTCAAAAGATGGATTTCCACAATAATGTGAACAAGAAGATGACATTTGTCAGATCAAATGGTATAATGATGTATGATCGAGGAAAACATACACAATTAAACATTGGTTGAAAGGTGCACCCGAAATATGGGTTGGGTTGCACGACCAATGTCAGAATGGTGATTCAATAGTCAATAGCCTAAGAATGAACTTTCGACCATTAACTTCAAAAAAATAGGGTTGCTATAAGGAAAGAATCCAAACAACACCGTTCACTTGTTGGAATTAACACGGGGACCAAGAAAGAATGGTGATGGTGAGAAGTATTTCTATGTCAAGAATTCTCAAGAGGTGGAACAAATCTCAGAACATTCTTGACATAAAGGATGGTAATACTCCAAGGTAAAGAAGAACAATTGCTGGATAGCAAGGAACTCAAGGTATAACACCAAACATGAACAAGCTTGTGTTGGTGGGAGGGCAATAAAGTGGTCGACGATAATACAATTCATCGAGGGCAAGGATGGTATTTCTCATCATGAATTCAATTGATATCCTGGATGAGCTCAGAATGTTGATGATCACGACACCTTTGTCGCAAGAGTTCATGAAGATGTAATCGATCGGTAACGACATCAAGTCAAGTAATGATGAAGTGAAAGGTTATTGGAACCATGGGTAGGACACAAACTCAAAATCAAGCTTGCTGTCCAAGGACCAACGGTATGACGAGGAAGATCGATTGTAAGATTAGCTCACCGTCGAATTTTGTGCTCCAGGGAGAAGGACCCGGTAGCACAGTTAAAATTTAGCATGATAATGATATAGCCGATCAGGCTAGGAATGATGTGATCGGGTACAAACTCGTACTTATAGAAGCTTACCGAAGGGTTGTTGAACCGTAGTGTGGACTCGGTTTAGTTATTGGTTTCTTTGAGTGTTTAGTAATTCAGAGCCCGTGAAAAATTGGAATCAGTGGGAATGTAGCACTTGATGAAGAACTCATAAGAAGTTATGCAGTTCCATGATAATCTCGAGATACCAGGGGGTAATACTCGATGACAGATCAAAGTAGAGGTTGGACTGGGGTATTGCTCTATAGAAGTCAAGTGCTTAACCTTGTCCGAGAAATGGTATTTAAAAGAGAACATGGTTGGAACCACGATTGCAAAAGGCCAGATCCCAGATATAAGATGAACTTATACCAAAGGAATAATTAATTTTAAAAGAAGCTTCAATGAGAAGATGTACATCGTGTCCATGGGCATGAACGCAAAGTTCAAGGTCGACTCCCACTTCTCCAATGCATAACCTTTCATTCACTTCTCACGTTCGATGAAGTTGCAGTGTTGAAATTTTATCTAGTGAAGCACCAGAAGAGTATGACTCGTGAAAACTTTCGGGTTCACACGGTTTAGAGAAGGCATATGTTCAACCCATAGGGGCTTCTTAGAAACATATACCACAAGTTTCAAGAGTAAATAACACAAGCCCAAAAGCAGAGCATGGTTGGCCAAGCAGAGGATACAACTTAACAAAGGCATTATGTATCAGGGGAAGAACTCACAAGGTGATGAAATGTGAAGGACACTGTCGGATAACAATCCAACAAAGGACTTGATGGTCCACAAAGGATCTGATACGAGTATGGTACTCAACTAGAGGAAGAAGAATGCAAGGAGATCAGATTATAGAAACAACTGACTAACTCAATTTTCAAATGCAAAGGAATTATGATTTCCAAATCAAGGGATCAGAAGCAATGCTCTGATTAGGGATGGATAAGTTGAATAGCCTTAGGGTACAATCAACGACAATTGGATTGGTCGAGAACCAATTCCAGTTAAAAGAATGGAAGCTCAGCCGGAAAGGTAATTTATAAGGATCAATGATGATTGCGTGTATTCGCAACATATTGAGTCAACAGACTCAAAATGATAATGACAAGGAATGTCAATAAGATTTCTATACTTATGGGATTAATCATAATGAAAGCAAACAAGAAATTCCAGAGCAATAGGTTGCTGAGGATTTTCGGAATATCGGGTGGTATTTCGAAGACTTTTGTGTAACACATGAACAACTGGGGGATGAGCGGATACTTGATAAGTGCGAGAATTTATTTGAAGGGGGTATTCATGTGGCAAAGAACTGCTAGGCAGTAGGCACAAAGTATTCTCGGGACAATAGAGAAAACTTCGGGGTATCTTGTAATAACAAGATCAATGGGGGATGATCATATGAATGGCAAGTGTAAGTAGTCATCCATATGGATTTATCGGTGGTCAGGAATAGCAAAAGTGATGGGCACAAAGTCTCGAGAGAACATCAGAGAGTATCTTCGGAATCTTCTGATGTAGCAGGCGATCCTCTGCAGTAAGGGGCTCTCCGGGTGGATGCGATCACGAGATCCTAATCTTAGAGTTAGCAAATTCATTTAACCCGAATAGTAGAGAGATCAGAGTCCCAGAGTATAGGTCGAGGAGTAAAAGATCCTACTACCACCCGATGGCGACGTGGGCCCATGGGCCACACAGCCATGTTAGTAAAAGTTTTTCAACGACTAGACTCGACTTCGGCCAAGGAGTTGGAAAGGGGGATTCCTACAGGCAGTCGGCTCTGATACCAACTTGTGACGCCCCCGATTCAATCGTACACTAATCATGCACGCAAATGTGTACGATCAAGATCAGGGACTCACGGGAAGATATCACAACACAACTCTACAAATAAAATAAGTCATACAAGCATCATATTACAAGCCAGGGGCCTCGAGGGCTCGAATACAAGAGCTCGATCATAGACGAGTCAGCGGAAGCAACAATATCTGAGTACAGACATAAGTTAAACAAGCTTGCCTTAAGAAGGCTAGCACAAACTGGGATACAGATCGAAAGAGGCGCAGGCCTCCTGCCTGGGATCCTCCTAACTACTCCTAGTCGTCGTCAGCGGCCTGCGCGTAGTAGTAGGCACCTCCGGTGTAGTAGAGGTCATCGTCGACGGTGGCGTCTGGCTCCTAGACTCCAGCATCTGGTTGCGACAACCAGAAAGAAAGGAAAGGGGGAAAAGGGGGGAGAAAGCAACCGTGAGTACTCATCCAAAGTACTTGCAAGCAAGGAGCTACACTACATATGCATGGGTATATGTGTAAAGGGCCATATCGGTGGACTGAACTGCAGAATGCCAGAATAAGAGGGGGATAGCTAGTCCTATCGAAGACTACGCTTCTGGCAGCCTCCGTCTCGCAGCATGTAGAAGAGAGTAGATTGGAGTCCTCCAAGTAGCATCTCCAAGTAGCATCTCCAAGTAGCATCTCCAGTAGCATCTCCAGTAGCATCTCTAGTAGCATCGCATAGCATAATCCTAATCGGCAATCCTCCCCTCGTCGCCCTATGGAAAAGCGATCACCGGGTTGTCTGTGGAACTTGGAAGGGTGTGTTTTATTAAGTATCCGGTTCTAGTTGTCATAAGGTCAAGGTACAAATCCAAGTCGTCCTGTTACCGAAGATCACGGCTATTCGAATAGATTAACTTCCCTGCAGGGGTGCACCAACTTACCCAGCACGCTTGATCCCATTTGGCCGGACACACTTTCCTGGGTCATGCCCGGCCGCGGAAGATCAACATGTCGCAGCCCCACCTAGGCTCAACGGAGAGGTCAGCACGCCGGTCTAAACCTAAGCGCACAGGGGTCTGGGCCCATCGCCCTTAGCACACCTGCACGTTGCGTACGCGGCCGGTGAGCAGACCTAGCAACCTCCATTACAAAGGAAGTTGTGTTAACGCAGTCCAACCCGGCGTGCACCGCTCAGTCGCTGACGTCACGAAGTGCTTCGGCTGATACCACGACGTCGGGATACCCATAACTACTCCCGCGTAGATGGTTAGTGCGTATAGGCTCGTAGCCAACTCAGATCAAATACCAAGATCTCGTTAAGCGTGTTAAATATCCGCGAACGCCGAACAGGGCCAGGCCCACCTGTCTCCTAGGTGGTCTCAACCTGCCCTGCCGCTCCGCCACAGTAACAGTCGGGGGCCGTCAGGAACCCAGGCCCACCTCTACCGGGATGGAGCCACCTGCCCCTTCAGCCCCCATCTCCGAACAGTATCACAGGTAATGTAACTGTGTAAAGTATATCGTATATGCCCGTGATCACCTCCCGAAGTGATCACGGCCCAGTAGTATAGCATGGCAGACGGACAAGAGTGTAGGGCCACTGATGGAACACTAGCATCCTATACTAAGCAGTAGGATAGCAGGTAATGGTAACAATAGTAGTAGCAAGGACAGGCTATGCATGAGGATAGGAATAACGGAAAGCAGTAACATGCTACACTACTCTAATGCAAGCAGTATAGAGAAAAGAGTAGGCGATATCTGGTGATCAAAGGGGGGGCTTGCCTGGTTGCTCTGGCAAGGAGGGGTCATCTTCGATGTAGTCGAACACACGGACATCGGCAGCGGTCTCGGAGTCTACCGGAAAGGAGTAACGGAGGGGGAACACAATAAATAACAGAGCAATCAAATGCAACACAAAGCAAGACGCGGCAATACGCGGTACTAAGGGTGCCCTAACGCGGTAAGAGGGGATACCGGCGAAGGGGGGAAACATCCGGGAAAGTATCCCCGGTGTTTTGCATTTTCGGGCAAAGGAGCCGGAGGGGGAAAGTTGCGAGTTGGATAGGTTAGAGAGGTGTGGTGGACGAACGGGTTGCATATCCGGAATCGCCTCGTCGTTCTGAGCAACTTTCATGTAGAAAGTATTTTCATCTGAGCTACGGTTTATTTTATATGATTTTCTAAAGTTTTAATCATTTTTAGAATTTATTTAACTATTTAATTCTAACATTATCCAGAATAGTGCATGCTGACGTCATGATGACGTCAGCAGTCAACAGGGAGTTGACTGGGTCAGTCTGACGTGTGGGTCCCGTTCGTCATCGACTAGACTAACTAATCATGATTAATTAGTTAACTAAGTGATTAGATTAATTAAATATAATTAGTTAAGTTAATTGATCCTTTAATTAATTAATTAACATATTTTAGTTTTATTTTTATTTCTTAGTATTCCTTTTTTTTGTTCTAAAGGGCGTGGGCCCTGTTGTCCAGTGGCCGAGGGCCTTAGCGGGTGCTGGTTAGCGGGCGCGGGCACTGGAGCGTAACGGGTGTGGGCGCGCGCCCGATAGGGCGAACCCGGGTGCGCGGGCGACGACCGCCGTGGCGCGGCGGGGCGCCGGAGTTGGCCGCGGGGCCGACGGCGATTGGCGCGAGCTGGAACGGCGACCGCGG
>NC_041390.1:604413285-604439186 GCF_002162155.2 Triticum dicoccoides | reverse complement strand
AGGGTTCGGATCGATGGGGGGATAAGGGGAGTGGGGTGGACCGGATGGGCCAATTGGGCTGCAGCTGGGTCGGTTGGCCCAGGGGATTAGAGGGTTTTCCTCTCTGTCTTTTGTTAGTTGTGTTTTCTGCCCTTTTGTATTTTCTTTTCTTTTTATTTAATCTTTCAAATTATTTTTGTTTTGTAAATCATATAGTTAGCACCAAAATTAGTAATAGTAGTTATACCATTGTCACAATTATTTTTGTAGTTCTAAAAATACAGTTTCAATAATTTAATCATTTAAGAGATGTTTAAATAATTGTTTCGGCTACTGTTTTACTTATCTTAGAACATTTAGTTACTTTATAAAAATGTGGTTTCTTCACCAATATTTAATATGGATTATTTGGCTCGCTCCAAACATTTTAGTTTTAATATTTAAAAACTTTTATTGTTTGCTTGATTTTGAATTTGAATTCGAACCGTTCTCGGACTAACGCGAGATTAGCAACAGTAATCGAGGTGACGTGGCATCATTAGCAGAGTTTCACTGTAGCCTAATTATCCGGGCGTCACATATATAAAGGAGTGGAGGAAGGGGCCGGCCAAGGAGGGTGGCGCGCCCTAGGGGGGAGTCCAACTCCCACAGGGAGTAGGACTCCCCTTTTTCCTATTAGGAGTAGGAGAGGGAAGGAAGAGGAAGGAGGGAGGAAGGAAAGGGGGGCCAGGCCCCCCTCCCAATTCGGATTGGGCTCGGGGGGGCGCCCCCTCCCTTGCTCCTTTCCCCTCCTTTCCACTAAGGCCCAATAAGGCCCATATACCTCCCGGGGGGTTCCGATAACCTCCCGTTGATCCGGTATTGTCCCAATCTCACCCGGAACCTTTCCGGTGTCCAAATATAGTCGTCCAATATATCAATCTTTATGTCTCGACCATTTCGAGACTCCTCGTCAAGTCCATGATAACATCCGGGACTCTGAACAACCTTCGGTACATCAAAATATATAAACTCATAATGAAACTGTCATCGTAACGTTAAGCGTGCGGACCCTACGGGTTCGAGAACAATGTAGACATGACTGAGACACGTCTCCGGTCAATAACCAATAGAGGAACCTGGATGCTCATATTGGCTCCTACATATTCTACGAAGATATTTATCGGTCAGACCGCATAACAACATACGTTTGTTCCCTTTGTCATCGGTATGTTACTTGCCTGAGATTCGATCGTCGGTATCTCAATACCTAGTTCAATCTCGTTACCGGCAAGTCTCTTTACTTGTTCTGTAATACATCATCTTGCAACTAACTTATTAGTTGCATTGCTTGCAAGGCTTAAGTGATGTGCATTACCGAGAGGGCCCATAGATACCTCTCCGACAATCGGAGTGACAAATCATAATCTCGAAATACGCCAACCCAACATGTACCTTTGGAGACACCTGTAGAGCACCTTTATAATCTCCCAGTTACATTGTGACGTTTGGTAGCACACAAAGTGTTCCTCCGGTAAACGGGAGTTGCATAATCTCATAATCATAGGAACATGTACAAGTCATGAAGAAAGCAATAGCAACAAACTAAACGATCAAGTGCTAAGCTAACCAAATGGGTCAAGTCAATAACATCATTCTCCTAATGATGTGATCTTGTTAATCAAATGACAACTCATGTCTATGGTTAGGAAACATAACCATCTTCAATTAACGAGCTAGTCAAGTAGAGGCATACTAGTGACACTTTGTTTGTTTATGTATTCACACAAGTATTATGTTTCCGGTTAATACAATTCTAGCATGAATAATAAACATTTATCATGATATAAGGAAATAAATAATAACTTTATTATTGCTCTAGGGCATATTTCCTTCAGTCTCCCACTTGCACTAGAGTCAATAATCTAGATTACACAGTAATGATTCTAACACCCATGGAGCCTTGGTGCTGATCATGTTTTGCTCGTGGAAGAGGCTTAGTCAATGGGTCTGCTACATTCAGATCCATATGTATCTTGCAAATCTCAATGTCTCCCACCTGAACTAGATCCCGGATGGAATTGAAGCGTCTCTTGATGTGCTTGGTTCTCTTGTGAAATCTGGATTCCTTTGCCAAGGCAATTGCACCAGTATTGTCACAAAAAAATTTCATTGGACCCGATGCACTAGGTATGACACCTAGATCGGATATGAACTCCTTCATCCAGACTCCTTCATTTGCTGCTTCCGAAGCAGCTATGTACTCCACTTCACATGTAGATCCCGCCACGATGCTTTGTTTAGAATTGCACCAACTGACAGCTCCACCATTTAATGTAAATACGTATCCGGTTTGCGATTTAGAATTGTTCGGATCAGTGTCAAAGCTTGCATCAACGTAACCATTTAGGATGAGCTCTTTGTCACCTCCATATACGAGAAACATATCCTTAGTCCTTTTCAAGTATTTCAGGATGTTCTTGACCGCTGTCCAGTGATCCACTCCTGGATTACTTTAGTACCTCCCTGCTAGACTTATAGCAAGGCACACATCAGGTCTGGTACACAGCATTGCATACATGATAGAGCCTATGGCTGAAGCATAGGGAACATCTTTCATTTTCTCTCTATCTTCTGAAGTGGTCGGGCATTGAGTCTTACTCAACTTTACACCTTGTAACACAGGCAAGAATCCTTTCTTTGCTTGATCCATTTTAAACTTCTTCAAAACTTTGTCAAGGTATGTGCTTTGTGAAAGTCCAATTAAGCGTCTTGATCTATCTCTATAGATCTTAATGCCCAATATGTAAGCAGCTTCACCGAGGTCTTTCATTGAAAAACTCTTATTCAAGTATCCCTTTATGCTATCCAGAAATTTCTATATCATTTCTGATTAGTAATATGTCATCCACATATAATATCAGAAATGCTACAGAGCTCCCACTCACTTTCTTGTAAATACAAGCTTCTCCAAAAGTCTGTATAAAACCAAATGCTTTGATCACACTATCAAAGCGTTTATTCCAACTTCGAGATGCTTGCACCAGTCCATAAATGGATCGCTGGAGCTTGCACACTTTGTTAGCTCCCTTTGGATCAACAAAACCTTCCGGCTGCATCATATACAACTCTTCTTCCAGAAATCCATTCAGGAATGCAGTTTTGACATCCATCTGCCAAATTTCATAATCATAAAATGCGGCAATTGCTAACATGATTCGGATAGACTTAAGCATCGTTACGGGTGAGAAGGTCTCATCATAGTCAATCCCTTGAACTTGTCGAAAACCTTTTGCGACAAGTCAAGCTTTGTAGACAATAACATTACCGCCAGCATCAGTCTTCTTCTTGAAGATCCATTTATTCTCAATTGCTTGCCGATCATTGGGCAAGTCAACCAAAGTCCACACTTTGTTTTCATACATGGACCCCATCTCAGATTTCATGGCTTCAAGCCATTTTGCGGAATCTGGGCTCACCATCGCTTCTTCATAGTTCGTAGGTTTATCATGATCTAGTAGCATGACTTCCAGAACAGGATTACTTAACCACTCTGGTGCGGATCTTACTCTAGTTGATCTACGAGGTTCAGTAGTAACTTGTTCTGAAGTTTCATGATCATCATCATTAGCTTCCTCACTAATTGGTGTAGGTGTCACAGAAACCGGTTTCTGTGATGTACTACTTTCCAATAAGGGAGTAGGTACAGTTACCTCATCAAGTTCTACTTTTCTCCCACTCACTTCTTTCGAGAGAAACCCCTTCTCTAGAAAAACTCCGAATTTAGCAACAAAAGTCTTGCCTTCGGATCTGTGATAGAAGGTGTACCCAATAGTCTCCTTTGGGTATCCTATGAAGACACATTTCTCCGATTTGGGTTCGAGCTTATCAGGTTGAAGCTTTTTCACATAAGCATCGCAGCCCCAAACTTTCAGAAACGACAACTTTGGTTTCTTGCCAAACCACAGTTCATAAGGCATCGTCTCAACGGATTTCGATGGTGTCCTATTTAACATGAATGCAGCCGTCTCTAAAGCATAACCCCAAAATGATAACGGTAAATCAGTAAGAGACACCATAGATCGCACCATATGTAATAAAGTATGATTACGATGTTCGGACACACCATTACGCTGTGGTGTTCCGGGTGGCGTGAGTTGCGAAACTATTCCACATTTTTTCAAATGTAGACCAAACTCGTAACTCAAATATTCTCCTCCACGATCAGATCATAGAAACTTTATTTTCTTGTTACGATGATTTTCAACTTCACTATGAAATTCTTTGAACTTTTCAAATGTTTCAAACTTATGTTCCATTAAGTAGATATACCCATATCTGCTTAAATCATCTGTGAAGGTGAGAAAATAACGATATCCGCCACGAGCCTCAACATTCATTGGACCACATACATCTGTATGTATGATTTCCAACAAATCCATTGCTCTCTCCATAGTACCGGAGAACGGTGTTTTAGTCATCTTACCCATGAGGCACGGTTCACAAGTACCAAGTGATTCATAATCAAGTGGTTCCAAAAGTCCATCAGTATGGAGTTTCTTCATGCGCTTTATACCGATATGACCTAAACAACAGTGCCACAAATAAGTTGCACTATCGTTATCAACTCTGCATCTTTTGATTTCAACATTATGAATATGCGTATCACTACTATCGAGATTCATCAAAAATAGACCACTCTTCAAGGGTGCATGACCATAAAAGATATTACTCATATAAATAGAACAACCATTATTCTCTGATTTAAATGAATAACCGTCTCGCATCAAACAAGATCCAGATGTAATGTTCATGCTCAACGCTGGCACCAAATAACAATTATTTAGGTCTAATACTAATCCCGAAGGTAGATGTAGAGGTAGCGTGCCGACCGCGATCACATCGACTTTGGAACCATTTCCCACGTGCATCGTCACCTCGTCCTTAGCCAATCTTCGCTTGATCCGTAGCCCCTGTTTAGAGTTGCAAATGTTAGCAACAGAACCAGTATCAAATACCTAGGTGCTACTGCGAGCATTAGTAAGGTACACATCAATAACATGTATATCACATATACCCTTGTTCACTTTGCCATCCTTCTTATCCGCCAAATACTTGGGGTAGTTCCGCTTCCAGTGACCAGTCTGCTTGCAGTAGAAGCACTCAGTCTCAGGCTTAGGTCCAGACTTGGGTTTCTTCTCCTGAGTAGCAACTTGTTTGCTGTTCTTCTTGAAGTTCCCTTTCTTCTTCCCTTTGCCCTTTTTCTTGAAACTGGTGGTCTTATTGACCATCAACACTTGATGCTCCTTCTTGATTTCTACCTTCGCGGCTTTTAGCATTGCGAAGAGCTCAGGAATAGTCCTATTCATCCCTTGCATATTATAGTTCATCACGAAGCTTTTGTAGCTTGGTGGCAGTGATTGAAGAACTCTGTCAATGACACTATCAACAGGAAGATTAACCCCCAGTTGAGTCAAGTGATTATGATACCCAGACATTTTGAGTATATGTTCACTAACAGAACTATTCTCCTCCATCTTGCAGCTATAGAACTTATTGGAGACTTCATATCTCTCAATCCGGGCATTTGCTTGAAATATTAACTTCACCTCCTGGAACATCTCATATGCTCCATGACGTTCAAAATGTCGTTGAAGTCCCGATACTAAGCCGTAAAGCATGGCACACTGAACTATCGAGTAGTCATCAGCTTTGCTCTGCCAGACGTTCATAACATCTGCTGTTGCTCCAGCAGCAGGCCTGGCACCCAGCGGTCCTTCCAGGACGTAATTCTTCTGTGCAGCAATGAGGATAATCCTCAAGTTACGGACCCATTCCGTGTAATTACTACCATCATATTTCAACATTGCTTTCTCAAGGAACGCATTAAAATTCAACGGAACAACAGCACGAGCCATATATCTACAATCAAACATAGACAAGGAAGATACTATCAGGTACTAAGTTCATGATAAATTTAAGTTCAATTAATCATATTACTTAAGAACTCCCACTTAGAAAGATATCCCTCTAATCCTCTTAAGTGATCATGTGATCCAAATCAACTAAACCATGTCCGATCATCACGTGAGATGGAGTAGTATCAATGGTGGACATCAATATGTTGATCATATCTACTATATGATTTGAAGGAAATATGCCCTAGAGGCAATAATAAAGTTATTATTTATTTCCTTATATCATGATAAAAGTTTATTATTCATGCTAGAATTGTATTAACCGGAAACATAATACATGTGTGAATACATAGACAAACAGAGTGTCACTAGTATGCCTCTACTTGACTAGCTCATTAATCAAAGATGGTTATGTTTCCTAACCATGGACAAAGAGTTGTCATTTGATTAACGGGATCACATCGTTAGTTGAATGATCTGATTGACATGACCCATTCCATTAGCTTAGCACCCGATCGTTTAGTATGTTGCTATTGCTTTCTTCATGACTTATACATGTTCCTATGACTATGAGATTATGTAACTCCCGTGTGCCGGAGGAACACTTTGTGTGCAACCAAACGTCACAACGTAACTGGGTGATTATAAAGGTGCTCTACAGGTGTCTCCAAAGGTACATGTTGGGTTGACGTATTTCGAGATTAGGATTTGTCACTCCGATCGTCGGAGAGGTATCTCAGGGCCCTCTCGTTAATGCACATCACTTAAGCCTTGCAAGCATTGCGACTAATGAGTTAGTTGCGGGATGATGTATTACGGAACGAGTAAAGAGACTTGCCGGTAACGAGATTGAACTAGGTATTGGATACCGAAGATCGAATCTCGGGCAAGTAACATACCGATGACAAAGGGAACAACGTATGTTGTTATGCGGTCTGACCGATAAAGATCTTCGTAGAATATGTAGGAGCCAATATGGGCATCCAGGTCCCGCTATTGGTTATTGACCGGAGACGTATCTCGGTCATGTCTACACTGTTCTCGAACCCGTAGGGTCCGCACGCTTAAGGTTTCGATGACAGTTATATTATGAGTTTATACGTTTTGATATACCGAAGGTTGTTCGGAGTCCTGGATGAGATCACGGACATGACGAGGAGTCTCGAAATGGTCGAGACATAAAGATTGATATATTGGAAGCCTATGTTTGTATATCGGAAGTGTTCCGGGTGAAATCGAGATTTTACCGGAGTACTGGGAGGTTACCGGAACCCCCCGGGAGCTATATGGGCCTTAGTGGGCCTTAGTGGAAGAAGAGGAGAGGCGGCCAGGGCTGGGACGCGCGCCCCTCCCCCCTAGTCCGAATAGGACAAGGAGAGAGGGCCGGCGCCCCCCTCCTTCTCTCTCTCTCTTCTCCACCTCACGAATCCTATTCCAACTAGGATTGGGGGAGAAGTCCTACTCCCAGAGGGAGTAGGACTCCTCCTGGCGCGCCCTATGATGGCCGGCCGGCCTCCCCCTCTTGAACCTTTATATACGGAGGCATGGGCACCCCAGAGACACACAAGTTGATCCACGTGATCATATTCTTTGCCGTGTGCGGCGCCCCCTTCCACCATAGTCCTCGATAATATTGTAGGGGTGCTTAGGCGAAGCCCTGCGATGGTAGTACATCAAGATCGTCACCACGCCGTCGTGCTGACGGAACTCTTCCCCGACACTTTGCTGGATCGGAGTCCGGGGATCGTCATCGAGCTGAACGTGTGCTAGAACTCGGAGGTGCCGTAGTTTCGGTGCTTGATCGGTCGGGCCGTGGAGACGTACGACTACATCAACCAAACGCTTCTGTTGTCGATCTACAAGGGTACATAGATCACACTCTCCCCTCTCGTTTCTATGCATCACCATGATCTTGCGTGTGCGTAGGAATTTTTTTGAAATTACTACGTTCCCCAACATGATTCACGCTCGACCTTTCGGTCTCCGTGTTCCGAGGCCATATCTGTTATATGCTAGGCTCGTCAAGTTAAACCTGAGTATTCCGCGTGTGCAACTGTTTTGCACCCTTTGTATTTGAACGTAGAGCCTATCACACCCGATCATCATGTGGTGTCTCAGCACGAAGAACTTTCGCAACGGTGCATACTCAGGGAGAACACTTATACTTTGATAATTTAGTGTGGGATCATCTTATAATGGTACCGTCAATCAAAGCAAGATAAGATGCATAAAAGATAAACATCACATGCAATCAATATAAGTGATATGATATGGCCATCATCATCTTGTGCTTGTGATCTCCATCTCCGAAGCATCGTCATGATCACCATCGTCACCGGCGCGACACCTTGATGTCCATCGTAGCATCATTGTCGTCTCGCCAATCTTATGCTTCCACGACTATTGCTACCGCTTAGTGATAAAGTAAAGCATTACAGCGCGATTGCATTGCATACAATAAAGCGACAACCATATGGCTCCTGCCAGTTGCCGATAACTCGGTTACAAAACATGATCATCTCATACAATAAAATTTAGCATCATGTCTTGACAATATCACATCACAACATGCCCTGCAAAAACAAGTTAGACGTCATCTACTTTGTTGTTGCAAGTTTTATGTGGCTGCTACGGGCTTAGAAAGAACCGTTCTTACCTACGCATCAAAACCACAACGATAGTTTGTCAAGTTGGTGCTGTTTTAACCTTCGCAAGGACCGGGCGTAGCCACACTCAGTTTAACTAAAGTTGGAGAAACTGACACCCGCCAGCCACCTGTGTGCAAAGCACGTCGGTAGAACCAGTCTCGCGTAAGCGTACGCGTAATGTCGGTCCGGGCCGCTTCATCCAACAATACCGCCGAACCAAAGTATGACATGCTGGTAAGCAGTATGACTTATATCGCCCACAACTCACTTGTGTTCTACTCGTGCATAACATCAATGCATAAAACCTAGGCTCGGATGCCACTGTTGGGGAACGTAGTAATTTCAAAAAATTTCCTACGCACACGCAAGATCATGGTGATGCATAGCAACGAGAGGGAAGAGTGTTGTCTACATGCCCTCGTAGACCGGAAGCAGAAGCGTTAGCACAACGCGGCTGATGTAGTCATACGTCTTCACGGCCCGACCGATCAAGCACCGAAACTACGGCACCTCCGAGTTCTAGCACACGTTCAGCTCGATGATGATCCCCGGACTCCGATCCAGCAAAGTGTCGGGGATGAGTTCCGTCAGCACGACGGCATGGTGACGGTCTTGATGTTCTACCGTCGCAGGGCTTCGCCTAAGCACCTCTACAATATTATCGAGGATTATGGTGGAGGGGGGCACCGCACACAGCTAAGAGATCAATGATCAATAGTTGTCTATGGGGTGCCCCCTTGCCCTCGTATATAAAGGAGTGGAGGAGGGGGCCGGCCAAGGAGGGTGGCGCGCCCTGGGGGGAGTCCAACTCCCACAGGGAGTAGGACTCCCCTTTTTCCTATTAGGAGTAGGAGAGGGAAGGAAGAGGAAGGAGGGAGGAAGGAAAGGGGGGCCGGCCCCCCTCCCAATCCGGATTGGGCTTGGGGGGGGGGCCCTCCCTTGCTCCTTTCCCCTCCATTCCACTAAGGCCCAATAAGGCCCATATACCTCCCGGGGGGTTCCGATAACCTCCCGTTGATCCGGTATTGTCCCAATCTCACCCAGAACCTTTCTGGTGTCCAAATATAGTCGTCCAATATATCGATCTTTATGTCTCGACCATTTCGAGACTCCTCGTCAAGTCCGTGATCACATCCGGGACTCCGAACAACCTTCGGTACATCAAAATATATAAACTCATAATGAAAATGTCATCGTAACATTAAGCGTGCGGACCCTACGGGTTCGAGAACAATGTAGACATGACCGAGACACGTCTCCGGTCAATAACCAATAGCAGAACCTGGATGCTCATATTGGCTCCTACATATTCTACGAAGATCTTTATCGGTTAGACCGCAAAACAACATACGTTTGTTCCCTTTGTCATCGGTATGTTACTTGCCCGAGATTCGATCGTCGGTATCTCAATACCTAGTTCAATCTCGTTACCGTCAAGTCTCTTTACTCGTTTTGTAATACATCATCTTGCAACTAACTTATTAATTGCATTGCTTGCAAGGCTTAAGTGATGTGCATTACCGAGAGGGCCTAGAGATACCTCTCCGACAATCGGAGTGACAAATCCTAATCTCGAAATACGCCAACCCAACATGTACCTTTGGAGACACCTGTAGAGCACCTTTATAATCACCCAGTTACGTTGTGACGTTTAGTAGCACACAAAGTGTTCCTCCGGTAAACAGGAGTTGCATAATCTCATAGTCATAGGAACATGTATAAGTCATGAAGAAAGCAATAGCAACAAACTAAACAATCAAGTGCTAAGCTAACGAAATGGGTCAAGTCAATCACATCATTCTCCTAATGATGTGATCTCATTAATCAAATGACAACTCATGTCTATGGTTAGGAAACATAACCATCTTCGATTAACGAGCTAGTCAAGTAGAGGCATACTAGTGACACTTTGTTTGTTTATGTATTCACACAAGGATTATGTTTCCGGTTAATACAATTCTAGCATGAATAATAAACATTTATCATGATATAAGGAAATAAATAATAACTTTATTATTGCCTCTAGGGCATATTTCCTTCAGGCTGAGGGTATGAACCAGTAGCTATGTGTTTGATCTCTCTCTCTCTCTCTCGTGTTCTTGAGGTGTTACGATCTTGATGTATCGCGAGCTTTGCTATTATATTTGGATCCTATGATGTTTCTTCCCCCCTCTACTCTCTTGTAATGGATTGAGTTTCCCCTTTGAAGTTATCTTATCGGATTGAGTCTTTAAAGATTTGAGAACACTTGATGTATGTCTTGCCGTGCGTATCTGTGGTGACAATGGGATATCACGTGATTCACTTGATGTATGTTTTGGTGATCAACTTGCGGGTTCCGCCCATGAACCTATGCATAGGGGTTGGCACACGTTTTCGTCGTGATTCTCCAGTAGGAACTTTGGGGCACTCTTTGAGGTTCTATGTGTTGGTTGAATAGATGAATCTGAGATTATGTGATGCATATCGTACAATCATACCCACGGATACTTGAGGTGACATTGGAGTATCTAGGTGACATTAGGGTTTTGGTTGATTTGTGTCTTAAGGTGTTATTCTAGTACGAACTCTAGGGCTGTTTGTGACACTTATAGGAATAGACCAACGGATTGATTGGAAAGAATAACTTTGAGGTGGTTTTGTACCCTACCATAATCTCTTCGTTTGTTCTCCGCTATTAGTGACTTTGGAGTGACTCTTTGTTGCATGTTGAGGGATAGTTATGTGATCCAATTATGTTATTATTGTTGAGAGAACTTGCACTAGTGAAAGTATGAACCCTAGGCCTTGTTTCCTAGCATTGCAATACCGTTTACACTCACTTTTATCATTAGTTACCTTGCTGTTTTTATAATTTCAGATTACAAAAACCTTTATCTACCATCCATATACCACTTGTATCACCATCTCTTCGCCGAACTAGTGCACCTATACAATTTACAATTGTATTGGGTGTTGGGGAACGTAGTAATTTCAAAAAAATTCCTACGCACACGCAAGATCATGGTGATGCATAGCAACGAGAGGTGAGAGTGTTGTCTTCGTACCCTCGTAGACCGTTCGCGGAAGCGTTATATCAATGCGGTTGATGTAGTCATACATCTTCACGTCCGACCGATCCAAGTACCGAAAGCACGGCACCTCCGAGTTCTGCACACGTTCGGCTCGGTGACGTCCTCGCCTTCTCGATCTAGCAAGAGGGTCGAAGTTGTAGATGAGTACCGGCAGCACGACGGCATGGTGACGGTGTTGGTGAAGAACAATCTCCGCAGGGCTTCGCCTAAGCACTACGAAAACTATGACGGAGGATAAACTAGAGGGGTCGGGGTTGCCGGCACACGGCTTGGTGTTTCTTGATGTGTCTTTGGTGCTAGCCCTACCCCTCTATTTATATGTTGAGCCCTGGGGTCGAAACTTGGAGTAAAAGCCTCCTCAAAGTCGGTTTCACCCGAAAGGAAACAGTCCTTCTCGGATTCCAGGGCTAGACGCCAGGGTTCCCGGCATCTACCCCCTAGACGTCAGGGTTCCTGGCGTCTAGCCTCTGGTCTCCGAAAAACTTCCTTTTGCACTTTCCAAAAGCCTCATGGGCTTTCCCCTTTGGCCCAGATAAAGTGTTCTCGTGCCCAAACATTTCGGGAAACATCCGGAACCCCTTCCGGTGAATTTCGGAACCCTTCCGGAGATCAAACACTACTATCCCATATATCAAACTTTGTCTCCGGACCATTCCGGAGTTCCTCGTCATGTTCGTGATCTCATCCCAGACTCCGAACAACATTCGTTCATCAACATACATAACTCATATAGTACTATATCGTCAACAAACGTTAAGCGTGCGGACCCTACGGGTTCGAGAACTATGTAGACATGACCAAGACACCTCTCTGGTCAATAACCAATAGCGGGACCTGGATGCCCATATTGGCTCCTACATATTCTACGAAGATCTTTATCGGTCAGACCGCATAACATCATACGTTGTTCCCTTTGTCATCGGTATGTTACTTACCCGAGATTCGATCGTCGATATCTCAATACCTAGTTCAATCTCGTTACCGGCAAGTCTCTTTACTCATTCCGTAATACATCATCCCGCAACTAACTCATTAGTTGCAAGGCTTATAGTGATGTGCATTACCGAGTGGGCCTAGAGATACCTCTCCGACAATCGGAGTGACAAATCCTAATCTTGAAATACGCCAACCCAACAAGTACCTTTGGAGACACCTGTAGAACACCTTTATAATCACCCAGTTACGTTGTGACATTTGGTGGCACACAAAGTGTTCCTCCGGTAAATGGGAGTTGCATAATCTCATAGTCATAGGAACATGTATTAGTCATGAAGAAAGCAATAGCAACAAACTAAATGATCAAGTGCTAAGCTAACAGAATGGGTCAAGTCAATCACATCATTCTCCTAATGATGTGATCCCGTTAATCAAATGACAACTCATGTCTATGGTTAGGAAACTTAACCATCTTTGATCAACGAGCTAGTCAAGTAGAGGCATACTAGTGACACTCTGTTTGTCTATGTATTCACACATGTATTATGTTTCCGGTTAATACAATTCTAGCATGAATAATAAACATTTATCATGAAATAAGGAAATAAATAATAACTTTATTATTGCCTCTAGGGCATATTTCCTTCAATCTCGCACTTGCACTAGAGTCAATAATCTAGATCACATCGCCATGTGATTTAACATCAATAGTTCACATCACCATGTGGTTAACACCCATAGTTCACATCGTCATGTGACCAACAACCATAGGATTTACTAGTGTCAATAATCTAGTTCACATCGCTATGTGATTAACACCCAAAGAGTACTAAGGTGTGATCATGTTTTGCTTGTGAGAGAACTTTAGTCAACGGGTCTGCAACATTCATATCCGTATGTATTTTGCAAATTCTATGTCAACAATGCTCTGCACGGAGCTACTCTAGCTAATTGCTCCCACTTTCAATATGTATCCAGATTGAGACTTAGAGTCATCTAGATCAGTGTCAAAACTTGCATCGACGTAACCCTTTACGACGAACCTTTTGTCACCTCCATAATCGAGAAACATATCCTTACTCCGGTAAGGATAATTTTGACCAATGTCCAGTGATCTACTCCTAGATCACTATTGTACTCCCTTGCCAAACTCAGGGCAGGGTATACAATAGGTCTGGTACACAACATGGCATACTTTATAGAACCTATGGCTGAGGCATAGGGAATGACTTTCATTCTCTTTCTATCTTCTCCCGTGGTCGGGATTTGAGTCTTACTCAATTTCACACCTTGTAACACAGGCAAGAACTCTTTCTTTGACTGTTCTATTTTGAACTATTTCAAAATCTTGTCAAGGTATGTACTCATTGAAAAAACTTATCAAGCGTCTTGATCTATCTCTATAGATCTTGATGCTTAATATGTAAGCAGCTTCACTGAGGTCTTTCTTTCAAAAACTCCTTTCAAACGCTCCTTTATGCTTTGCAGAATAATTCTACATTATTTCCGATCAATAATACGTCATTCACATATACTTATCAGAAATGCTGTAGTGCTCCCACTCACTTTCTTGTAAATACAGGCTTCACCGCAAGTCTGTATAAAACTATATGCTTTGATCAAATTATCTAAGCGTATATTCCAACTCCGAGATGCTTGCACCAGTCCATAGATGGATCGCTAGAGCTTGCATATTTCCTTAGCACCTTTAGATTGACAAAACCTTTCTGGATGCATCATATACAACTCTTCTTTAATAAATTCATTAAGGAATGCATTTTTGTTTATCCATTTGCTAGATTTCATAAAATGCGGCAATTGCTAACATGATACGGACATACCTAAGCATAGATACGAGTGAGAAATTCTCATCGTAGTCAACACCTTGAACTTGTCAAAAACCTTTTTGCGACAATTCTAGCTTTGTAGATAGTAACACTACTATCAGCGTCCGTCTTCCTCTTGAAGATCCATTTAATCTCAATGGCTCGCCGATCATTGGGCAAGTCAATCAAAGTCCATACTTTGTTCTCATACATGGATCTCATCTCAGATTTCATGGCCTCAAGCCATTTCGTGGAATCTGGGCTCATCATCGCTTCCTCATAATTCGTAGGCTCATCATGGCCAAGTAACATGAGCTCCAGAATAGGATTACCGTACCACTCTGGTGCGGATCTCACTCTGGTTTACCTACGAGGTTCGGTAGTAACTTGATCTGAAGTTACATGATCATCATCATTAGCTTCCTCACTAATTGGTGTAGTAGTCACAGGAACAGATTTCTGTGATGAACTACTTTCCAATAAGGGAGCAGGTACAGTTACCTCATCAAGTTCTACTTTCCTCCCACTCACTTCTTTCGAGAGAAACTCCTTCTCTAGAAAGGATCCATTCAAAGCAATGAATATCTTGCCTTCGGATCTGTGATAGAAGGTGTACCCAACATTTTCTTTTGGGTATCCTATGAAGACGCACTTCTCCGATTTGAGTTTGAGCTTATCAGGTTGACACTTTTTCACATAAGCATTGCAACCTCAAACTTTAAGAAACGACAGCTTAGGTTTCTTGCCAAACCATAGTTCATACGGTGTCGTCTCAACGGATTTAGATGGTGCCCTATTTAACGTGAATGCAGCTGTCTCTAATGCATAGAGACATCATAGATCGCACCATATCTAATAAAGTACGGTTATGACGTTCAGACACACCATTACACTGTGGTGTTCCAGGTGGCGTGAGTAGTGAAACTATTTCACATTGTTTTTAACTGAAGGCCAAACTCGTAACTCAAATATTTTACTTCTGCGATCATATCGTAGAAACTTTTATTTTTGTTGCGATGATTCTCCACTTCACTCTGAAATTCTTTGACTTTTCAAATGTTTCAGACTTGTGTTTCATCAAGTAGATATACTCATATCTGCTCAAATCATCTGTGAAGATCAGAAAATAATGATACCTGCCGCGAGCCTCAATATTCATCGGACCACATACATCAGTATGTATGATTTCCAACAAATCTGTTGCTCGCTCCATTGTTCCGGAGAACGGAGTCTTAGTCATCTTGCCCATGAGGCATGGTTCGCAAGCATCAACTGATTCATAATCAAGTGATTCCAAAAGCCCATCAGCATGGATTTTCTTCATGCGCTTTACACCAATATGACCTAAACGGCAGTGCCACAAATAAGTTGCACTATCATTATTAACTTTGCATCTTTTGGTTTCAATATTATGAATATGTGTATCACTACGATCGAGATCCAACGAACCATTTTCATTGGGTGTGTAACCATATAAGGTTTTATTCATGTAAACAGAACAACAATTTATTCTCTTACTTAAATGAATAACCGTATTGCAATAAACATGATCAAATCATATTCATGCTCAGCGCAAACACCAAATAACACTTATTTAGGTTCAACACTAATGCCAAAAGTATAGGGAGTGTGCGATGATGATCATATCAATCTTGGAACCACTTCCAATGCACATCGTCACTTCACCCTTAACTAGTCTATGTTCATTCTACAACTCCCGTTTCGAGTTACTACTCTTAGCAACTGAACCAGTATCAAATACCGAGGGGTTGCTATGAACACTAGTAAAATACACATCAATAATTTGTATATCAAATATACCTTTGTTCACTTTGCCATCCTTCTTATCCGCCAAATACTTGGGGTAGTTCCGCTTGCAGTGACCAGTCCCTTTGCAGTAGAAGCACTTAGTCTTAGGCTTAGGTACAGACTTAGGCTTCTTCAATTGAGTAGCAACTTGCTTGTCGTTCTTCTTGAAGTTCCCCTTCTTCCCTTTGCCCTTTTCTTGAAACTAGTGGTCTTGTCAACCATCAACACTTGATGCTTTTCTTGATTTCTACCTTCGTCGATTTCAGCATCACGAAGAGCTTGGGAATTGTTTTCGTCATCCCCTGCATACTATAGTTCATCACGAGTTCTACTAACTTGGTGATGGTGACTAGAGAATTCTGTCAATCACTATCTTATCTGGAAGATTAACTTCCACTTGATTCAAGCGATTGTGGTACCCAGACAATCTGAGCACATGCTCAATGCTTGAGCTATTCTCCTCCATCTTTTAGCTATAGAACTTGTTGGAGACTTCATATCTCTCAACTCGGGTATTTGCTTGAAATATTAACTTCAACTCCTGGAACATCTCATATGGTCCATGACGTTCAAAACGTCTTTGAAGTCCCGATTCTAAGCCGGTTAAGCATGGTGCACTAAACTATCAAGTAGTCATCATATTGAGCTAGCCAAATGTTCATAACATCTGCATCTGCTCCTGCAATAGGTTTGTCACCTAGCGGTGCATCAAAGACATAATTCTTCTGTGCAGCAATGAGGATAAACCTCAGATCACGGATCCAATCCGCATCATTGCTACTAACATCTTTCAACTTAGTTTTCTCTAGGAACATATAAAAAATAAAACAGGGGAGCTAAACGCGAGCTATTGATCTACAACATAGATATGCTAATACTACCAGGACTAAGTTCATGATAAATTAAAGTTCAATTAATCATATTACTTAAGAACTCCCACTTAGAAAGACATCCCTCTAATCTTCTAAGTGATCACGTGATCCAAATCAACTAAACCATAACCGATCATCACGTGAAATGGAGTAGCTTTAAATGGTGAACATCAATATGTTGATCATATCTACTATATGATTCACGCTCGACCTTTCGGTCTTAGTGTTCCGAGGCCATATCTGCATATGCTAGGCTCATCAAGTTTAACCTGAGTATTCTGTGTGTGCAAAACTGGCTTGCACCCGTTGTAGATGGATGTAGAGCTTATCACACCCGATCATCACATGGTGTCTGGGCACGACGAACTTTGGCAACGGTGCATACTCAGGGAGAACACTTTTATCTTGAAATTTAGTGAGAGATCATCTTATAATGCTACCGTCAATCAAAGCAAGATAAGATGCATAAAAGATAAACATCACATGCAATCAATATAAGTGATATGATATGGCCATCATCATCTTGTGCTTGTGATCTCCATCTCCGAAGCACCGTCATGATCACCATCGTCACCGGCGCGACACCTTGATCACCATCGTAGCATCGTTGTCGTCTCGCCAATCTTATGCTTCCACGACTATCGCTACCGCTTAGTGATAAAGTAAAGCATTACAGCGCAATTGCATTGCATACAATAAAGCGACAACCATATGGCTCCTGCCAGTTGCCGATAACTCGGTTACAAAACATGATCATCTCATACAATAAAATTTAGCATCATGTCTTGACCATATCACATCACAACATGCCCTGCAAAAACAAGTTAGACGTCCTCTACTTTGTTGTTGCAAGTTTTACGTGACTGCTACGGGCTTAAGCAAGAACCGTTCTTACCTACGCATCAAAACCACAATGATAGTTTGTCAAGTTGGTGCTGTTTTAACCTTCGCAAGGACCGGGCGTAGCCACACTTGGTTCAACTAAAGTTGGGGAACTGACACCCACCAGCCACCTGTGTGCAAAGCACGTCGGTAGAACCAGTCTCGCGTAAGCGTACGCGTAATGTCGGTCTGGGCTGCTTCATCCAACAATACCGCTGAACCAAAGTATGACATGCTGGTAAGCAGTATGATTTATATCGCCCACAACTCACTTGTGTTCTACTCGTGCACAACATCAACGCATAAAACTTAGGCTCGGATGCCACTGTTGGGGAACGTAGTAATTTCAAAAAATTTCCTACGCACATGCAAGATCATGGTGATGCATAGCAACGAGAGGGGAGAGTGTTGTCTACGTACCCTCATAGACCGTTCGTGGAAGCGTTATATCAACGTGGTTGATGTAGTCGTACGTCTTCACGTCCAACCGATCCAAGTACTGAAAGCACGGCACCTTCGAGTTCTGCACACGTTCGGCTCGGTGACGTCCTCGCCTTCTCGATCCAGCAAGAGGGGGGAAGTAGTAGATGAGTTCCGGCAGCACGACAGCGTGGTGACGGTGTTGGTGAAGAACAATCTCCGCAGGGCTTCGCCTAAGCACTACGAAAACTATGACGGAGGATAAACTAGAGGGGACGGGGTTGTCGGCACACGGCTTGGTGTTTCTTGATGTGTCTTTGGTGCTAGCCCTACCCCTCTATTTATATGTTGAGCCCTGGGGTCGAAACTTGGAGTAAAAGCCTCCTCAAAGTCGGTTTCGCCCGAAAGGCAAGAGTCCTTCTCGGACTCTAGGGCTAGACGCCAGGGTTCCCGACGTCTACCCCCTGGACGCCAGGGTTCCTGGCGTCTAGCCTATGGTCTCCGCAAAACTTCCTTTTGCACTTTCCAAAAGCCTCGTGGGCTTTCCCCTTTGGCCCAGATAAAGTGTTCTCGTGCCCAAACATTTCGGGAAACATCCGGAACCCCTTCCGGTGAATTCTGGAACCCTTCCGGAGATCAAACACTACTATCCCATATATCAAACTTTGTCTCCGGACCATTCCGGAGTTCCTCGTCATGTCCATGATCTCATCCCGGACTCCGAACAACATTCGGTCATCAACATACATAACTCATATAGTACTATATCGTCAACGAACGTTAAGCGTGCGGACCCTATGGGTTCGAGAACTGTGTAGACATGACCGAGACACCTCTCTGGTCAATAACCAATAGCGGGACCTGGATGCCCATATTGGCTCCTACATATTCTACAAAGATCTTTATCGGTCAGACCGCATAACAACATACGTTCTTCCCTTTGTCATCGGTATGTTACTTGCCCGAGATTCGATCGTCTGTATCTCAATACTGTTGGAAATATGCCCTAGAGGCAATAATAAAATGGTTATTATTATATTTCTTTGTTCATGATAATTGTCTATTGTTCATGCTATAATTGTGTTATCCGGAAATCGTAATACATGTGTGAACACATAGACCACAACACGTCCCTAGTGAGCCTCTAGTTGACTAGCTCGTTGATCAAAAGATAGTCATGATTTCCTGACTATGGACATTGGATGTCATTGATAACGGTATCACATCATTAGGAGAATGATGTGATGGACAAGACCCAATCCTAAGCTTAGCTCAAAGATCGTGTAGTTCGTTTGCTGTAGCTTTTCTGAATGTCAAGTATCATTTCCTTAGACCATGAGATTGTGCAACTCCCGGATACCGTAGGAGTGCCTTGGGTGTGCCAAACGTCACAACGTAACTGGGTGACTATAAAGGTACATTACAGGTATCTCCGAAAGTGTCTGTTGGGTTGGTACGAATCGAGACTGGGATTTGTCACTCCGTATGACGGAGAGGTATCTCTGGGCCCACTCGGTAATGCATCATCATAATGAGCTCAATGTGATCAAGTGGTTGATCACGGGATCATGCATTACGGTACGAGTAAAGAGACTTGCCGGTAACGAGACTGAACGAGGTATTGGGATATCGACGATCGAGTCTCGGGCAATTAACGTACCGATTGACAAAGGGAATTGTATACGGATTGATTAAGTCCTCGACATCATGGTTCATCCGATGATATCATCGAGGAGCATGTGGGAGCCAACATGGGTATCCAGATCCCGCTGTTGGTTATTGACCGGAGAGCCGTCTCGGTCATGTCTACGTGTCTCCCGAACCCGTAGGGTCCACACACTTAAGGTTCGGTGACGCTAGGGTTGTAGAGATATGAGTATGCAGTAACCCGAAAGTTGTTCAGAGTCCCGGATGAGATCCCGTACGTCACGAGGAGTTCCAGAATGGTCTGGAGGTGAAGAATTATATATAGGAAGTGCAGTTTCGGCCATCGGGAGAGTTTCGGGGGTCACCGGTATTGTACTGGGACCACCGGAAGGGTCCCGGGGGTCCACCAGGTGGGGCCATCCATCCTGGAGGGCCCCATGGGCTGAAGTGGGGAGGGGAACCAGCCCATAGTGGACTGGTGCGCCCCCCCCCTTTGGGCCACCCATGCACCTAGGGTTGGGAACCCTAGGGGAGGGGGCGCCTCCACTTGCCTTGGGGGGTACTCCACCCCCTTGGCCGCCGCCCCCCCAGGAGATCCCATCTCCTAGGGCCGGTGCACCCCCTAGGGGGCCTATATAAAGGGGGGAGAGGGAGGGCAGGAACACCTCAAGTCTTGGCGCCTCCCTCTCCCCTGCTACACCTCTCCCTCTCGCAGAAGCTCGGTGAAGCCCTGCTGCGATTGTCGTGGTTCTATCTCTGACAGTGATGTAGGGGGGTATGTATGGAGAGGCTAGATCTCAGCTATGGAGAAGTTGTAAACACACCAGGATGTACGAGTTCAGGCCCTTCGCGGAGGAAGTAACAGCCGTACGTCTCGGTGCTCGGAGGCGGTCGATTGGATTATGTGTGTATGAATTCCAGGGGTGCGAACCCTTGCTACTGAGGAGGGGGGTGGCTTATATAGAGTTCGCCAGACCCCTCCGTCCCTCAGTAAGGCAGGGTTAAAATATATTAAGACTGGGCGTTACTGGTAACGTCCCTAATAAAGTGCTATGATGACCATAAAGACTACTTAATGGCCGACCGTTTGCTTGCGGAGTGACTTTAGATCTCCCGTCAGTCGAGTGGTTGGCTTTGTGGTCGAGTGTTTTGAATCCGTCGAGTGGGATACCTTCAAGTCGATTGAAGGGTGACTTCTTCTAGGGATATCCTTGGGTAGGGCTCTTAGGACAGGTCCATGCCCCTACCCTAGGTACACAGCTTCATCATTAGCCCCTGAATGGATCGAGGTTCGAGTGGGGAAGGAGTTGGGGGTCCTTCCGTACTGGATCAATCGTCACGGATGACATTGTCGACTTCTTTCGGTCACCTTGATCCATTCTTGGTCTCTCGTCGAGTGAATTTCCTTACTTGTGAAATACCGAGCGCTGGCACGAGCGGGATCTTCTGCTTGATGGGTTGTTCCGTAGCCCGCGGATTTCGCGGGATTTGAATTTCGGGAAGCGAGCGGGACGGGGGCGGCCGCAATAATCGGATGGGATAGGATGGAAGCTCCTCGATCCCCGCGCCACCTTTTTCGCCACGTACCGCGCGCGCCTGTTGCGGGATTTGACGGGATCGCCTGGGCCTACCGGTCAGCCACTCGGAAGCGGCTCCTTATAAGTTGTCGGCTCGGGCCCCCCCAACAGTGTGCTCTCGCCTTTCCTCCTCCCCCCGCAAGGTCCTCTGCCACCTCCGCTCTCACCCTAGCACCATAGGTCCGTTCGAGCCTCGCCGGCGACGATGGTGAAGGACAAGACGTTGGCTTTGGAGCGCGCGAAGAAGGCGGCGGTGCAGGGGAAGGGGAAGAAGTCCGCTCGGGGCGGATCTTCCTCGAGGACTGCTCTGCCCAGGGATTGGATCCAGGGCGACTGGATGCCCTCGGTGATTCGGCAGGAAGATCTTGACGACATGGTCGAGGGGGGAGTCATTCCCCATGAAGTTGCGCGTCTCCCGGGGAGAGAAGTCGACCCCCAACCTCGTGACGGTGAGTGCGTCCTCCTCGCCACCCATATCGATCGCGGATTTTCTCTACCTCCTCATCCCTTTTTCCAGAGCTTTCTGAACTTCTTCGGAGTGCAGCTCCACCATTTCACTCCCAATTCCATCGTGTATCTTGCGGCTTCCGTTTCCTTGTGCGAAAGTTTCTTGGGTTGCCGCCCTCATTGGGGACTCTTTAAACACATCTTCACTTGCCGTTCCCAATCGGTAAAGAAAGCCAAGTCGAGTGACGAACGGACGCAAGTGATCCAGCTATGCGGGGGCCTGGCAATCCAGATGAGGGGTAAAAGTTCTTTTCCGTCTATCACTTTTCCCGAGTCGGTCCGTGGTTGGCAGTCGACCTGGTTTTATTGCCAAGACCAGGTGACCCCAGGGCAGTCGACTGGTCTTCCCCCTTTCTCTCTGGACCGAGCTCAAAAGCCTGCCTCTCTGCAAGTGCTACCGGAGGAAAAGGCGCAAGTCAAGGTGCTGGTTGGTCGAGTGGTTCAGCTTGTCCGAGAGGGCGTGACCGGCATGAACTTGCTGGAGGTCTTCCTTCGGAGGCACATCCAACCGCTTCAGGCTCGTGACCACCCTATGTGGCTGTACTCGGGTCTCGACGAAACCACTCGAGTTCACCCAGAGGAGGTCACTGACGAGATGCTGGAAGGGTGGCTGTCGAGCATCACAGGGAACAAAGACAACCCCTGAGGAGCCAGGAGGGTTCCCCCGCTTGACAGTACATACGATGTGGACCAGGTCTGACCTTGTGTTCCCGACTGAGATCTTGCTTTCTTCATTTGCTCTCTTTGAATCGGTCGACTGACTTTCGACTTGTCTGCTGTTCTCCAGACAACTACAGAGATGTACTCGACACCCAACGGAGCACAGGGGCAGGCCGAGGAAGGGGAGGCGAGCGGAGGCGAAAGCGGAGACGAACAGGGGGAGTGGGAATCTGACGGCGAAGGAGAGGGAGACGACGACGTCGACTCCATCGAAGAGGAGGAAGAGGAGGAAGCTGAACCTCCCCGCTCAGAAAGGCGATCCAAGCTTACACACGACCCTACGCGAGAACGTGGTAAGGCGACTGCTCCCGTTGGGCAGTCGTCGAAGCACCCTCGGACCTCTTCTCCAGCGCCGACTGAAAAAGCTCCCAAGCACCCCCACGCGGCGCCGTCCAAGCCACCCAAGGCTCTGCCCAAGATGAGGATGACTGTCCCCACCATTTCTGGGTAATGATAGAACTTGTTCTCCTTTGTCGACCGTGGACGGATCCTTGGTCGATCCACTGAGCCGACTGACTGTCTTTCAAAATTTGCAGTGCTGCTACTTTTGAGATCTCCGCCAAGGACGATGATCAAGAGATGGAAGATGCTGTTACTTCTAACCCTGGTATGATTACTGATGTTCTGCCTTGAATCGACTGACGATTTCTTATAACTCTGGTCGATTGAATTTTTCTCGTAGCTCCTCCTCATGTTATTAACCTTCCTGACGACAAAGACGAAGCGCCGCTGAGAGTGAGGCGGAATAGGAAAGCGTCGGTTGGCGAGACCCCACAATCCACTCCGGCGCCTGAGGCCGTAGCTCGAGACGGTGGTGATACCACTCGGGCTTCTGTGACTTTCGCCATTCCTCGGACGAGTGTGCGGCCTTCGACGTCGACCGCCAATCCGCCTTCGCTCTTCGCCACACACCACGTCCCTGAGGACCAAGTGGGTGCAGCTAAGGAAGCTATACGCCAGGCAGGGATCATGATGGAGCAGGTCAAGGTGGTTCGAGAAGCCAGCCAAGCAGCTTATGACGCGAGTTCAGCTCTTCAGAGTAACGTCCAGGTCAGTCAATTCACTGCTTGTTCTGTTAGGGTATGCTGTCTGAAGAATCTCTTTTCTAAAGATCTTTAAATCTGTACACCCACTGGGTGTGTCTGTTAAATCTTGGACGAGTGGGGGCACGCTTAGTGCACCCACTGGGTGTAGTCCCCTAGACTACGGTGGACTGCTGGCAGTCGACTGTATTGTGTTGCTGTAGTTCTTCTTCACTCGGTCTGGTCAGGCCATGTCAAATGAAACTGTATCTGGTCAACTGCGGGCAGTCGATTTTTTTTTTCAAAACCAGTGGGGGCACGCTGAGTGCACCCACTGGGTGTAGTCCCCGAGACTACTGTTGAATGTTTTTCATTCAGCTGTAGTCTTAGAACGCCATCATTGTCTCTTGGTTACTCGGAAGCAACTTATCTTGGACCTCTGTCGACTGACTTTTGCAGAAATCCTGTGAACTTGTGGCTCTCTACACTGAGTTGGAGAACAAACAGATCCAGCTCAACCTTGACTTGAAGCTCGCTCAACAGAACCTGCAGAAGGCGCGAGACGAAGCAAAAGGTATGGCTGGTGAGGTTTCTCATTCTTGACGAGTGACTTTGCTTTCTTGCCCGTTCTTGATGTTGAGTTCACTCGATGTTCTGTAGATAAACTAGAGGAAGCTCTGAAGAAGAAGGATCAAGATCTTGCCGAAGCACAGAAGGAGGCCTTGAGCAAAACGAAGCTTGCAGAAGAGAAACTGGCTTCGGTCGGAACTCTTGAACAGGAGAACTCCAGACTGAAAACTGCTCTCGAGACAGCTAATCAAGAGGTCAGCCGACTGAAGAATGACAAGATGGTTCTGCACACCAGGCGGGTGAGCTGGCGGGGAAGGTAAACGATCTGGAGGCTTATCTCGATGGACTCGCCAAGAAGCTGTTCGTCATGCTCGAAGGTAATTACTCCGACCCGGCTGTCTTGCAGTTACAAGCCCGCGTAAGGCCACTGTCTTATTCTTGAATCGTGTTTGCAGAATTCTGCCAGAGCTTCAAAGAGGAAACCAGTCGAGTGGAGCCAGGCTTGGATCCCGCCAATTCTCTCGTGAAGGATGAGGCTGCTATGAACGTGCTCCGACTGGAGTCTCGTGTTACCAGCGTTGTTGACTATCTTGCTCAGCTGAAGGTTGCGATGTGCAGATCGACACATCACTCTGGCCTAGAACGTCGCTTCAGAACGACCTCGAGTCCCTGATGGTTCGACTGGATGAAGTACCGGGTCGAGTGGCGGAATGGAAGAAATCTTCTGCTAGATGTGGTGCTGATGTCGCTCTGTCTCTGGTCCGCGTCCATTGCAAGGAGGCGCGAGAAGAAAAGTTGGCCTCCATCCAAGTTGCCAATACCAGGAAGCACAACTTTCAGGACTTCATGGAGACTTTCATTGCTGCTGCTACTCGTATTGCAGACGGGATCGACTTGGACGAGTTCGTCGCCCCTTCCAGTCCTCCGCTCGAGGAATGAAAAACTTTTATGCTTTACTTTAAATTTGCCTCGGAATGCCGAGTGGATTTTGTAACCGTTAAACTCTGTCGAGCCGAGGGCTCGAGTACTTTGATCTGAGGCCTGGGACCTTTGGGTCTTATTTGAACTTGATTTATCTTTGAATATCTTCGTGGTCGATCCGTCGAGTGGAACTAGATCTTCACTCGAAATAACCTTGTATTTGTGGTGCAGCTCCGAAGGAGAAGGTAGCAGTCGATTTGCGCCTCGTCGTCCTTGCAGGTTGGGTTGTGTTCCGTACTTAGGCGAGCGTTGGGCTGCAGCTAAGCCCCCGAGTGGGAGGTTTGCTCTCCACTCGGTAAGATTTTTCAAACTTAGGCGAGTACTTGGACTGTAGCTAAGCCCCCGAGTGGGAGGTTTGCTCTCCAATCGGTAGGATTTTTAAAACTCTTAGGCGAGCACTGGGCTGCAGCTAAGCCCCCGAGTGGGAGTCTGGCTCGCCACTCGGTAGGATTTTAAAACTCTTAGGCGAGCACTGGGCTGCAGCTAAGCCCCCGAGTGGGAGGTTTGCTCTCCACTCGGTCGGATTTTTAAACA
>NC_041390.1:604412872-604413149 GCF_002162155.2 Triticum dicoccoides | reverse complement strand
GAGTGGGAGGTTTGCTCTCCACTCGATAGGATTTTTAAACACTTAGGCGAGCACTGGGCTGCAGCTAAGCCTCCGAGTGGGAGGTTTGCTCTCCACTCGGTAGGATTTTTAAACACTTAGGCGAGCACTGGGCTGCAACTAAGCCTCCGAGTGGGAGGTTTGCTCTCCACTCGGTAGGATTTTTAAACACTTAGGCGAGCACTGGGCTGCAGCTAAGCCTCCGAGTGGGAGTCTGGCTCACCACTCGGTAGGATTTTTAAACACTTAGGCGAGCACT
>NC_041390.1:604348361-604412561 GCF_002162155.2 Triticum dicoccoides | reverse complement strand
AGGATTTTAAAACTCTTAGGCGAGCACTGGGCTGCAGCTAAGCGCCCGAGTGGGAGGTTTGCTCTCCACTCGGTAGGATTTTTAAACACTTAGGCGAGCACTGGGCTGCAGCTAAGCCCCCGAGTGGGAGGCTGGCTCGCCACTCACTAGGATTTTAAGACTCTTAGGCGAGCACTGGGCTGCAGCTAAGCCCCCGAGTGGGAGGTTTGCTCTCCACTCGGTAGGATTTTTAAACACTTAGGCGAGCACTGGGCTGCAGCTAAGCCTCCGAGTGGGAGGTTTGCTCTCCACTCGGTAGGATTTTTTTTACAAAATTAGGCGAAGCGGATTCGCAGCTAAGTCACCCACTGGGGGATTTCGTACGCAAACAAAAGTGACAGCAATTATCGGAACACTCTTGTCTTTGATAAAAATGAACTGCAGAAGTTTTTCTTATTACATCTTATCCGAGAGAGAACTCAAGTGTAAAAGGGGCGGAGCAGTTCCGCATTCCAAGCTCGCGGCTCGTCGATCTGGCGATCAACATTGTAGAGGTGATACGCTCCATTGTGGAGGACTCTGGTGACGATGAAGGGGCCTTCCCAAGTAGGAGCAAGCTTGTGTGGTTTCTGTTGATCCACTCGGAGGACCAAATCTCCTTCTTGGAAGGCTCGACTCTTCACATTCCTGGCGTGGAATCGACGCAAGTCTTGTTGATAAATGGTCGATCTGATCATGGCCATTTCCCTCTCTTCTTCTAAGAGGTCGACTGTGTCTTGCTGGGCTTGTTCTGCTTCATCTTCGGTGTAAAGCTCGACTCGTGGCGCATTGTGAAGTAGATCGCTCGGCAGGACTGCTTCGGCTCCGTAAACCAGAAAGAACGGAGTTCTTCCAGTCGACCGATTTGGGGTGGTCCTCAATCCCCACAGAACCGACGGAAGCTCGTCGACCCATGCGCCCGCTGTGTGCTTGAGATCACGCATCAGCCGGGGCTTTAGTCCTTTGAGAATCAGACCATTTGCCCTTTCAGCTTGTCCGTTCGACTGGGGATGGGCGACCGATGCGTAGTCGTCTCGTGTGCCCTGAGAGGCGCAAAAAGCTCTGAACTTGTCCAAATCAAAGTTTGACCCATTGTCAGTGATGATGCTATGCGGGACTCCATATCTGAATGTTAACCCCCTGACGAAACTGATAGCAGTGCAAGCATCAAGATTCTTGATAGGTTTAGCTTCAATCCATTTGGTAAACTTGTCGACTGCCACAAGCACATGTGTGAAACCGCTCCTGCCTGTTCTCAGTGGACCAACCATGTCCAGTCCCCAAACCGCAAAGGGCCAGACGAGTGGAATGGTCTTCAGGGCTGATGCAGGCTTGTGTGACATGTTGGAGTAGAACTGGCACCCTCCACACTTGTCGACTATCTCCTTCGCCATTTCATTTGCTCTTGGCCAGTAAAATCCCGCTCGGTATGCTTTAGCCACAATGGTCCGAGAAGACGCATGGTGACCACAGGTCCCCGAGTGGATATCATCAAGGATTATCTGACCTTCTTCTGGTGTTATGCACTTCTGACCGATTCCAGTTGCGCTTTCTCTATACAACTGTCCCTTTATGACTGTGAAGGCCTTGGATCGACGGACGATCTGTCGAGCCTCTTCCTCGTCCTCCGGGAGTTCTTTCCTCAGGATATACGCGATGTACGGTATCGTCCAGTCAGGAGTGATTGCCAAGACTTCCATGATTAGGTCGACCACAGCAGGAACTTCGACTTCAGTCGGATCTGTGGCACTTTTCGGCTACGGGGCTTCTTCTGTAAAAGGATCTTCTTGGACTGACAGTGAGTGGATGTGCTCCAGGAACACGTTGCTGGGAATGGCTTCTCTCTTGGAGCCTATCTTTGCCAAATCGTCAGCCGCTTGATTTTTCAGTCGGGGGATGTGATGAAGCTCTAACCCCTCGAATTTCTTTTCTAACTTTCTCACTGCATTGCAATAACCAGTCATTGCCGGACTTCTGACGTCCCACTCCTTCATCACCTGATTAACCACCAAATCTGAGTCGCCATAGACCATGAGGCGACGGACGCCGAGTGAAATGGCCATGCGCAACCCATATAAAAGTGCTTCATATTCTGCTTCATTATTGGAGGAATCGAAGTGAATCTGGAGAACGTATCTGAGCTTATCTCCTCGGGGGGAGACTAATACTACCCCAGCACCGGAACCATTTAGCATCTTAGATCCATCGAAGAACATGGTCCAGTGCTCCGAGTGAATTTGAGTCGGAAGTTGCTGTTCAATCCACTCGGCGACGAAATCTGCGATTGCTTGGGACTTGATAGCCTTCTTTGCTTCAAACTTGATATCATGGGGGAAGGAGTTCAATCACCCACTTTGCCACTCGACCAGTTGCATCTCTATTGTGCAGAATCTCTGACAGTGGGGCGTCGCTGACGACTGTAATGGAGTGGTCAGAGAAGTAATGAGCAACCTTCTTCGTGGTCATATAAATCCCATATACAAGCTTCTGGTAATGAGGATATCTTTGTTTTGAAGGGGTCAAAACTTCAGACACATAATATACTGGACGCTGAACTCTGAAGGCCTTTCCTTCTTCTTCCCGCTCAACCGTAAGTACTGTACTGACAACTTGTCCCGTGGCCGCAATGTAAAGTAGCAGAGGCTCTTTACTGATTGGGGCAGCAAGCACCGGCTGGGTGGAGAGCAGAGCTTTGAGCTCTGCAAATGCTGCATCAACTTCTGGAGTCCACTCGAACTTGTCAGACTTCTTCATCAGTCGGTAAAGGGGCAACGCCTTTTCACCAAGACGAGAAATGAATCGACTTAGAGCGGCCAAGCAACCTGTAAGCTTCTGGACATCGTGCACACGCACAGGGCGCTTCATCCGGAGTATGGCACCGACTTTTTCAGGATTGGCGTTGATTCCCCGTTCGGAAACGAGAAAACCGAGTAACTTTCCACCTGGAACTCCGAATGTGCACTTTGATGGATTGAGCTTGATATCATACCTCCTGAGGTTTGCAAAGGTTTCAGCAAGGTCAGTCCGCAGGTCGGAACCTTTCCGTGACTTAACCACAATATCATCCATGTATGCCTCCGCATTCCGACTGATTTGGGTGAGTAAACACTTCTGAATCATCCTCATGAACGTGGCTCCGGCATTCTTGAGGCCGAATGGCATGGTGACATAACAGAAGCATCCGAATGGAGTGATGAAAGCTGTTTTGATCTCGTCGGGTCCATACAGACGGATCTGATGGTACCCGGAATAGGCGTCCAGAAAAGACAATCGCTCGCACCCCGCGGTCGAGTCGACTATTTGGTCGATGCGAGGGAGAGGAAAATGATCTTTCGGGCAGGCCCGATTGATATATTTAAAATCAGTGCACATGCGAAGTGACTTGTCCTTCTTGGGGACCATGACAACATTGGCGAGCCACTCGGAGTGGTAAATCTCTCGGATGAACTCCGCTGCTAAGAGCCGAGCCACCTCCTCGCCAATAGCTTTCCTCTTCTGGACGGCGGACCGTCGAAGATGTTCTTTCACAGGCTTAAATTTTGGGTCGACTCGTAGACGGTGCTCAGCCAGCTCCCTGGGAACTCCAGGCATGTCAGAGGGCTTCCATGCGAAGATGTCCCAGTTCTCACGGAGGAACTGGATGAGCGCTTCTTCCTATTTGGAGTCGAGCGTCATTGAGATGTGAGTCGGGGCAGCATTGGGGTCGGTCGGGTGAATGTAGGCTGGCTTTGTTTCACCAGACGACTGAAAAGCTGATTCTAAAGCAGGCTTCTTGGCTCGTAGCAATTCACTCGGATCGGCAGCCTTCTGGTACTCTTGCAGCTCGACCACTGCCATCTGAGCATCAGCGATCTTTGAGCCTTTCTGAAAACACTCTTCTGCTTTCTTTCGATTGCCTGTAACAGTGATCACACCTTTGGGGCCAGGCATCTTCAGTTTGAGATACACATAACACGGTCGAGCCATGAAGCGTGCATAAGCTGGCCTGCCCAAAATGGCATGATAAGCACTTTGGAAGTCCACAACCTCGAATGTTAACTTTTCCTTGTGGTAATTCTTTGAATCACCGAAAACCACATCAAGAGCAATCTAGCCGAGTGATTCGGCTTTGTTCCCAGGAATGACTCCGTGGAAGCTCATGTTACTGGTACTGAGCCTGGACATCGGAATGCCCATCCCTTTCAATGTCTCCGCATACAGTATGTTCATGCCACTGCCACCATCCATCAGGACTTTGGTCAGTCGAGTGCCTTTGACAACTGGCTCGACCACCAAAGCTTGCCTCCCAGGGGTGGCAATGTGCGTAGGGTGATCAGACTGGTCGAATGTGATGGCAGTCTGAGACCATTTCAGGTAACTGGGTGTTGCCGGAGCAACCATATTCACCTCACGGTTAATGACTTTCAGTCAACTTTTGCTTTCGACATCAGCAAAAATCATCAGGGTGGAATTGACTTGGGGGTATCCATTGTCACTATCTTCTTTGTCCTCAACTCTGTCTGACTCTTTTTCCTTGTCTTTGGACTGCTTGCCTTGAAACTGCTGGATCAGGAGCCGACACTGTCGAGTGGTATGCTTTGGGTAAATAAGATTACCCTCTTCATCTTTCTTGGTGTGGATGTGACATGGCAGATCCAAAACATCATTTCCATCCTGATCCTTAACTTTCTTGGGGTTCCAGGGCCCCTTGGGTTTTCCCTTGAATTTTCCCTGGGTTACGGCCAGGGCCTCCCCAGGGGCGGCTAGCTCGGCCTTCCGCTTCTGTTTCCGACTAGAATTTCCTCCGGCTTCTTGGGCGACTGCCTTGTGCTTGCCACTCCGGAGGCGATCTTCGTCTTCACCATTAGCGTATTTGGTGGCAATCTCCATTATCCGATTCAGAGACATCTCTCCAGTTCGACCGAACTTCATATTCAATTCTCTGTACTTAACGCCTTCTTTAAAGGCACAAACTGCTTGATGATCTGGTACATTCTCAACTGTGTGATGCAATGTGATCCACCTCTGGATGTAATCCCTCAGAGTTTCATTCGGTTTCTGCATGCAAGACCGCAATTCTGTAAGGCCTGCAGGTCGCTTGCATGTTCCTTAAAAGGTTGTGACAAACACTTGGGAGAGGTCCTCCCAAGTGTAGATGATGCTGGGTGCTAACTGATTCAGCCACGCTCTGGCTGAGCCCTCCAACATGAGAGACAAATGCTTCATAGCTACCTCATCATTGCCACCGCCAATCTGGACAGCCACTCGGTAATCTTCGAGCCAAGTGTCAGGCTTAGACTCACCGGTGAACTTGCTGACTCCAGTCGCCAATCTGAAGTTGGGAGGAATCACTACGGCTCTGATGGCTCGACTGAAACACTCTGGCCCTGAAACATGTACTCTGCTGCTGGCAGGCGCATCTCTGTCGTGGCCTTCTCGGTGAGCTCTGTTCCTGTCAACCAGACCCTGAACGAGGATGGATCTCGCATCAAAGCCTGGGTCTCTGGGGTCGACTGGAACCCTCCACCCAACACTATGAGGGCGTCTGTCATCCCGCTGCCGAGGCGCATATGACCCACTCCTCGGGGGAGGGGTTGGCACTCGACGCCGATCATCACGATCGAATCGGTGATCATACTACTCATTTCTTCTGTACTGATCGTGCCGGTCTCCGCGTCCCTCACGCCTCTGGGGCGATCTTGGGCTATGAGCCGACTGGACTGTATCCGTTGCAACGGTTCGACTGTGGATCCTATTCCGCGACTGAGAAACAGCGGAATTCTGGTTTCCCGCTGCCCGGAGCAATGCTCTGATTTGCAACAAGCCCCTGCTAGCCTCCGACTAGGAGGGCTGAATCGATTCTGCTATACGGGCCGCGGCTGCCAAATTCTGAACTGGGGTTCGATATACCTGCGTAGGCGGGAAGAGCTGACGTCGACTGGACTCGGGAGCTCGCTAACGCGCTTGCTCGTCGAGTATTCGCTGGAGATTCTCCAGTCGAGTGCGCTCGGCCAAGTTAGCCAAGCGCGCGTCCTCCAAGATCCCGGGCCTCGGGGGTTTGTCCGACGATAGGAGTGTGGAGTGCATCCATGTTCCGGCGGCGAAGCTCCTCTCGCTGCAATGACGTGAGAGGTTCGGGGAGATACTCATCGTGGGGATGCGACGGGTCGCCTCCACCCGCGCCTCCATCGGCGCGAGGGAAACCGGGAGGACTGTGTGTTCCATCGACCGCCAGAACCTCAGCCGCTGGGTTGCTGCTGTCGCACTCGATGCGGTCTCCGCGGAGCCAGTCGAACAGGCCGTAGAGGGATTCGTCGGGCTCGATTGCCGCGACTTGTGGGGCTGCCGTCCGACGAGCCACGGCATGCCTCACCCACCTCTGAAGTCTCGACCGACCGGAGCGCTTGCGCCGGTGGGAGATAGGGCGGGAAGATGACACGGGAGCCAACTGATACTGAGTCGATGGCTACCGCGGGAGGACGCCACGAACACATGCGCGGAAGTGCGTCGCACCGCGGACAGGGAGCGCATCGATGTCGAGTGGAGCCTCCTGAAGCCAAGCGGAGTCGTCGGCGATGAACGTGAGCGCGCCGAGACGGATCTCGCGGCCCTCCACCAAATCCACGCACGAAAACATGATCAAAGGGATCGGAAAAATCGCAACTTCTCCAACTAGGCGCTAAGACTCCTGCCCCACGGTGGGCGCCAACTGTCGTGGTTCTAACTCTAACAGTGATGTAGGGGGGTATGTATGGAGAGGCTAGATCTCAACTATGGAGAAGTTGTAAACACACCAGGATGTACAAGTTCAGGCCCTTCGCGGAGGAAGTAACAGCCGTACGTCTCGGTGCCCGGAGGCGGTCGATTGGATTATGTGTGTATGAATTCCAGGGGTGCGAACCCTTGCTACTGAGGAGGGGGGTGGCTTATATAGAGTTCGCCAGACCCCTCTGACCCTCAGTAATGCAGGGTTAAAATACATTAAGACTGGGCTTTACTGGTAACGTCCCTAATAAAGTGCTATGATGACCATAAAGACTACTTAATGGCCGACTGTTTGCTTGCGGAGTGACTTTAGATCTCCTGTCAGTCGAGTGGTTGGCTTTGTGGTCGAGTGTTTTGAATCCGTCGAGTGGGATACCTTCAAGTCGATTGAAGGGTGACTTCTTCTAGGGATGTCCTTGGGTAGGGCTCTTAGGACAGGTCCATGCCCCTACCCTAGGTACACAACTTCATCAGCGATCATTGCTGCATCCACCACCACGCCGTCATGCTGCTGGATCTTCATCAACCTCTCCTTCCCCCTTGCTGGATCAAGAAGGAGGAGACGTCATCCGCTCCGTACGTGTGTTGAACGCGGAGGTGCCGTCCGTTCGGCACTTGGTCATCGGTGATTTGGATCACGGCGAGTACGACTCCATCATCCCCGTTCTCTTGAACGCTTCCGCTCGCGATCTACAAGGGTATGTATATGCACTCTCCTCTCGTTGCTAGTTGACTCCATAGATTGATCTTGGTGAAATGTAGAGAATTTTTTTTGTTTTCTGCAACGTTCCCCAACAGTGGCATCATGAGCTAGGTCTATGCGTAGTTACTATGCACGAGTAGAACACAAAGTAGTTGTGGGCGTCGATATTGCCAATTTGCTTGCCGTTACTAGTCTTATCTTGATTCGGCGGCATCGTGGGATGAAGCGGCCCGGACCAACCTTACACGTACGCTTACGTGAGATCGGTTCCACCGACTGACATGCACTAGTTGCATAAGGTGGTTGGCGGGTGTCTGTCTCTCCCACTTCAGTCGGATCGGATTCGATGAACAGGGTCCTTATGAAGGGTAAATAGAAATTGGCAATTCACGTTGTGGTTTTGGCGTAGGTAAGAAAACGTTCTTGCTAGAACCCTATTGCAGCCACGTAAAACTTGCAACAACAAGTAGAGGACGTCTAACTTGTTTTTGCAGCAAGTGTCATGTGATGTGATATGGCCAAAGTTGTGATGAATGATGAATGATATATATGTGATGTATGAGATCATGTTCTTGTAATAGGAATCACGATTTGCATGTCAATGAGTATGACAACCGGCAGGAGCCATAGGAGTTGTCTTTATTTTTGTATGACCTGCGTGTCATTGAGAAACGCCATGTAAATTACTTTACTTTATTGCTAAACGTGTTAGCCATAGTAGTAGAAGTAATAGTTGGCGAGCAACTTCATGGAGACACGATGATGGAGATCATGGTGTCATGCCGGTGACAAGATGATCATGGAGCCCCAAGATGGAAATCAAAGGAGCTATATGATATTGGCCATATCATGTCAGTATTATTTGATTGCATGTGATGTTTATCATGTTTTTGCATCTTGTTTACTTAGAACGACAGTAGTAAATAAGATGATCCCTCATAATAATTCCAAGAAAGTGTTCCTCCAAACTGTGCGCCGTTGCGACAGTTCGTTGTTTCGAAGCACCACGTGATGATCGGGTGTGATAGATTCCAACGTTCACATACAACGGGTGTAAGACAGATTTACACATGCAAACACTTAGGTTGACTTGACGAGCCTAGCATGTACAGACATGGCCTCGGAACACAGAAGACCGAAAGGTCGAGCATGAGTCGTATAGAAGATACGATCAACATGAAGATGTTCACCGATGTTGACTAGTCCGTCTCACGTGATGATCGGACACGGCCTAGTTGACTCGTATCATGTTATACTTAGATGACTGGAGGGATGTCTATCTGAGTGGGAGTTCATTGAATAATTTGATTAGATGAACTTAATTATCATGAACTTAGTCTAAAATCTTTACAATATGTCTTGTAGATCAAATGGCCAACGTTGTCCTCAACTTCAACGCGTTCCTAGAGAAAACCAAGCTGAAATACGATGGCAGCAACTATACGGACTGGGTCCGGAACCTGAGGATCATCCTCATAGCTACCAAGAAAGATTATGTCCTACGAGCACCGCTAGGTGAAACACCTGCTTTCCCTGCAGAACAAGACGTTATGAACGCTTGGCAGACACGTGTTGATGATTACTCCCTCGTTCAGTGCAGCATGCTTTACAGCTTAGAACCGGGGCTCCAAAAGCGTTTTGAGCGACACGGAGCATATGAGATGTTCGAAGAGCTGAAAATGGTTTTTCAAGCTCATGCCCGGGTCGAGAGATATGAGGTCTCCAAAAAGTTCTTCAGCTGTAAGATGGAGGAAAATAGTTCTGTCAGTGAGCACATACTCAAAATGTCTGGGTTGCATAACCGCTTGACTCAGCTGGGAGTCAATCTCCCGGATGACGCGGTCATTGACAGAATCCTTCAGTCGCTTCCACCGAGCTACAAGAGCTTTGTGATGAACTTCAATATGCAAGGGATGGAAAAGACCATTCCTGAAGTATTTGCAATGCTGAAATCAGCGGAGGTAGAAGTTAGAAAGGAACATCAAGTGTTGATGGTGAATAAAACCACTAAGTTCAAGAAAGGCAAGGGTAAGAAGAACTTCAAGAAGGACGGCAAGGGAGTTGCCGTGCCCGGTAAGCAAGCTACCGGGAAGAAGCCAAAGAATGGACCCAAGCCCGAGACTGAGTGTTTTTATTGCAAGGGAAGTGGTCACTGGAAGCGGAACTGCCCCAAATACTTAGCAGACAAGAAGGCCGGCATCACGAAAGGTATATGTGATATACATGTAATTGATGTGTACCTTACCAGTACTCGTAGTAGCTCCTGGGTATTTGATACCAGTGCGGTTGCTCATATTTGTAACTCAAAGCAGGAGCTGCGGAATAAGTGGAGACTGGCGAAGGACGAGGTGACGATGCGCGTCGGGAATGGTACCAAGGTCGATGTGATCGCCGTCGGTACGCTACCTCTACATTTACCTACGGGATTAGTTTTAAACCTCAATAATTGTTATTTAGTGCCAGCTTTGAGCATGAACATTGTATCAGGATCTCGTTTAATACGAGATGGCTACTCATTTAAATCCGAGAATAATGGTTGTTCTATTTATATGAGAGATATGTTTTATGGTCATGCTCCGATGGTGAATGGTTTATTCTTAATGAATCTCGAGCGTAATGCTACACATATTCATAGTGTGAATACCAAAAGATGTAAGGTTGATAATGATAGTCCCACATACTTGTGGCACTACCGCTTTGGTCACATAGGTGTCAAATGCATGAAGAAGCTCCATGCAGATGGACTTTTAGAGTCTCTTGATTACGAATCATTTGACACGTGCGAACCATGCCTCATGGGTAAAATGACCAAGACTCCGTTCTCAGGAACAATGGAGCGAGCAACCAACTTATTGGAAATCATACATACTGATGTGTGCGGTCCAATGAGTGTTGAGGCTCGCGGTGGCTATCGTTATGTTCTCACCCTCACTGACGACTTGAGTAGATATGGGTATGTCTACTTAATGAAACACAAGTCTGAGACCTTTGAAAAGTTCAAGGAATTTCAGAGTGAGGTTGAGAATCAACGTGATAGGAAAATCAAGTTCTTGCGATCAGATCGTGGGGGAGAATACTTGAGTCATGAATTTGGCACAGACTTAAGAAAATGTGGAATAGTTTCACAACTCACACCACCTGGAACACCTCAGCGTAATGGTGTGTCCGAACGTCGTAATCGCACTCTATTAGATATGGTGCGATCTATGATGTCTCTTACCGATTTACCGCTATCATTTTGGGGCTATGCTTTAGAGACTGCCGCATTCACTTTAAATAGGGCTCCGTCGAAATCCGTTGAGACGACACCGTATGAATTATGGTTTGGGAAGAAACCTAAGCTGTCGTTTCTAAAAGTTTGGGGATGCGATGCTTATGTCAAGAAACTTCAACCTGAAAAGCTCGAACCCAAATCGGAAAAATGCGTCTTCATAGGATACCCTAAAGAAACTGTTGGGTATACCTTCTACCTCAGATCCGAAGGCAAGATCTTTGTTGCCAAGAATGGATCCTTTCTAGAGAAAGAGTTTCTCTCGAAGGAAGTAAGTGGGAGGAAAGTAGAACTCGATGAAGTATTACCTCTTGAACCGGAAAGTGGCGCAACACAGGAAAATGTTCCTGAGGTGCCTGCACCGACTAGAGAGGAAGTTAATGATGATGATCATGAAACTTCAGATCAAGTTGCTACTGAACTTCGTAGGTCCACAAGGACACATTCCGCACCAGAGTGGTACGGCAACCCTGTCTTGGAAATCATGTTGTTAGACAACGGTGAACCTACGAACTATGAAGAAGCGATGGCGGACCCGGATTCCGACAAATGGCTGGAAGCCATGAAATCTGAGATAGGATCCATGTATGAAAACAAAGTATGGACTTTGACTGACTTGCCCATTGATCGGCGAGCCATAGAAAATAAATGGATCTTTAAGAAGAAGACAGACGCGGATGGTAATGTGACCATCTATAAAGCTCGGCTTGTCGCTAAGGGTTATCGACAAGTTCAAGGGGTTCACTACGATGAGACTTTCTCACCCGTAGCGAAGCTAAAGTCTGTCCGAATCATGTTAGCAATTGCCGCATTCTATGATTATGAGATATGGCAAATGGATGTCAAAACGTCATTCCTTAATGGTTTCCTTAAGGAAGAATTGTATATGATGCAGCCGGAAGGTTTTGTCGATCCTAAGAATGTTGACAAGGTGTGCAAGCTCCAACGCTCGATTTATGGGCTGGTGCAAGCATCTCGGAGTTGGAACATTCGTTTTTATGGGATGATCAAAGCGTTTGGGTTTATGCAGACTTATGGAGAAGCCTGCATTTACAAGAAAGTGAGTGGGAGCTCTGTAGCATTTCTCATATTGTATGTGGATGACATACTGTTGATGGGAAATGATATAGAATTCTTGGAAAGCATAAAGGCCTACTTGAACAAGTGTTTTTCAATGAAGGACCTTGGAGAAGCTGCTTATATATTAGGCATCAAGATCTATAGAGATAGATCGAGATGCCTCATTGGTCTTTCACAAAGTACGTACCTTGACAAGATATTGAAGAAGTTCAAAATGGATCAGTCAAAGAAGGGGTTCTTGCCTGTATTGCAAGGTACGAGATTGAGCACGGCTCAAAGCCCGACCACGGCAGAAGATAGAGAAAAGATGAGTGTTGTCCCCTATGCCTCAGCCATAGGGTCTATCATGTATGCTATGATGTGTACCAGACCTGATGTAAACCTTGCCGTGAGTTTGGTAGGTAGGTACCAAAGTAATCCCGGCATGGAACACTAGACAGCGGTCAAGAATATCCTAAAGTACCTGAAAAGGACTAAGGACATGTTTCTCGTTTATGGAGGTGATGAAGAGCTCGTCGTAAAGGGTTACGTCGATGCTAGCTTCGACACAGATCTGGATGACTCTAAGTCACAAACCGGATACGTGTATATTTTGAATGGTGGGGCAGTAAGCTGGTGCAGTTGCAAGCAAAGCGTTGTGGCGGGATCTACATGTGAAGCGGAGTACATGGCAGCCTCGGAGGCAGCACAAGAAGCAGTCTGGGTGAAGGAGTTCATTACCGACCTAGGAGTCATACCCAATGCGTCGGGCCCGATGACTCTCTTCTGTGGCAACACTGGAGCTATTGCGCTTGCCAAGGAGCCCAGGTTTCACAGAAAGACCAAGCATATCAAGCGTCGCTTCAACTCCATTCGTGAAAGTGTTCAAAATGGAGACATAGAGATTTGTAAAGTACATACGGACCTGAATGTAGCGGATCTGTTGACTAAACCTCTCCCTAGAGCAAAACATGATCAACACCAGAATTCTATGGGTGTTCGATTCATCACAATGTAACTAGAATATTGACTCTAGTGCAAGTGGGAGACTGTTGGAAATATGCCCTAGAGGCAATAATAAAATGGTTATTATTATATTTCTTTGTTCATGATAATTGTCTATTGTTCATGCTATAATTGTGTTATCCGGAAATCGTAATACATGTGTGAACACATAGACCACAACACGTCCCTAGTGAGCCTCTAGTTGACTAGCTCGTTGATCAAAAGATAGTCATGGTTTCCTGACTATGGACATTGGATGTCATTGATAACGGGATCACATCATTAGGAGAATGATGTGATGGACAAGACCCAATCCTAAGCTTAGCTCAAAGATCGTGTAGTTCGTTTGCTGTAGCTTTTCTGAATGTCAAGTATCATTTCCTTAGACCATGAGATTGTGCAACTCCCGGATACCGTAGGAGTGCCTTGGGTGTGCCAAACGTCACAACGTAACTGGGTGACTATAAAGGTACACATTACAGGTATCTCCGAAAGTGTCTGTTGGGTTGGTACGAATCGAGACTGGGATTTGTCACTCCGTATGATGGAGAGGTATCTCTGGGCCCACTCGGTAATGCATCATCATAATGAGCTCAATGTGATCAAGTGGTTGATCACGGGATCATGCATTATGGTACGAGTAAAGAGACTTGCCGGTAACGAGACTGAACGAGGTATTGGGATACCGACGATCGAGTCTCGGGCAATTAACGTACCGATTGACAAAGGGAATTGTATACGGATTGATTAAGTCCTCGACATCGTGGTTCATCCGATGAGATCATCAAGGAGCATGTGGGAGCCAACATGGGTATCCAGATCCCGCTGTTGGTTATTGACCGGAGAGCCGTCTCGGTCATGTCTACGTGTCTCCCGAACCCGTAGGGTCTACACACTTAAGGTTCGGTGACGCTAGGGTTGTAGAGATATGAGTATGCAGTAACCCGAAAGTTGTTCGGAGTCTCGGATGAGATCCCGGACGTCACGAGGAGTTCTGGAATGGTCCGGAGGTGAAGAATTATATATAGGAAGTGCAGTTTCGGCCATCGGGAGAGTTTCTGGGGTCACCGGTATTGTACAGGGACCACCGGAAGGGTCCCGGGGGTCCACCGGCTGGGGCCACCCATCCCGGAAGGCCCCATGGGCTGAAGTGGGGAGGGGAACCAGCCCATAGTGGGCTGGTGCGCCCCCCCTTGGGCCCCCCATGCGCCTAGGGTTGGGATCCCTAGGGGAGGGGGCGCCTCCACTTGCCTTGGGGGGTACTCCACCCCCTTGGCCGCCGCCCCCCTAGGAGATCCCATCTCCTAGGGCCGGTGCACCCCCCTAGGGGGCCTATATAAAGGGGGGAGAGGGAGGGCAGGAACACCTCAAGTCTTGGCGCCTCCCTCTCCCCTGCTACACCTCTCCCTCTCGCAGAAGCTCGGCGAAGCCCTGCTGCGATCATTGCTGCATCCACCACCACGCCGTCGTGCTGCTGGATCTTCATCAACCTCTCCTTCCCCCTTGCTGGATCAAGAAGGAGGAGACGTCATCCGCTCCGTACGTGTGTTGAACGCGGAGGTGCTGTCCGTTCGGCACTTGGTCGTCAGTGATTTGGATCACGGCGAGTATGACTCCATCATCCCCGTTCTCTTGAACGCTTCCGCTCGCGATCTACAAGGGTATGTATATGCACTCTCCTCTCGTTGCTAGTTGACTCCATAGATTGATCTTGGTGAAACGTAGAGAATTTTTTTGTTTTCTGCAACGTTCCCCAACAAATACCTAGTTCAATCTCGTTACCGACAAGTCTCTTTACTTGTTCCGTAATACATCATCCCGCAAGTAACTCATTAGTTGCAATGCTTGCAAGGCTTATAGTGATGTGCATTATCGAGTGGGCCCAGAGATACCTCTCTGACAATCGGAGTGACAAATCCTAATCTCGAAATACGCCAACCCAACAAGTACCTTTGGAGACACCTGTAGAGCACCTTTATAATCACCCAGTTACGTTGTGACGTTTGGTGGCACACAAAGTGTTCCTCCGGTAAACGGAAGTTGCATAATCTCATAGTCATAGGAACATGTATAAGTCATGAAGAAAGCAATAGCAACAAACTAAACGATCAAGTGCTAAGCTAACGGAATGGGTCAAGTCAATCACATCATTCTCCTAATGATGTGATCCCGTTAATCAAATGACAACTCATGTCTGTGGTTAGGAAACTTAACCATCTTTGATCAACGAGCTAGTCAAGTAGAGGCATACTAGTGACACTCTGTTTGTCTATGTATTCACACATGTATTATGTTTTCGGTTAATACAATTCTAGCATGAATAATAAACATTTATCATGAAATAAGGAAATAAATAATAACTTTATTATTGCCTCTAGGGCATATTTCCTTCATTGGGTGTGTTGGGGACACAAGAGACTCTTTGTTATTTGGTTGCAGGGTTGCTTGAGAGAGACCATCTTCATCCTACGCCTCCTACGGATTGATAAACATTAGGTCATCCACTTGAGGGAAATTTGCTACTGTCCTACAAACCTCTGCACTTGGAGGCCCAACAAAGTCTACAAGAAGAAGGTTGTGTAGTAGACATCAGCGGCAAAGGGGTCGAAAGCATGTCTTCTGGAATCCCTTGCAGGAGTAAGTATCCCCCAGCTACACCCATGATTGTATATCGATAATGCAAGGGCAAGGAGATTACCGCCACAGATTGCCACTTGTTTGCACCATCTCCATCTTTCTGCAACTTGGTATAGTGGAGGTAATGCCTGTCATTATCAATTCGACTCACAAGAGTAAACATCCCAAGCATTCCTTCCCCTGCCTCTATAAAAGCCATTATTGGGATCATTTGGCCAGGGACACGTTGACAAGCCATTATTGGGATCATTTGGCCAGGGACACGTTGACGTGGGAGGTCGACAGCAAAGGACTCCATGGTGCGCGTGTCAAGCATGAGCAACCTGTTGGATGGATAAACAGCCCAACAGAAGCATTTGTGCACGTAGTAGCGCCCTGAGGCCCATGTCAAGTGAGAGGCTGGAGGCTGGTTGTCAGGACTTGTCACCAAAGCGATCCAGCCGTCAAAGGTAACAGCACCCCATTCGCCGGCACCGGAAGAGAAGACGAAGAGGACCAGCTTGGTTGTGCACTGCGCTAGGCACATTACTCTGAATGAAGAGGTGTCTTCATCGTCGCCAGGAGGAGCAAGGAAGGACTCGAAGTTCAGGATGTCCGGTTGATGAACTAGCACGGCTAGTTCGTCGAGAATGGCAGGCAGCATATGGTAGCACCGATACAGGGGGTCACAGACAGCAAACTCCCTGGCGAATTTGCCGCGCTTGTAATCGCCGGGAGCGTAGCTGCTTCCCTCAGGAATGCCAGAGAAGAGGGCGCGTCCGTCACGGAAGTCGCGGTGGCGCCATCGCTTGGTAGAGGGGAGGAAGGAGCACCATAAATCGACCTCCACGGCGTCCAAGGCGCGGGCGGCGGCGGCGAAGGGATGGGGGTCCTGGGCCGGACGGAAGGTGTGTCAGTATGCAGCTGCTATCGCTTGGCGTGAAGCAAGCGAACCGTTCGATACAGGCACAAGGTAGAGCGGGGTAAGTGTGAGTTAAGTGTAGTTGGGCCATGGGCCTGGTGTATCTAGTGGTGTGGCCCGTGGGCTGTGTGCAAGTCAATCGAGCGTAGTTATAAGCTCGCGGTGGAGTTTGTAGCAAGTTATCGAGTTGAATTTAAATTCATCTATCTCTGTTATCCTCTTCCTCTGCCTGTCGTCTCCCACCTTCTCTCTCTCGTCAATTCCCCATTTCAGATCGAGACCCCAAATCTGGCGAACTGACCCGTTCACCGGCAAGGGTGTGACAATCTGGTATCAGAGCTTCCGATCCGTGGCTCGCTTCCGCAACCTCGAGAGCGTACCCAGCAAATTCCGAGGCGACGGTCTCCGGTCACCCTAGGGTTCGACTGGTGTAATTCCTGACCTGAGGTGGGTTGCTTCAGAGGGAGGCACCATGGCCAAGTTCAAGCCCAGCGCGCAGACGCGTCATATCACCGTGGAGATGGAGGCGTTCCAGGAGCGCATGTTGAAGGAGTTCGCCGCGATGCGGGCGGAGCAGAGCAAGCTCGCTGGAGCGGCTGAGATTTGCCAGCGTCTGGAGGCGCTTGACGCGAAGCTGGAGGAGCAGTCGCAGCGCCTGGACCAGGTTCAGGTGAAGGTCAATCTCTCCTGCGACACCCTCAGCAAGGTCCAGCAGGAGCAGGTGCAAGCTGGTAAACAGAGCGTGGCGACATCAGAGGCGGCACGGCCAACATTCCGTTCGTCTCCACCATCCAATCTGGCCGATGGGGTTCTCGGTGTGGCTCCAGGATCCACATCACGCAGCCAGATGCGCCACAACCAGGTACCTGTCACAAATCCATATCCCAGTGGAGAACAGGGTGAACATGTGTTGTGTGATGATGCGACGGGAAAGCAGAATTGGATGCCTAAGATGGATTTTCCTAAGTTTGATGGGACGAGGGTGCGCATATGGCTCGATCAATGCAAGTCGTTCTTCCTGCTATACAGTATTCCTGAAAATTTCCGCGTCATGTTTGCATCTCTGAATTTGGTGGGCAATGCAACGCATTGGTTTCAGTCATACAAACAAATGGGAATATGGCCTAACTGGCAGCAATTCTGTGAAGCAGTGACAGAGAAGTTTGACATCAATGTCCACAGAGAGCTATTGCAGGATTTGATGAAGCTGAAACAAGTGGGTACAGTAGAGGAGTACAAGAATCAGTTCTACCAACTGGTGTATAACATCAGGTTATATGAGCCTGCTCTTAGTGATACTTTGTTGGTCACACAGTTCATTTTGGGTTTGAAAGAGAAGTTGCGTGCAGCAGTGGAAATGCAATTGCCTGTTAATGTACAAAAGGCCGCTCTGTATGCTGTGGTGCAGGAGCGACTATTGTTGCAACCAAAAGGAGGCAAGTCTGGTTACCAAAAGGGGCAGCACAATAAACAGGACAGCAGGAATTCTTTTGCCCCAGGTGAATTGTGGAAAGCAAGACAGCTCAAAGAATACAGGAGGGCCAATGGCCTGTGTTACAGTTGTGGAGAAAATTTTGTGCCAGGGCATGTTTGTGCTACAACATGAGGTACTAATGCTCAATTGAAAGCTGTTGAATGTGTGAATCCTCATGAAATCATTTCAGATGCTCTGTTGGATGCCTTGCTAGAGGAACATCAAGAGGAATGTGCAACAATTTCAGTGCAAGCTCTGTCAGGTGCACCTCATCCAAAAACTGTTCAGTTCAGAGCTCTGATTGGAAATCAAGTGTTGTTACTTCTCTTGGATTCTGGCAGTACCCATACATTAGTGGACCAAGCCTTATTGGAAAGGATCAAAGTTACTCCTGAAACTTTACCTGTTCCAATTTCAGTTAAGGTGGCAAATGGTGATCAGCTACAGTGTACTGAAACAGTACCTAACCTCACCTGGTGGTTGCAAGGCCATAGTTTCACTAGTCCTATGAAAGTGTTGCAGCTAGGTGGATATGATATTATTTTAGGTATGGATTGGTTGGAAAAGTGGGGAGTAATGCAGTGCCATTGGGCTAAAAAGTGGATTCAGTTTGAGGATAAAGGAAAATCTGTGAAGTTACAAGGTGTGATCTCTAAACCAACTACTCAGCTACAAGAAATGTCTGTGGAACAACTAGTCAAGTGGGATAAAGGAAATGATATATGGGATGTGGCCCTAATCCAGCCAGTGTTTGACAAATCTAAACAGCAGGCCATGCCAGAAGAAATTCAGGAGGTTCTGCAACAGTATCAGGATGTGTTCAGTGAACCCAAGTCTCTGCCACCTGCTAGAGTGTTTGATCATGCTATCAATTTGATTCCTGGATCAGTACCTGTTAACAACGGACCTTACAGGTATTCCCCTGTGCAGAAAGATGAGATTGAAAGACAAGTGGACGAAATGCTCAAGGCTGGTTTGATCACACCCAGTCTCAGCCCATTTGCTTCTCCAGTGCTGCTAGTTAAAAAGAAAGATGGATCTTGGTGTTTCTGTGTGGATTATAGAAAGCTCAATGCTCAAAATATAAAGAGCAGATTTCCTATGCCAGTGGTGGAAGAGTTGTTGGATGAATTGGCTGGCACTAAATGGTTCTCTAAACTGGATCTCAGGGCAGGATATCATCAAATCAGGATGTTACCTGAAGATGAACATAAAACTGCTTTTAAGACTCACCATGGTCAGTTTCAGTTCAGAGTTGTTCCTATGGGGCTGGCCACTACTCCTGGTACATTCCAATGTGTAATGAACTATTTGTTTCCTGGAAGAAAGTGTGTGCTGACCTTTATGGATGACATTCTGGTGTTTAGCAAAACTCTGGCAGATCACATTAAACATTTGAAAGAAGTGCTTCAAGTGCTCAGAGAAAATCAGTTTTATGTCAAAGAGAGCAAGTGTTCTTTTGCACAACAGTCTCTTGAATATTTGGGTCACATTATTTCAGTGGAAGGTGTGGCCACTAATCCTAGTAAAACAACAGCTATGGTGGAATGGCCTATGCCCACAAGTGTAACTAAATTAAGGGGTTTCTTGGGTTTAACAGGATATTACAGAAAGTTTGTGCAAAATTATGGGATTATTGCAAAACCTTTGACAATGCTCCTTAAGAAACAAGCTTTTCTTTGGTCTGCAGAAGCTCAAGTTGCTTTTGAGCAATTAAAGCAAGCTATGGCATCCACTCCAGTCCTAGCTCTCCCTAATTTTGACAAGCCTTTTTGTGTGGAAACAGATGCTTGTGACTCTAGGGTTGGAGCTATTTTAACTCAGGAAGGACATCCAATTGCTTTTTACAGCAATGCTCTGGGAGTGAAAAATCAGAAGCTGTCTATATATGAGAAGGAATTTTTGGCTATTATAATGGCAGTTGATAAGTGGAGAACTTACTTGTCCAGGGGGCCATTTGTGATCAAGACAAATCATCAAAGCCTATGCCATCTAGGAGATCAAGTAGTCACTTCTGATTTACAAAGAAAAGCCATGACCAAGTTGATAGGGATGCAGTTTACTATTCAGTATAAAAAAAGGGTGGAAAACATAGTGGCAGATGCTCTGTCCAGGGTAGCCCACTTGTTTCCCATTCAAGATGTTTCTACCTCACAACCAGTGTGGTTACAGGAGGTGCTCAACTCTTATTCAGTGGACTCAGTAGCTCAAAAAATGTTGCAGAAACTGGCAGTTGATGAAAATGCATGTCCAGGGTTCAAGCTTCAAAATGGGTTGTTAAAGAATAATGACAGAGTGTGGATTGGAGCTAATGCAGGGTTACATACTAAACTTATTAGGGCCTTTCATGCATCTCCAGTGGGGGGACACTCTGGGGTGTTGCCTACTTATTTCAAAGTCAAGCAGTTATTCAGTTGGCCAGGGATGAAAACTGATGTGGAAAATGTAGTCAAACAATGTGCTATCTGTCAGCAAGCTAAGCACGAACTGTGCAAATATCCAGGTCTGTTGCAACCTTTGCCTGTTCCCGATGGACCTTGGCAGTCGATCAGTATGGATTTTGTTGAGGGGCTGCCTAAGTCTGATGGATACAGCTCTATTTTAGTGGTGGTAGATCGTTTTTCTAAAGTCAGCCATTTCATACCATTGAAACACCCTTTCACTGCTGCTGTGGTAGCTAAGGCTTTCATGAATTTGGTAGTGCGATTGCATGGTCTTCCTCTATCAATAGTTTCAAACAGGGACAAGGTGTTTACTAGTGCTTTCTGGAAGGAATTGTTCAGAGTATGGGGAACAGAGTTGCAAATGAGTACGGCTTACCATCCTCAGACAGATGGCCAAACAAAGCGTGTAAATCAATGTCTTGAGATGTATCTTCGATGTGCAGTCCACGATTGCCCGGCAAAGTGGAACAGTTGGCTGCCACAAGCAGAGTTTTGGTACAACTCTTCGTTTCATTCTGCTTTAGGGTGTTCTCCATACAAAGCACTCTATGGACGTGAGCCTAATATCGGTCAGTTAGCTGCACTTGTTACTTCTCTCAATACATATGTGCAGAGTTGGATATCTGCTCAGACAGAGCATACAGTGAATCTGAAGGTGCATCTGCGCAGAGCTTAGGCCAATTATAAACATTATGCAGACAAGAACAGATCACCACGGGAGTTTGCAGTAGGGGAGCAAGTATACTTGAAGCTTCAACCATACACGCAATCATCAGTTGTCAATCATCCCTGCCCGAAGCTGGCGCTCAAGTTTTTTGGTCCTTTTAAGATTCTGTAAAAGATTGGATAGGCTGCATATCGGCTGGAGTTGCCCAAAGGCAGTCAGGTGCACCCGGTATTCCATGTCTCGCAGCTCAAATCTCACATTCCAGATCATACAACAGTTTTTACAGTGTTGCCGAAGCCGTTGGACTTGTCACTGCCTGGGGTTGTGCCAGAAGAAATTATTGACAGACGGTTAGTCAAGAAAGGGAATGCAGCGTATTTGCAGGTGCTGGTCAGATGGTCTACTCTGTCCAACGAGAGCGCTACATGGGAACATTATGAAGTGATCAAGAAGCGTTTTCCAGATGCACCAGCCTGGGGACCAGTTGGTTCTCAAGGGGAGGGTACTGTCAGTATGCAGCTGCTATCGCTTGGCGTGAAGCAAGCAAACCGTTTGATACAGGCACAAGGTAGAGCGGGGTAAGTGTGAGTTAAGTGTAGTTGGGCCATGGGCCTGGTGTATCTAGTGGTGTGGCTCGTGGGTTGTGTGCAAGTCGACTGAGCGCAGTTATAAGCTCGCAGTGGAGTCTGTAGCAAGTTATCGAGTTGAATTTAAATTCATTCTGTCTCTATTATCCTCTTCCTCTGCCTGTCGTCTCCCACCTTCTCTCTCTCGTCAATTCCCCATTTCAGATCGAGAGATCGCCGGCGAATCCACCCCAAATCCGGCGAACTGACCCGTTCACCGGCAAGGGTGTGACAAGGTGGCGGAAATTATGTCGAGGAGAGGCGGCGGGTGGAGGGTGCGTAAGCGGCGGAGGAAGGAGTGGTCGGTGATGACGCGGCGCGGGGTGGGGCACACCGTCGAGGCGCGGGCGAGGTCAGCGGCCGCCGTCAGGCGAAGGAGGATCTCCTCGAGGAGCTCGTCCTGGAGCGCCGGCTGCTCCGACGGTGCGGCTTGGATGTCGCCCGGCGGCGCCATTGGCGGTGGCATGGTTGAAATGCAACAAGGGGATTTGGGGATTTAGGGTTCTCGACCTTCCGAAAATCTCAGCGCTCCGACAAATGGGCCAGAGGGGGAGGGAAGCTCTTCACTGGATTTGGGCTCTTCATTGCCAGGCCCACCAACATTGCATTAGTCTGCAGAAGTGCTACGATGCAACACCATCCATGAAATCAAGGAACATTCCCCATCTTTTTTTCCTGTAGCTTCATCCATGAGCTTCGAAACTTCAATTTTAAAGCTAAGAACCTCGCAAAACATGCTCTAGTTCTAGGGCTTGGCCAGGTTTAGCCAGCCATATGATCCTATTCTTCTTCCTGTAAACATATTTTCTGGCTGAATAAAGTTTTGCAAGTTTGCCTTTAAAAAAAACTAGCAATGCACTTTCTTAAAAAGAAAAAAAATAGCAACGCACTTCACTAAAACAGAGAGAAGTAAACCATTCAATTGTTATATTTTATTTTCTCTTCTGGATTTTTTAAAAATACATTTGGTTTTCTCTACTCTTTCGGGTAAAACTTGCGTGTTTAAAAAAAATCTTCACTTACATAAAAAAATGTTCGCATATACAAAATGTGTATTTTGATATATGTTTGTGTATGCATATTAAAAAAATGCTCATCATGCATTAGAAATGTTCAACTTGTATTACCAAAAAACTCATTGCGTATTAACATGTGTTCAACGTGTATTTCAGAAAATGGGTATCGTGCATTAAAGAAAGTATTAATACTGTACTTCAAAAATATTCATCATGTATGAAATGTAAACCGTGTAATGAAAAAAATGTTTATCATGTATTAAGAAATGATTTAGTGTATTTGAAAATATTCATGTACTACAAAAAGTGTTAACACATTTTTCAAAAACGATCACATAATTTATACAAATTACTCACGTGTTTCCCAAATTTGTTCCCATACTTAAAAAAAATCGTTTAGTTTTAATGCTATTAGAAATATTTAGTTATTTTGAAAAAATTGTTCATGTAATAAAAAATTCATTCATTACGAAAAATATTGAACCTATTTTGAGTTTGTGTATTCATTAAAAGTATTCACACATTTTATAAAATTGTTCATATAGGTTTATGAATTGTTCAATCTAATGAAAAAATGTCCATGTAAGTTTTAAAAGTGTTCATGCCTTTGAAGAATTTTTCACGTGTCCCAAACAATGTTCATGTATACATACTAAAATGTTCTCATACATAAAAAAGTGTCCACATAATTTAGAGTTATAATTATATATAGTTAAAACGGAGTTCATGTATTTTCTTGTATAATTTAAATTTTCCATGACTTAAATAAATTTAATGTATTTTTAAGTGTTCACACTTTAGTAGAGAATGTTTAGAATGTTAAAAATAAATGTTCACCCATGCCAAAATATGTTTGTGAATATAGAAAAATGTTCAGTTTGTCAAAAAAATGTGAAAATAGCAAATATAATAATAAAGGAAAAAATAATAAAAACCAAATGGAAAGAAGAACAAAAAAGTGAATGAAAAATATAATAAAAAATAAAAATTCAAACATGTAACTTAATGTAAGCAGGCTAGCACTACCAAAGTGACACAATAGAACATACTCCCTTTTATTTTGAATAAGTGAGCATTATCAAAACAAGCAACAGATTGTTGAAGCTAGTCATGCAAATGAGAACATAAGTAACATGTATCATTTCCCTATCGACTGCTACTAGCAGCAAACCAAAGGCTAACCCTAACGGTCCATCAGATTGAAGATACACGCCCAAAAATGGTCTTCAAGTTTTATAACTTGTCGGTGTAAGTGTTGAAACTTGCCGACTTAAGTTTTAAAGCTTGTCGGTGCAATTTTCGAAATTTGCATTTGTGCTACCCATATCTAATCTAACAATCCATAAATATTTTTCTATTCTTCCATCGTAAAGTTCTTCTATAGTCGTCGTCAGATGGTTACGGCAGTTCACGGGTTGTTCAGCCTGCCTGCGTTTGTGCACAGTGTTAAAAGCACCGGCAGGTCTAATTAATGCGATTTCTGAGCAAAACAACCGGTGACACTCTGCACTTTTGCACTCGCTCAGACCATCCAGTATAGAAACTTGGGTCTTCGAAATTCCAGGATACGATCAAGATTACTGTCGCCCAGGCCGTGGCTTCCATAGAATAACAAATTAAATACAAAGCTAGTTGGCGAGCCTCAAAAAGAGGTAAACACCTGAGCCAACCTATTCACGTGGTTTTCACGGGGATGACACTGACACACCACGTCACCACCCTTTTGTATGTGCTGACTTGGATCGACTCCAACTCCACTAACCCCAGCCAAAGCACGTGACTAGGCTCGCCTTGAGATGGCCGGCTGCACTATATATCTTCAATAATGCTCAATCTGCTAAATACTACTACCTCTGTAAACTAATTTAAAAGCATTTAGAATACTAAAATAATGATCTAAACGCTTTTATATTAGTTTACAGAGGGAATACTATATTTATAGATTAAAAGGCCCTTCAGCTGACTTCGTTCCATTGACAACAAGCATTATGATCCATTACATCAGCAATCCGTGCCTTTATTATATCAAAAATCAAGACACTGCTTGCGGACGGCGGTCGTTCTTGAGAGAGGTAATATCAACAGAGGTCATAGAACTTGCGCTGGATGTTCAGTTTGGTGCTAGAACTTAGAAAATACAGATTTGTGGTCACCCAACTTGCGTTTTCGTGCAAATACGGTCACTTTATCCGTATCAGACGTTATCCCGTGCTTACATGACATGCCAACATGGCTATGGCCCACTGTCAGTGACAGGAACCAATTTTTTTTGCAGAAACGCCCCTGTTTTGTATTTAACTGCACAGAAACCTCCTCATCAGCATGCGTGTTCCCACTTGAGAGAGAAATGATAAATAAAAAGTTCATGCGCACGTAACACTTGACAGAGATATGAGAAACAAAAAGGCCGCGCAGGGCTCGAATTCGCTACGCCATGCATTCAAATGCATGTGCCAACCACTGCACCAAGCACGTGTTTAAACAAATATACCTTACTTCACTTTATAGTGAAAAGCAGGGTTTAGCTCATATTTTCACAAACTTGCAAGCTGGGGCCACCTACTGGATGTGCACTACTAATTACTGTAACGTTCCCAAGCTTTGTTTTTTTTTCTAGTTTCAATTTATATATATTAATGCCAAAAACTTTTGAACTCAAAATCCATTTGAATAAATTCTGGCAAAAAAAATCCGCTGATCCTCGAGTAGTTGTCGTTGCCAATATATAAAATTATATGTTTCTCCTTAGGCACATGAACTAGTACGAATTTCAAAATGGCAAAAATTTCGCTCATCCTCGATATGGCCACAAAATCTTTGAGACAAATCAACAATTTTTTGTTTGAATTCAAATGATTCAAAATTAAAAAGCCTAGATAAAATAAAATATAACACATAATGAATATATCATTTTTATCCTGATGTTAGTCCATTAATTAGCTAGCAATTGGCCAAGGTTTGAATCTTCTGTAGGTTATATTTTTGCCAAAAAAACATATTCGGTACAAAAATAATCAAAATGTTTGTGTCTCATGATTTGAATTCTAGACCTAGAGGTGTGAAGAAAACTAACCTGCCATGGTACAAAACTGGAATTTTAATTTTAAGTGATCCAAGTCCATTTTGACATACGAGTTCAAATTAACCATAAAAATATTGAGGGGAATGAAAACAAAAATTGCGCACCCTCTAAATCCGTTTAGATAACTTGATATTAGAGCAAGCTTATTGCTAATATCATTTGTCTTTTTATATGCTTGAATATATGGTTGTCCCGGCCAAAAAAGAATTTATTTGTCGGGTTGAACAATATAACAGCATATGTACCTTGGTACAAGACAGCAAAGCATGTCCAGTGTGCTAGTTAGCACGTGAGACTGGAGTGATGAGTTGCTGGTTCAAATCCACATGGCCTGATTAATTTTTAAATCTACAAATCTTTCTTACATCCACTAGCAGGTGGGTCCCACATAAAGGTAGAAAGAGTAGGCTAACTGTCAAGTGAGACCTATGTGCGAATGAATTATACAGCCATAATTATTACGTGGGTATGAATTATACAGCCGCATTATAAAAAAGTTGGGGTTGTTTCTGCAAAAAGGACGTCACACATGTCACACCTAATGGCTCCGCCACCAACAGTCATTGACAGTGGGGCCATGCATATGTGGCACGCCACGCAAGCGGCGAAAACGCCTGCGTACATACTTTGTGATCGTATTTGCACCAGAATGCAAGTTGGATGACCACAAATCCGTATTTTTAAAGTTTTAGTATCAAAGTAAACATACAGAGCAAGTTATATGACTCCCGGTGATATTACCTCTTCTTGAGAACATCAGGAAGAGCAAGAACGCCAAGGCGTTTCGTGAATCGTGACCAGCACACGCCCCCAGCCGTTGTGGCATGCAACGTCGCCGCAGATGTCATGCTTTGGCGCTGGAGTTGCTCCCAATCCATCTGCAAATCCACCAGTGAGCAAGGACGTCCAGGATGCAAAAAGAAAAGGAGTTGCCTGTTCTTCACCCGATGCCGAAATTATCTAACGTGCATCATAGGCCACATAACAGCAGTGGAGATCATATAGTAACGTTTTTCTTGTTAGTGTACCATAACCGGGCAACAGATTCCAATCCAAGACGAAGCCAACATCGGCCTGAGCCCTGTGCTGGGAGGGACACTGTTTCCGTTGCACTCGGCCCCCTCAGCGCACTCACAATTCCCTTTTCGTACAAAAAAGTTCGCATATTTCTGCAATCAAATTAATCTCTAAAAGTGTGATGTCCTAATCAATATGACCTTCTAACCGCGTTTGTCGACTGTTCCATCCCATGCCATGTCTTGACCGGTCGTCTGGGCACTGCTACATGTCACAATTTTTATACAACATCTGTATGACACCGTTGATGGAATAGTGTTACATTGTCGGATGCGAATCGTATATAGAATGGTATAAATTGGTACCACTCTTTCACTGGACCGGCCAGACAGACGCGCGCGACATACGGCCGTGTGAGTGCTGATCAGGGAGGAGGATGGTGATGGCGGCGGCGCTGTGGGACGTCCTGGCGAAGGCGGCCAACCTGGCGCAGATGTCCGGCCTGCACACCGAGATGCTCGTCGCCGCGGGCGCGAGCCTCATGCGCATCCCGCAGAGCAGGCGGGAGTGCGCCAAGCTCGAGCGGTGCTGCCGCAGGCTCCACGCGCTGCTCAAGTGGCCGACGGGCTGCGGCGCCGCGCTGCTGTGCTCGGAGCTGGGAGGCCCCGTGGTGCAGGCGCTCGTCGACTTCTACCACCGGAGCACGCTCTGGCGCCGCGCCCGGAGCAGCAGGGGCATGACGATCCGGCTCCGCGACATGCAGGACGTCGTCGACTCGTACACTCGTACTGCGTGCTTCTGCTCTTCATCAACGCGCATCTCCTGCTGCAACACGCGGCTAATCACGATCAGCCCCCGCCGCCAGATGCTACTTTTTTTTTTTGAAGGACCAGATGCTACTACTACGTACCTTAATGTGAGATGCGAATTATGTTGATCCGTCGGATGGAAGCTACTGGCCTACTTACTCCTAATTACGTCTCTGATGAAGCCATTTTGAATTGATTGGCAACGCAGGATTCATGAGGTGAATGATTCATCGCAGAGTCAAAGTCATGTACAAGCGGTGAGCAATTGCCCCAAGGTGAAGGTCGCAGCAAGCCGTGATACTCAAAGGGCCAACGATACTGGCGATGGAGGGATATGCAGTCAGACAGAAGCGTGCATGCTCTAGTGATGATTCCCCATGCATAGTGCATAATGTACAGAGTTTAGGGAGGAGACGGGGCCCAATAGGATCGATGATGGTTGGTAGTGGATTCTCGGAAAGAATCGACCCTTATTAATTAGAACCCAGGGCTGTGTTTGATAGCAAAGTATTATATAAACCAAACTATCAAAAACTACAATAATTTTGCTTGTAGATGTAAGATACCATAGTTTTATTAAAACAGAGTATTTTGCAGGATTCACAATACATAGAACATGTTTGGCTGTTGCTGCATAACCCTGTAAATTTTGCTGTTTAGTCGTTGTGTTTAAGCACTTAGCAACTCTGTTTAAAGAAAAGAGGTTTGGGGTTCTTCTTTTTATGCAGAGAAAAACTGCAGTTTGCCCAATACTACAATATTAAAAGCACAGTTGTTAGGGGCAACCAAACAGCTCATTGTAAATAAAGCTATGGTAATCTTAAAAACTATAGTATTCTCAAAATACTTAGAAAATACTTTGCTATCAAACAGGGCCGTCTTGTCATTTGCTGCAAAGTGAAGAATGCAATATCTGTGTACATAAGCTTAAAAGTTTTTTTTTTGGTAAAGGTCTTAAGCTTTCTTTTTTTCCTTTTTTATTGAAAAAAGGGTCATGAGCTTGGAAGTTGATTCGTCGTCTGACGAGAATTAGATCAATCAGCTGGATACGGCTTTAGCCAACGTAGAGTAGTCGAAATCATTAATTAAAAAATACTCTTGCAAAGGTCACTCCAACCTACTCCCACCTTCTTAGGTTGTGCGTCATTTGTCGCAATTAAGGAGTTTTATCTTTTTTTTAGATTCGTTTATTTAAGAAGTTTTATCTATTTAACCATGTGTCTAAATTTTGAACCGTTTTCATCGTTGGATTTCGCATCGAAAACTTTGAAAATAGATCCATTTTGATAGGATTCGACAAACTTTTTTTTACGAAAAAACTCAAACAGGAAGCATGGTTTCTTTTTCACTTTTTTTTCCTTTTCGGAAGAGACACAACTTTATCTACCCCGAGATCAAATCTGTGCCTCCACGGGTAGCAAATCTATGCCTTTCGTGGAAATAACTCGTTTTGCTTCTCGTGAAAGCAAATTTGTGCCTCCACGAGAAGTAAATATGTGCCTCTCGTTGAAGGAAAAAAGGAAACACATTTTTTTCCTTTTCCGAGAGACACAGTTCGCGGAAGCAAATCCGTACCTCCACGTGAAGTAAAACTATGCCTCTCGCGGAAGCAAAAAAACATGTCTTTCATTTTCTTTTCTAAGTGCCTCTCGCGGAAGCAAATCCGTGCCTCTGTGAGAAATAAATTTGGAGTGTAATTGCCCTTGGCAAAACCCTCCCAAAAATGATAACTAGAAGAAAAAAAATTGTAAATGAATTGGAAGCAACCGCATAAGATGTAGCATCTGATCATTTTTATTTCAAAGAAGAATATGGTCACATGCATCATTTCCTACCGTAAACCCACACATGTTCATGGGCTCTCATGGCCACGCTGAGGCGTCAGGGGAGTGCAGCAGTCGGGGGCACGCACCCACAGCCAGTGGCGGAGCTAGGATTTGAAGTCAGGGTGGTCCTCCGATGGGGCCAGTTTTGCATCAAGAAACCTGTTGGCATACACACAAGTTCTCCGGTAAACTCTTCGGCCACATCCGGCATAGTCTTCTTCCATATCTTCATATAGCATGTCTAAAAAGAAGAAGCAATGTCCACAGTCCTCTTCATTTTTCAATAATTTTGCAACAATAACTTCCTTTTATCAATCATAATGACATAACTGAACTGAACACAAAGGATGTGCAAAAATATTTGTATGTGTTTATCGGATCGTGTATTGGACAGTGGATATAGCACAACAAAGAACAAACCCTAAATCAATTGGGGATTGGGCAGTGGGTGAGCTCCGAGCTGGTACCTCAAATCAGGCGACCACCCGGAGTGCTGGAGAACCTGGGTGCGCACTAGGTGTCTGGGTGGCGGGCGGTTTCTTGCTCGGAGCTCCGGGCGCCGGGGGCAAGGACGCAGCCCGCATGGGGCGCGGCTGGCTAGACGAAGGAGCAGGAGATACGAGGAGGCTCCTGTGCTTCCGGGGTCGCGGGGAGCGGCGAGCCAGGCGGGGATGGAGGCGGCCGGGCGTGGTGGACGGAAACCGTGTGGAGGCTCGATCTGGTACAGAGGTGGCTGCACCCATCATATGCGTGCGTTCTGCTTTTTTTTTTTTGAGGGATGCGTGCGTTCTGCTAGTTGGGTCAAGTGTTATCGGGCTTTTTTTTCTGTGGCCCATCTCTTATTGTATATGTATACAGGCTGGACCAAAATTCCAGGGTGGGCCGCAGCCCACCCTGTCCACCCTGTAGCTCCGCCCCACAGCCCACCACGCACTGCGGTCTCGTCGCAAAGCAAGGCTCTCCCGCTGCATCCGAACAGCAGTAGCACAGATTGTTCGGGCAGGGTGAAGGGCTCTGCCCGCATATGCACATTTCGAGCTTGCTGCCATCCATCTGACCGGCTGTTCGACCTGTACGCAAGCAAAGGTCGATTAGACCAGGCTGTTTGTAGGTGACGAGATAACTTCCAAAACAACCAAAGCACTTTTCGAGAATTCTTGGATTCCCATTAATTGTAGTTCTTCGAAACCGGGCGGTGATAAAAATAGTTTTCGAAACAACTGAAAATATATCAGAACTCATATGAATGACTACTTCTAGGTAGGTACTTACACTCTGAAAGTACTGCGGCACATGCGAGGCTAATCATCATAAGCATGATAACCGGGTACCCCTTCATCTTTGAAGAATATAGATAGATCTCTTCCTGTTCAGATTGTTCGTGTATGACCACTGGGCATATACTGGAACCATGATCGGTCCATACATATACCCAAACCAGATGATCCATTTTTAGTAGTCAGCAATTAGGTAGCCAGGCTGCTGGTCTGTCTAAATACGTTTACGAGCTATATTTGAATAAACATAATTGACCAGACTAGCAATTTGATAATGTATATGTTTACCAGCTAAGCTATATTTGGATAGACATGATTGTGTCCAGGCTGACAATTTAATAATATTCATTTATACATTTGCATCACACTACCACATGATACTGATCCACGGACGTTTGAACCCACGATGAGAATGAGCCGATGTTACCCATTGGGACATTGATCTGGCCCACAATTTCAAGGCCGATGGATGGGAGCAACTAGTTAACGAGCGCTCCTTCGGAAGCCTCGCAACGATCAGCGCCACTTGACGCGCTCTCAGCCATTCGCCACGTGTCGCGCTCTGGACGCTCTCTTCGGATTTTGTTTTTTTTATTTTTCCACACGCGTTTTCGGCTTTTTAAATGGTTTTTTCCAGGGTTTTTTCGATGTTTTGGTTTTCCTCCTGTCTTTCTTAGCTTTTCGACCAAATAAATTCGAAAAAAAAAATTGCGCGAAAAAACACGTTTTCTTTTTTTTTCTTTCGCAAAAGTCACGGTTTTTCTTCCGCGAGAGGCACGGTTGTGCTTTATCGAGAGTCAAGGCCGTGCCTTTCGGAAACGAAAAAAATGCATTTTTTGTTTTTTTTCTTTTGCGAGAGTTACGGTTTTTCTTCCGCGAGAGGCACGGTTGTGCTTTTGCGAGAGTCACGGCCATGCCTCTCGGAATGGGAAAAACAAAACATATTTTCTGTTTTTTTTCTTTCGTGAGAGTCACGGTTTTGCTTCCGCGAGAGGCATGGTTGTGCTTACGGGAAAGTCACGGCCGTGCCTCTCGGAAAGGGAAAAAAATACACGTTTTCTGTTTTTTTTTCACGAGAGTCACGGTTTTGCTTCCGCGAGAGGCACGGTTGTGCTTTCGCGAGAGTCACCGTCGTGTCTCTCGAAAACAGAAAAAAACGTGTTTTCTATTTTTTTTTTCCTTTCACGAGAGTCACGGTTTTGCTTCCACGAGAGGCACGGTTGTGATTTGCGAGAGGCACGGGCGTGCCTCTTTCGGAAAGGGAAAAAAACCGTGCCCTCGGTTCGGTTTTTTTACCCGGTTTTTTTTGTCTGGTTTTTTTCGTGAAAAAAAAGTTTGTCAAAATCTATCAACATGAGATCTAGTTTTGAAGATCTCGACGCGAGGAATCCAATGGTGAAAACGGTTCGAGATTTGGACGCACGGTTTAAGAGATAAAACGTTTTGAATAAACGGATTTACGAAAAAAGGGAAAACTCCCAGGTTGCGACAAGTGGTGCGCTGCATGTGCGCCACTTGTCGCGACCTAGAAAAGTGAAGTGTTCTTTGCAACGAGTACTCCTTAATTAGTGATTTCGCCGATGGATCTTCGGGGTTGGCTTCATAGGAAAATTAGGCCAGGTGAGCCAGTCACCATCGACCCATCGGGACAAGCGGGTCGACCAAAATTTAGGGCCTCTTTGATTCGCAGGATTCTAAAAACACGGGAATAGGAAAATATATGATTGCAATGTAATGCTCATCTCAATCCTATTTTAATTTTTCTGATTGCCTCTAGGAAAAACAAAGAATTCTTTCAAAAAGATCTGAGTGGATGCTAAAAATCCTATGAGAAGTAGTACAAAGAAATCCTTAGAAAAAAATTCTATAGGATTCAATCCTATGAATCAAATAACCAACATAGAAAAAATTCCTAAGGATTCTATATAATCCTCCAAAATTCCTATAAAAATCCTTTGAATCAAATGAGCCCTTAGTTGCTCGAGGCTGTAATCTGCCGTTACAGTGCACATGCCTTTGCAAGGTTGTTTGTTACCATTGTACTTATGTAAATTTGCATACTTTTGACTCAAAACTGCTTTTGTTTCAGAGTTACAAATACGACACCTTATGATGCAAACGATTCATGGTAGAAATAGTAAGGGAGCTGCATATGTTTATTTTTTCTTTGAAAAAATAAATTATAAATATCTTAACTTACTAAACATCCCTACAGCTAAATGATACTAGTTGAAATCATGTTATTTGTAAATGATTGTTGTTCTTGTACAATTTAGTATTAAATTGGGTCGGACCATGTTTCTCAATGGGACATGAGACCACTCAGCATTTGACCATTGGGCCGGCTCCATGTCTGTGAACAGAATAGAGGGGTCATCAGGGACCAGGTCCTGGCCAAAGCGGGCCGGCCCATTCCCATCCCGAGTTTGAACCCCTTCATGAATGGATTTAGCACTCATGTCAAATCATGGCCAGGTCCATCACTCAGAACTTTGTTCAGTTTACTCGCTTATTTTGTTTGATGTTGCATTATAGTTTCTGCTTATTTTGTTTGATGTTGCATTATAGTCTCCGTCCATTTTGCTTGTTTTGTTTGATGGGTGGCTCCATAGTTGGGTGGGGCAAGCCGAAAGACATCACGTCGTCCATCTGTGAGATCTCGAATGCCAAGAAGGATATTTCTGTCTGAGACGGCCACTGATCATGTACTCTGGATCTCTAGCATGACTTTTCTTCAGGCATTATAGTACAACACATCACCGAATTCCAGGGGTGCAACTTAGGGAGGACGTTGAAGATGACTACTCTTGGAATTTCACCTCCTCAGGATCGTACTCGATATTGTTAGTGTACCCTGTACAACTTGGGTACACCAACAACTCAAATCTGAAAAAGGCTGTTTGGAGTACTTGGGCACCACCAAAGAATGAATTCTTTGCATGGTTAACCCTCCATGGTCATGTGTGGATGGCCGACCGGTTGCACTGGAGGGGATGGCCGAACTGTAATCTTTGTCAATTGTGTAAAAGAGAATCGAAGATTGCCGCGCACATCCTTTTCAAGTGCAGATTTTCTCGGAGCATTTGGGAGGACCTCCGGCATGGCTTGGCCCTACTGACATTCATATGGAACATTGCCATACTTCAATACCGGCTTGGAATGGTGGAGCTCTCTGCCATTGCTAACGGCAACACAAGGAAGGGGATGGCATCGCTTTTATTGTTTGCTTCATGGGAGCTTTGGAATGAGCGAAATGCTCGGGTTTTAGGAATGTTGCTTCATGCCTAGTGTAATTGTGTGTAAGATCAAAGATGTGTCCTCCCAATGGGTTGTTGAGGGAGCGAAACATTTGAGCTCAACTTTACCGCGAGAGTAGGAACTTTGGACAGCTCGGTCTGTTTCTTGTAATTATTTCCAAACTCTTCTTAATAAAAAAATTGAGGCAAAGTTTTTGCCTCCGTTTCAAAAAAATGTTTCCCTCTAATGCAGACGGGCCTGGCCCGAGTTATTTTCATTGCAACAAAACATCTGAGCCCAACTGCCATCAGCAGACAATTCTAAAAATGATCTCTACTCCTAATGAAGCAGTTGGTAGTCTCCGCCGGTCAATTTTCGTCCCACCTCTGTTGGTTTTTTTTCGTCTTAAAAAAATCTATGAAATTTCGTAGGTTAAGACAACTATGACTAGCGAACAAAAAATCGGACGACGTCCTAGCCTCCCTCGCACGAAAAAAAAACCCTCCTTTCGATCCACCCCTGGTGCTGCCCCCATCTCTCGCTCCGCCGCCGCCGCCGCCCCTGCTTCCCTCCCGCTCAGCCACCTCCACCGCTCCCACCCTTCTTCCCATTATCGGATCCGCTTGCTCGTCAAGGTTACGTGGCGAAGCTCCACGTCCGCGAAGCGCACGTGCTCGTCAAGGAAGCGGCTCCCGGATCTGAGATCGCGCGGCCATGACGGAAAGGGCTCGAGGTGGCCGCCGAAGACCAAGCCGTTCACGCAAGCCCTGGACACGATCCTCCCGACGCATGCACTCCTCGCGTCCTCGCGCACCAAGGTTAGGCGGCGGATCTCCACGTCTGCGACGCGCTCGTGGTCGTCAAGGAAGGGGCTCCCGATCGAATCTGCGTTCACGCGGCTTGTGTGCCATGGCCGCCATGGCAATCCATGGCCGACAAGAGGGGACCCTCGGTCTCCATCACCCACCCCAGGCCGGTTTCTACAGTAAGGGCTATGGGGCTGGGCAGGTTAGGCGGATGGACAGTGTGGGAGCTCCACGACCTGAAGGAGTGGGTGGTGTGAGAGCTGTGGGAGGCCGCCAAGGCCCTCACCGTGCGCCGCGCCGCCGTCAGGACGTACGCTTTGTGGTGGCGCTGGACAGGGACGTCCGCCACCCTTCCTCAAGCCCACCATGGTCCGCATCCCCTCCCCACCCCACCTACTCGGTTCTCTCTTTTCCCATTCTCCCTGTCTGGTTATATTGTTTTCTCCCAGGCTAATTTCAGAAAAGTAGATCTTAATTCGGAGCAAAATCATGGGCTATTTGGAGGCCTGTACTTATTTGGTCGGACAAGCTATATGGATTTGCAGTGAGCTAATTGAATTTCTAGATGTTGCCGAAGGAGTTAATCTTCATACATCTTTTGTGTCCACTGGAAGAAGTAGTAAATGTCATCTGTATTAATCTTGCCATAGGATTTTCATTCTAAAGAACATGTGTGGCAGGGGGTTCTTCTCGGCTGCCTCGGAGGCTCGGGCACAACACTACTTTCATGGACTTTCCCCTCCTGCTCTTTGAGTTGTACTGTATATTGTTTACTACTGCTATGAGCTGGAAAAATAATGACATCTGTGTATAGAGATCGGATTAATAATGGTCTCCTTCTGTACTAATTTTTTGCAACACTGTCCATCCGCATTGGGTTCAGTGTTCGTGGCTGTCACATTATGAATCTTTATGAGACACGATAGTTTGTTGTTAAATTTTTAACCTTTTCTATTTAAGATATATATATATATATATTACAATCTTCAATGGGCAGCTCCAGGTTAGATCTGGAGTGAGGTGATAGGGGCAGCAAGCAACAATAGGGAACCAAAAGGATCTCTTGTATGAAGATTCGCAGGTTTTGTTCAGCTCCTGCAGATTTCGGAATCAGGTAATTGAAATATTTAATTTCGTGCAGGAAGGTCATAAGCATGAGTGACATCGTTAAGTAAGTAGATAATCAGGTTTTTGCCTTTGAGCTGGGCTACACTCAGTAAAAGAGCCTTCTATTTAAAAAAATGTGTTACACATGTTCCAGTATATTCCTCTGTTTGGAATATAGAGAAAAGAGCTTTATGCTGAGAATCTACTTGTTTTAGAAGAAACTTCTGTTCATAACTACTTTTTTGCGGGATGTTAACAACTATTTTGAAATAAAAGGTGTTCTAATAAAATAACTCCTCTCAAGATTATATGAAGGACGGACTGCCATTCTAGAACATATGTTATGTTGCTAATTGGCAGTGCTTTCAGAAGTAACTTTTATTTAGGACATTAACTGTCAAGGTGACTCATCATTTAGTGGGAACCAACTATTTTACACCTTATCGAAGAATTGATCTGGGTAGATTGCAAGTGCATAAGTGTTTGTAAATTTTGTCGTTTGTATAGTTGAATAAGAAAATCTATCAACTTAGGATTGGTTTTGCTTGCAGGAATTGGCAATAGCCTATTACAGTAATGCTTCCTCTACCCGTCATTCACTTGACCTGGAGAGAGGTTTGCATTCAGCTTTAATTTCTGAGAGGTTTATTAATGAAGGTCCAAACATATTAGCATATCTGGATGAGATGTCAATATGAAATGATACTAAGGCATAACATCAAATTTTCTTCATGTTATATATATTCTGATATATATTCCCAGAGAATATTTGTGTTTTACACTTTTACTTGGCATTAGTTTGGAGAAGTACTGTAAAATTGAAATGTTGCTTCGTTTAGTCATTGTAACTACTGCACTGAATACTAGAAAAAAATGTGACACAGAAATATTAGCTTAGGTTGAGGAGATGAAATTTTATTTTGTCCCCTGTTACACTTCAACTTGTAAGTTTTGACTAGATTGTAGCATTGGTAAAGAAGTCCCAGGGTCGTTGTGCAAAGCTATTTATAGTGAATAATGCAGCCCAACTTGCAGCTTCAGTAACTGGTGGTGTTATTACTAAATGTGTTTTGTGCAGGTTTCATGCTCTCCTATTTGTGATCTATGGGATTTGCCCTTGATCTATTCGATACAACGACTAGAACCACGCTCCAGCCGCCTATCGCAGGTCCTTTCGCCGCCGCTGATCTATTCGCTATATCGACGGAAACCACGCCCTGGCCGCCATCACGGATCCCTTTGCCGGCGCCGAGATCCTAGACGTGCCGCCGCCGAGCGCTTGTCGCTCGCCCCTGCCCGTCTCTCCCTCCTCGGCGTTGGCTGCTTCGAGTCCTTCAGACAGTGTGCCCCAGTCGCGCTCCCGGTCCTCCTCTGCTGCGACCTCCTCCTGGGCGCCTCGGCCACGGCTGACCTCTTCTCCTTCGCCGATCTCCTCGCGTCCGCTGCCGCTGCCCGGGGAGCACGCCGATCGCAGGTCGTCCTGGAGGTCACGGCTAGGGAGTTCGTCCCCAAGATGTCGCAGGAGGCTGTGGCGCAGATGGGCCAAGAGGAGCAGGGGCACCTTGCACTTGCCGGTCCAGCAGCTCGTTAGCGCTGAGAGGATCTCCAAGTGCAACTTGCATAACTCCGTCTGGCTACTCGAGCAGGTTCGCCGTTCTTGTTGTTCTTGCGTGTCAAGACTCTTGGCTGCAGACTTGCAGGTATCAAGTATGAGTCAATGCTTAATTTTTGTCACGTTTCATACTCACCACTGTTATTTCTAGCATCCAACATACATGAATTGAATAGACCAACGGCATTACATGTTTCATAGGCATGTTTCTAAATGCTAATTAGCAGTTCTCAGTTCTGCAGATACACTATGATTGCAGCGGGTGTTGGAAGAAATCATCCGATGGTCGTGAGTGACCGAAGGAAGTGCTTTGTATTTGGTGACTGCTGGGGACGAGTTCACTAAGGAGTGGTTGACTCCCTCTCCTGTTGCTTTTTTTATGGTTGATAGATGACACAACTAGAGTGCAGCAAATACAACTTATATTGTCACCTGTTCTTAGAATCTACCTGTTTGGGTGATAATGAAACCAATAAAAATATTTATGACATGAGCATACATAACTTATATTGTTTAGGACGATGGGGCAGTTCTGACAATTTATGGGAATTTGACCATATGGGAAACTCATTTTCCCACTGTGTTCTTACACTGCTGTTATTTTTGTGTTGTCCCTGACTCCGTGTTGTTCCAAATTTGGTGCAGGGACTAAGGTGTCGCCACTCCCCTGCCTTGTTACTAAAGCAACTAATGTTGTTTGTGGTGCCGACTTCACTATCTAATTGTCATCGGTTGAGGGATCTTCCGTACTGTAAGGCCTTCCTGAAACTATTAAACTTAAAGATTAGCACGTTTTTTTTCTCTTTCAGATAAAGCAAGCTTTGATCATCTTCTCATGATAACAACTTTAGATTATTATCTGCTTTGGCTGTAATTAGTGGGGTTTTTCCTTCGTCATTTCTTTTAAGATGTATTTAGTTCTTCTGTGCTATTCAGTACATCAGGACTTCCTCAGTATGGCCAACTTGGTCATGGAAGCGAATCAGGTTGGTTGCTACTATGTTAACACACGACACCTACTAAATTTGCCACGCTGGAGGCGGGGAAACCTAGACCTATGCTAATTGATTTAATTAATTATTATTATTCGTTAGGCGTCTGAACAGGCAGCTGAGCGTTGGACATGGCCTTATGCCTCCGAATAATATGTTCATACCCCATAAGTTCTATGAAATATTAATACATCCAGTTCAGTACTATTTTCCATATTTTAACTTTACATACTGTTTTTTTATTATCTGCTGTTCATTATAAGTACCAGTCAAAAAACTGTTAATTATAAGTGCATAGCATAGCCCTATATTTATTATATTCAGTGACCTTTTTTATGAAAATCATTGCTACGAGTCACCATTTTATATTTGGTGCTCATACCCTAAACCTTTTGTATTTGCAAGATCACTCCTTAATGCTAAGAGGGGAGAGATGATTTTAGGGATATTTTTGTCAAAGGAGAACATTGACAAAAACATTGAATACAAGGAGCTTGCAACCATGATGGAATGGTACAACGGCAGTGAGATTTGTGCATTGTTTTTTAACACAAACTAATATGTAGATACTAGGAATATGGCTGAATTACTAAATGTTGTTACTTTCTTTTTGCATCCAGAATCTTTGCGTGGCAGCCTGCTTACCGCCCAGATAGTGAGCCCCTGAGCTCCTAAAGAAAGGACAGTTGAAGGAGATGGTAAAGTTACTTATAAATGTCTTGCTTCTTAAGCATTTTACCATTTATTGAAGATGTAGTGTTTTTTAATTGTTGCTAAGCCAATTATGAACAAACACTTTGTGTTAAACATCTTGTAATTCTTGTCCAACGATATACATTATTTGATGCCTCAAGAAAGAAGCGAACACAAAGGATCCTACGCCAAAGAATGAAGAGGCCGAGGAAGTGATGGAAGGGGGTGCGTGGAGGACATGTGCATGGCGGAAGCTGGCGTGATGGCTGCGAAGGTCAAAGGAGAGAAGGCTCGCACTAGACTCATTTTGGAGTCTCTGGACAGGCACATCGCGCATCAACCTTGGGTGATTTAAGTGAGGGTGGTTCTATATTTTCCTCCCTCTTATTTCTGTTAATGACTAAAGATAGATGATTAGGGAAATTTTTATTGATTGCCATGGATTACTGGAAATTTTCACCGAGGTAAAACAAAGGTGATATCTTGAGGATCTAATGCTTTGAATTGTCTAACAACGCGCTTAATGATGATCTCTATTATTAAAGAGGGAGCGTGTACGTAGTTGTTCGTTCCCTACTTCACTTTGCTTCCGCCTCCCATCATGTAATTTATTTGCTGAAATCTGTATTCAATGATGCTCTTGTGTCTAATACTTAGCCCTGTTTTTAATGCATAGGCTATCCCAGGAAATTCTGTGCTCTGAACATGGGTTTAAACAATCCTGTACTTTTCATTTGTTTCACCAAATTGGTGAGTATTATATATTCTAAGTATTCAGTTGCCTGCAAAATAATTATATAACAGATATCTAATTCGAAGGGGAGCCTTAGCGCAGTGGTAAAGCTGCTGCCTTGTGATCATGAGGTCACGGGTTCAAGTCCTGGAAACAGCCTCTTACAGAAATGTAGGGAAAGGCTGCGTACAATAGACCCAAAGTGGTCGGACCCTTCCTCAGACCCTGCGCAAGCGGGAGCTACATGCACTGGGGCTGCCCTTTTAACAGATACCTAATTCCAGGTTGACATATAATTTACACCTAAATTGAGAAAAAAATTAGTTTTGTTGCTTACTTAGTTTTGTCTTTGGTTTTCATGCCATAGAACTAACTGAACCGGTGATAGATTGTTAAAATGGCATCAGGGTTGCTATTTCAACAAAACCAAGTATTTTTCGTAACTCAGGTAGTTGTTGTTTTCTCTTTGGAGACTCTAGATCATGACATAAGTGAGGCGTCTTCAATCATGTTTATGGATTTCTAAACTGTCAGGTTGTTGTGAACTCTCCATCCTGAGTTTTTTACTGAGGTCTTGCCGACAACTTAGATTGATGTGTTTTGTCGACTACCTTTTTTTAGCAGAATAACTGTTGGGTAGCCCCAACAGTAATTGTTGATACTGTCGGCTTAATGGATGGTAAAGTGATCTATTGCTATTTTGCATTTGATTCATTTGCAAATTAGTACTCCCTCCAGTCCTTTTTACTCTGCATATAAGAATTGTCCGAAGTCAAACTTCATAAAGTTTGGCCATAATTATATGAAAAAATATCAACATCAACAATACTAATGTTACATGATATGAAAATTAGAGTCATGACGCATCTAATGATATTGATTTCACATTGTGAATATTGGTATTTTTTTCTATAAAGTTGGTCAAACATTACGAGGCTTGACTTCAGACAAATCTTATATGCGAACTAAAAAGGAGTACTAACTGATAAAAGATGCATATTACATGAATCCATGAAATTTAGTACTTAACCATGTCATTGATCGATAGATTAAGATAACTTGTATAGAAAAAATTAAATATTCCTGAAGAGAAAATGCCTCTACATGTTCTCCTTCAGTGTGTTGCAGAAAAACCATCCATACACCATCTTTGTGTGTGTATATATATAAACATTTCCCCTATTCTACAAAACATTTATAATACTATATATTTCAGGTTGGATGAATCCTATCGAGACTTGACATGGATTGAAAATGCCCTCCTATCAAGGGGACATCAAATACCGAGGGAAAATCTGTCTCAAATAATAGGATATAGTTGTTTTGTTGCAGTACAACTTTCTTTCATTTTCATCCTTTCTTTGATGCAGATAGTATGAGGACAGAGATTACAGAAGACCTGACAATAAATTATTTATTAGATTTGGAAAAGTAATCTGATAAGTAAGGGCATCTAAAGCGCTTCCCCTAAAATTTAAGTCCTCAAAAGACCCTCCAAATTCTACTCAAATTTTGAGGAGTTAAAGGTTGTTACACCCAGCCCTTCCCTTAAAACTTAACTCTCTATAAGTTCTAGGAGGGAGTGGACGAGGAATGTCGGAAGACTTTTAAAGTTAGGGATGATGAGAATGCCTATGGCAAAAATATATGTGAATTTGAGCTGGGTGGCAATGTAGAGTTGAAGCCAAATGACTCGAATTCATTTGTCAATTCATATGTTAGGGATGATGGGACTCAACAAATTAATAGACTTGGAGCGAACACCAGGTGAATTTGGAGTGGCCTGACAACATAGCGAAGTAATAACACGGTGATCCAGGAGTTAAAGTTTAGGGGCTCATGATAGATCCATTTGTTGGCCCGTGGCAACGCACGGGCGTTCTACTAGTAATAACAGGAAGAAACTGGAGGGCAAGTGCCGTCCTGGTCTATGTGGTGATCCAGGTCGTCTTCTTTACGCTGGACTATCAGAAGGAAAACATTCATGATGACCAAGATCAGTTGCTGGAGAAGAGGCGCAAACTGCTCCTCTTCGCGATCTTGGTCACGGCCATCACCTACCAAGCCGGCCTCACCCCTCCTGGCGGCTTCAAGCTCCAGGACAATAGGCTCGGGCACCATGCTGGCTACCTGGTTCTGTTGTACAACTACCCACGCCGTTACAACGCCATCTTCTACTGCAATTGGGTGAGCTTCATGATGTCCATCGCCCTCATCATCATGGTGGTGAACCCCAATCTGTACAGGCAGTGGGCTTGTTTAGTTGGATGGGAGCCAACACCGCTGGAAGCGTGCAACATCTCAAGACATCCATCTATATCTTCGTGTTGGTGGCCATGATCCTCTTTGTTGCAGCCGGACTGCTGCTAGTACTTTTGCAGAGGAAGCAGAACAAAAATGACAATTTGGCGCCAAAATGATTTCCTTGTTGTTTCAATCCAGCCCAACAATTTGCTGATAATTGGTAGACTGGTGATGCCAGGTATGGATCTGAGCTGAAAACCCTCTTCTTCTTTTCCTCTGTTTGCAGTTACACTGTTTCCTTAATTATTTTCTTGTTGTTTCAATCCAGCCCCAAAACCTGAAGAAAGGTGGAGGGAGCCCTGCAGACAATGGAATCGGATCCTCGGCGAAAGGTGGAGGGAGCCCTGCAGATCTCGTATGAAGACATGCAATGATAAAATAAGTGAGACCTGGTTCCAGCAGTTCAGCCGATTGTGCAGGTAGAAGAACCTGTTACTCGCTTCAAATCTAAAGGCCCAGACAACCACACAGGAAAGAGGTGTCATGTTAGGTCTCAATGAAAAGGAGCTAGCTCTGTGCCCCCCTTGTTGTGACTTCAAGAAACAAATGTAAAGACAATATAAATACCAAAAACAACTGTCATTCAAATCATGGTCGGCTAGACACTAGATGGCAGAATCAACAGAGCTAACCAAGCGCGGTGGAGAAATCGAGTTCACCTAGGCGGTGCCCTCGGCTGGCTCTGCTAAATCATCGACCCGAATCCGAACCTTAGGGGAGGGAAGGGCCGAGCGGAGACGGCGCGGATCGTGGGGTGGTCCGGAGCTGGGTGGCGCCGGCGGCAGGAAACCTCCGCCGCGAAAAGAAGAGAAGATGCATATGGGCTGCAGAGCAGACCTTTGGGCCGTGCCGGGCTTAATAGAGACCTCCGTCTCCGTCCCTGACATGATACTGGCCCAGATAAGTCTTACTCTGCATCTGTACTTATTTCCCTTTAGCAGTGAGCACTGGCGTTCCTCAAAAAAAAGAAAAAAAGAAGCAGTGACCACTGGCAGTGGCAGCAGCAGCAGCAGTTAGAAAAGGGAAGAGCAAAGCACCACATCTGTATTTCACAAGAAACCATCACTAGCCAGTAGCTTAATTTGTTGATAGGTCAGACTTGCAGAGCCAAGAAACACCACCAGGGTCAGATCAGCAGACACAAGCGTGATCCATTTTACCGTCAAATTTCAGAGTATCTTGTACCACCAACCCCACCAAAGAAGCACCGATTCCAGAGCAGAACCAAATTTTCCTTTTCTTTTTTTTCACACGCATTTTCAGCCTTTTAGATGGTTTTTGGTCTTTTTGTTTTCTCAGTTTTTCATCGGTCTTTCTTAGCTTTTGAAAAAAATATGATTTTTTACGTGAAAAAAACATGTTATTTTCGCTTTCGTGAGAGACATGGATTTGCTTCCACGAGAGGCACAGCCGTGCCTCAGGGAAACAAAAAAAAACACATCTTTTTTTCCTTACGCGAGAGGCACGGTCTTGCCTCTCGAAAACAGAAAAAATGTGTTTTCTTTTCTTTCGCGAGAGGCACGGATTTTCTTCTATGAGAGGCATGACCATGCCCTCTGGAAACTGAAAAAAAAATATGTTTTCTTTTTTACTTTTGTGAGAGGTATAGTTTTTCTTCCGCGAGAAGTATGGTTTTGCCTCCGCGAGAGGGACGGTCGTGCCTCTCGAAAACGGAAATAAATACATTTTTTTCTTCTGCGAGAGGCACGATTTTGCTTCCACAAGAGGCACGGATTTGCTTTCGCTCTCGAAAACGGAAAAATCGTGTTTGTTTTTCCTTCCGCGAGAGGCACAATATTTTCGTCCGGTTTTTGTGAAAAAAAAAGTTCAACATGGGATCCAGTTTTGAAGATGTCGACGCCAGAAATCCAACTATGAGGACGTTTGAGATTTGGACGCACAACTTAAGAGATAAAACATTTTGAATAAATGGATCTACGAAAAAGAGAAAGCTCCCAGGTTACGACAAATGGAGCATATACAATGTGCCACTTGTCGTAATCTGAGGAGCTAAAAATGATCTTTAGAAGGAGTACTCCTCAACTAGTGATTTCGGAGAACACTATCTCTCGTTATGCGAGATGGAAGATGCACACGCTGAAGCTTTTTATCGTGTACCTAGCTACTGGGCCGCCCCATTTTGTCTTTTTTCCCTTCGCTGAGTTTCTTCGATCGAGTAATTCGCCGGTTCGGTCGACTAGCTCGTTTATTAATGTCTTGTTTTTTTCTTTGTTTCTTCACATTTTTTTGTTTTTTCTATTGATTTTCTTCACTTCATTTTTCTTCATTTTCGTTTTCTTTTATCTTTTATTTGATTTTCTTTATTTATTCATCAATTTTCTCTGTTGTTTTTTCCTTGATATACTGTGATTTTCTTTGTTTTTTCATCAGTTTTCTTCATTAAACTTCGGTTTTCTTTCTTTGAACAGTTCTTTTTTTTTGTTTTACTTGGGTTTCTTACGATTTTCTTTGTTTTTTTCATTGGTTTTAGTTCGGTTTCCTTTGTTTTTTTCATTTAACTTCGGTTTCTTGTTTCTTTCATTTTTTTCTTTTTGGTTTTCTTCATTTTTCTTTTGTTTCGCATAGGTTTTCTTAGTATACAATATACCTTTGGTGTGTACACATGAAAAAAAATTCGATACACATTGAACATTTTAAATACATGATCTGCATTTTTCTTAAATACTTGTATTTGATCACTTTTTCAAGGTCAACATTTTTTTAGTACCTGGTCCACATTATTTCTATACACATTTAACATTTTTCATATGCTTGATAACATTTTTGAGATACAAGATTAACATTCTTTTAATAAAAAGGTCAACATTTTTCCTATACACACATTAAAATTTTCAAATGCTTGGTTAACATTTTTTAAATATAAGATTTCAAATGCTTGATAATATTTTTGAGATACAAGACTAACATTCTTTTAATACATGATCGACATTTTTCCTATACACACATTAAAATTTTCAAATGCTTGGTTAACATTTTTTAAATACATGAATAACTTTTTCTAATATATGGTTAACATTTTTTCTATGCACATTTTAACAAATTTCAAAGGCTTTATCAACATTTTTCAAATGCAAGATTCAGATGTTTCTAATACATGATCAACATTTTTTCTATGCACATTTAAACATTTTTCAAATGCTTTATCAACATTTTAAAATACAATATTAAGATTTTTTTAATACATGATCAACATTTTTGTATACACATTTTACATTTTTCTGAATGCTTGAATAACATTTTTGAAATACTTGTTCAACATTTTTTTTTCAATGCTTGATTAATATTTTCGCATATAGGGTCAATATTTTTTCTATACACATTCAACATTTTTCTAATACTTATTTAATATTTTTTCAAATTCTTGATCAACATATTTTAAATACATGATCAACCTTTTCACACAAATTTTTTATTTTTGTGTACATTTTTTGTATATGTGGTCAATATTTTTTCTATACACATTTAACATTTTTAATGCATGATTAAAAATATTACGAAAATATATTTTCTAATATATATGTTTAGAATTTTTGGAAGTGTAAACACAAGTAAAAAAGAAAAGAAAATAAAGGGTCAAACAAACAAACAAAAGAGGCAGCGGCCTCGCGTGAGCTGGGCCGGCTCATTTAGGCTGGCGCCTTCAACGAGAGCTTACTCTGTCTCGCTGGTAGTGAGACATAGTCACGCCCCCAAAATCAATCTTACTCTGCATCTATATTTCCCTTTGAGATATGGTAGTATCATTAGTGAGATCAAGCTTCGTGCTACTAGTTTAATTGTAATTTCGTTTTTGAAGGTAGAGAGACAAATAAAAGGGCTCACAATCTCTTTTTTGCGGTTAGAAACTTGTATTACGCAACAATCATTACCATTACAATCTGCAAGTGCTAGCTCTAAAGAAGCTGAAGGACCTGGCCCGAACCAAGTCGTAGTCCTACCTTCAACTCTCACCCAAAAAAAAAGACACATCTCACAAAAAAAAACTCAGCTTCCAACGCTTCTCGACTAGCATTTCAAAACGACAACCATCTCAGCTTCCAACACTTCCATACATGCACAAAGCTCAGCTTCCAACGCTTCTCGGCAAGAAAAAAGTGATCTGCATGAAAAGAAAATGATTGCACCTTTGTCGTCTCTCAAGACCATGCCGGCACCGGCAGAACCATCGTCGGCGAAAGCTCCGTTTGAACTCAGTTTCACCCAACCAGAGGAAGGCGGCATCCAACAAGCATACTGCACCGGTACTACGGGTCTGACTGGTTTATCAAAAGATATAATTGACATACCTTCGGTAGGATCATCGCAGAAGTCAGTTTTTAGTCCAATGAGACAATCTAGGTAGCTAATCAAAAACCTCTACGACGATTCAGCAGGTGGTGTGGTTTATGATGAATGATCTCGTTGCGGACGTGCCAACTACGCCATATAGTCATCAATAACATGGACATTTCAATGTCAGAAATCGGTTCAAGAACATGCAGTAACCACTCTTTACCTGTGTTCTTAATCTCGTTTAACTCTGAAAAAGACCATTTCTGCCATGGTGTACCATAGTCCACAAGCCTGCGGACACCGGAGGAATGGATGGTAATTGTCTTCAACTTCGGTAGGGCAAATGCCATCTATTTTCGAGCCACGAGAATGTTTATTTTGTCATGTGGGCAGTGAGTTCACAACCACTTTCCAAGCAAAGTTACGTACAGTAGGTGGTATACCGCAGGACCATATCATCTTCCAGCCTTTCCTTCGACCATCAGGAGCAGAGCTAGAAGCAGCCACAGAACCCTGAGTCTCATCAAACGCAAAATTGTAAGCACTTTTAACTGAAAAAAGCCCAAACTTGCCTGGCCCCCAAGCAATCACATCTTCCATGAGCCATTGGCATTGAACAAATCAGCCACATAATGTATCCTGCATAACCCCTGGGTGGCGACTCGCTTATAAGAACAGGGGCGCAGGATCCAATTGTCACGCCAAATGCTAAGAAAGAGGCTCACAATCTAGCTAAGTTTTTGCATTCGTTAGGACAGGAGCGTCACGTGTGGCTTGTTCAACCCCATGATCCGAGATGTATTCCAGACTCTGTGGCATTTGATCAATACAACCTAGCTTTACCTAAAAAAAATCTGTATTTCCTTTTAACCCCTCAAAAACTGTATTTCCCTTTAGCAGGCAGCACTGACATGGCAGCAGCAGCTGTTAAAAAAAAACAGAGCACTGCATCTGTATTTCACATGAAAACATCATTAACCAGTAGCTTAATTTGTTCATGAGTTATGCTATTCACACGGCAGAATTTTCACGATTCACACATGACGTGTAATCCAGCCGGACATGTGTATGAGTGAAAAGGGCACCGGCCGCTGGATGTACACGTCGTGCTAAAATCGAGCAGAAGTTTCGTGCATGGAGCAGTTCGTTTGTTCATGGTTCAGATATGCAGAGCCATTGAGCCAAGAAACACCACCGGAGTCAGATCAACGAACACAAGCGTGATCCATTTTAGTGTCAAATTTCAGAGCATCTTCTACCACCAACCCCACCAAAGAAGCACCGATTCCAGAGCAGAACCAAGAGTTTATTTCTATCCATCCACACAGAACAAAACACTTATTAAAAAGAAAGTCAGTCAAGGAGCACAAATCCCTTTCCACAGAAAAGACCAGCAAAGGCGTCAAAGTAGAACATTAGCATTACACTGGGCTCGCTCAATCATCGCCCCGGTCTCACTGCTACCCGGTGGACGGTGAATCAGAATCCACGACGCAGCATTATTCTTATCATGGATGAAGCAAAGCTAGGGATGCAGCTAGGATCGACGAAAATTACAGTATACGTAGTATGTTCCAACGAGCTGAATTTTCCTCTCAAGAAACGATCTCTATCTCCGTCTCCGATGATATATCTATCTGGCTGGCGTTGATCAACTTCACGCCATCCCCCGTCCCATCCCGCCCGTCGCCGTCTTTAACTTTTCGCGGTGCCGTCGCCGGGGCCCGCACGGCACCATCACCACCGGAAATCCCCGTCGGCGGCGGCTGCGTAGGCGCTACGTAGTGCGGGCGGATCGCGCGCCCACCGCATATACCCTGTGTTGCGCCCTGACAAAAGAGAAGAGGACAAGAAAATATCAGCCCGATTTTTCTCGGTCGTTCCAGCCATGAAATGAGCCGAGAGAACGTATCAGGACGGCTGGGGTTTCTGTGGTGATCGCGGGTGCCAGGGTGAGGCGTGAAGTGTGAACCGGCGGTAACCTGGGAATCTGCTCATGATACGCTACGATTATACTAAAACCCAAACGTACGTGCGGCTGCTGCTTCAAGGAAGTTGCTTTTGGTTTGAAGCTTTACTCCTCTGGAGTTGGATGGTGGCCGTCCTCTTTGTCTCACGAGCCATCATCACCATGCATGATCGCGATGCGTGTGATGTGACGCGGACCGACCAACGGTTCTACTCTTGACAGTATTTATTTATACTGCTGATCGATATGCTAAAATTCTGAACTCATCTCCGGAAGAACATCCTTGCGAACTCGAGAAAACGAGTAAGCACGCACGCGGGGGGATGGATGCTTTCGCTGCAAAGAATGGCCAGGTGATGGGCGAATAAAAAAAATGTTTGGACTGGAGATAGATATGGATTGGATTGGATGGAGACGACCTAATGTACGTACCAATTGCTGGGTGCAGTGGAACGCCCATGACCGAAAGGCCCGCCAAAAGCATCATTGACTTGAAAAGGTCTTGCACTCATCTTTAGGAGTGTCCATCGCGCATGTATGCAATGTACTACGCATGTTCCTTCGGCCACAAGGTTGCCTATGCGCCTCTGTGCTGGAAGAGTTCACTAGTACTCCCTCCGTAAACTAATATAAAAGCGTTTAGAATACTAAAATAGTGATCTAAATGCTCTTATATTAGTTTACAGAGGGAGTATATCTCACAAGAAGGTGCAGATGAACGACATGGTGTATGTGCTAACTGCTAAGCAACCTCAAAACAAACAATGTCAGTGTCAAGAAAAAGGTGCAAATGAGACTTCCTCACGGGAGCAATCAGACCACGCGCTACCAATAAGAAAACTGCATTGGTATTCAATCAAGATATAAGCCCAATAGGCCGTATTTTTTTAACGAGGTGGCCCCTTACCTACACGCTTCAAAATTGAGGGGAAAACACACCCATCAATTTCGGCCGTTGCACAAGTTCATTCGTGAACCGTGCACTCTAAATTTGTTTCCGTTTTTAAATGAATTGTTTAAACTGTTTTACATTATCCTTTGATCCTACTTTAGGCGGTTTTAAACTATCTTAGACAAAGGTGGTTGAGAACTGTTATCACTTATACACGTCAACTTCTTGCTAGAACCAAGTACAGGGAGATTTGGTGGCAGGTGCTTCAGATCTATGTAAGGGTTCAATGACGACAACTACAGCTTCATGACGCTAGTCCTTAGGGGCACGTGCATGAGGGCCGAGTGGCCATAATAGTACATTGACGGCTCGTTTTGACGCCAGTACTGGTTGTTCATTGGCCTTGGAATCAAGACGTAATTTTTATTATCTTTGAGATGCTTTATACTTTCGCTGGATTTTATAATAGATCTGATCATTTCCCCACACACACAAAACAAGAATGAGGATTTAGTAAGAAAAATTGTTTACAAAATAAAAACACAAAATATATAGAATAACTGAAAAATAATATGAATACCAATAATAAACCAATACAAAACTTTAGCTATAAATGGAAATAAAATAGGCACAAATGATAACGGGTGAACACAACAGTTAACATCTCACAACTCCAGCTGATATAGTAGCGAGAGCATCTCTAAGAAAAGATAACGCACACTATTCTTGAAAAAAAAAAGCCCCACCTTGTATATATTACCATACGGGGCTAGAAGCCGCTCCATATTTTGAGGATATTTTGAGATGGGCTTTGATAGAATTATTATCGATTCTGATTGCCTTGAGGCCATTGAGATTATGAATGAAGGAGGTTTCTCATCAACAGTAGTCAGTAGCTGCTCCATATTTTGAGGGTGTTTGTATTCAGACTACAACTAGCTAGTTCCAGCTTCAACTTCAAGAATGAGAAATTTGATGGAAAGGATATATTTTGGATGACGTGGGGAAAAACAAAAGGGTGTCGACTTACTAGTGGCAGTGTTCTAGAGATTTTGAAGCATCCCCTGAAGAGCTTTCACCAAAAAAAAGAGGGAGTTGTGCCTAGATTTTATTTTGTTTTTGCAGAGCGGCATATCGTAGAGCTACCCTCTTTGGCTTGTGTTTTCCAGAGCAGAATTAAATTTTAAGGAGCGAACTAGTCACAAACGGGCATTCATTAAGTCGAATTCTAGTTTTGTAATAGATATGCCAATTCTGTTGGTCATGGCTTAGCTAGGGACGCTGATCACAATGACAATGCTCGGGTCGATAAACCTTCTAGTTTTATTATTTCCTTGCTTGTGAATAATGTAACAACTATTTTGATAGCCATAAAGTGAGCCATGATGGCATTCCAAAAAAGAAAAAGACAGGCCTAGAAGCCACCTCACATCTTACTGCCCGAATTACATTGAGGGTCTAGTAAATGAAGTTTAACGTCCTTCGTTTTTCTCCGGCGTTTTTTAAGAATCTCTATGTTTCTATTCGTTTGCTTATGTTATTTGCAAGACAAGGCGAGGTTCTGCCACGTGTCTTGCGAATGAACTTAAGACTGCTCGGGATAAGATCAATCGTCAAAACGGTAAAGCAAAGTAAGATTTGTAGTAGTTGGACGAGGGATCCTCCGAGGTGGAGTATTTAACCAAAAACTACCACAATTCACGGAAACGTGACAGAAAACTACCACTTTACGATTTTGTCCCGAAAACTACCACTTTTTTATTAATCCGTGGCAAAAAACTACCAAGTGTGAAAACTACTCGCTTTGCCTGGGTTAAACCCGAATCTGACTGCCCGACCCCACACATAAGCGGGCTAAAAATGCAATCGGGTCCCTAGTTTTTTTTTAAAAAAAGCAATCGGGTCCATATCCCTCGTCTTCTCTTTTTGGAGCAGGAGCTCTACAGCCATGTCGCGCCGCCGTCGTCGAGAGGAGAGCCTCGCCGCGCCCGGATCCGCTTCCTCAACCCTCCCATGGCTCAGCTCTCGCGGGAACTCGTCGTCGCCACCTCATATCACCCTCCCGGCCTCCGCGCCGCCGCGGCCCCTGGACGGGCAGGTGTGGGTGTCCCTCACCCTGGTCGCCACGCTCGCCTTCCTCTCCCTCTGCTCGCTGCTCCGGGTCCTGGAGGTGGAAGAGCTGCTGCAGCTGGCCCTGGAACGCCGTGACGCTCTCGGCGGCGTCGTCGCGGGCGCGGCGCGCTACGGACGCGGCGAGCAGCAGTGGTCACGGTGGGCGACGTGCACGGCGAGCAACGAGGCGAGCTGGTTGCCGGCCGCCTCTAGCCGCCGCCACGGGCAGGAGAGCATTGAGGCTGCCATGCTGTGCGTGCTTGATTCATGCTGCGTATGTGTGTGTGGTCTGTACGTGCTCAACAACAAGCAGCGGCGGGAAGCAGTAGAAGTTGCGGCGGCGGCGGACAGTAGCAAGAGCCCGTGGCCAAGCAGGACGTCCCGGGCTTCCTCCGACGTGAGTTGCCCCTGCTCAAGGCGTCCCCGCCTCCCCGGCTGTTGCTTTGCTCCTCGCCGGAGCTGATGGCCACGGACGAGCAGCAGAGACCGAGCGTCGAGGTCGGGCTGCACGCCGCGCGCCGCGTCTTGAGCGTGCGTCTGGCGCGGGCCAGCGCACAACTGAGTTGCACGTAGGCGGCGGTGCTTGGGCACATCTCAGCGCCGACGACCCCGGCCCCGCCGTCCACGACGTGGACTCGCCGCAGCAGTAGCCGTTCCCGTCCGCCGGCGGCAAGCGGCTGGGGAAGGAGGAGGCCGGCGACGAGGAGGAGAAGGAGGCGGAGGACCCGATTGCTTTTTTGAAGAAAAACTAGGGACCCGATTGCATTTTTAGCCCATTTATGTGTGGGGTCAGACTGTCAGATTCGGGTTTAACCCAGGCAAAGCGAGTAGTTTTCACACTTGGTAGTTTTTTGCCACGGATTAATAAAAAAGTGGTAGTTTTCGGGACAAAATCGTAAAGTGGTAGTTTTCTGTCACGTTTCCGTGAATTGTGGTAGTTTTTGGTTAAATACTCTCCGAGGTGCCTAGTTCATAACCTTATGGACGGTATAATTCCTGTTTAAATTTTAATAAAGCTAGCCACGACGGCCTTCCGTAAAAAGAAGTAATTTGCCTCGCAAAAGAAAAGGTAATTTGGCAATACGTTGCTGAAAAAAAAGGGTATGGTTAGCAAGTGCGTGGAGCAGCGGAGCATCTGTGTGGTGCCTCGAGAAACCGCGCGCGTCCCCTCGGTTTACTTGACAAGGGCTGGCGATCGAGCCGTTGTGCACTTACGCACAAATGCACTGCACTGGGCTGGACGCCAGGAGTGAGCAGGAAGCAAACGTGTCGCCGCCGCCGGAACGAATCACAAGCAGATAAACACAAGCGGACGTGTCGCCGCCAGAAAGAATTATGACAGGCAGCTAAAACAAGCAAGCGTGTCCTCGCAGACGCGACGGCAAATGGATTACACTTGCTGGCGGACGGAAGGAATGTGTTTAAGTAACTTTGACTTAAGACAAATGGTAAAAATACACTTACTCGCGCGGACGGAAGGAATATGTTTAAGTAACTTCTGATTCCTTGGTATATGTCTGAGTTGCCACTTCATATGCACACAAATAAACGAAAATGCTATCCGAGGAATATTTTCTGAGGATGAAATTCCAACGAACCACGTAATGAAAACTGCCACGCCTGCCTTGAAATTCCCCCCTAAACACAGTAAAAACTGCCATGTTGCGAACCAACCTGTGGTTGGATGGTTAGATGAACAGCGGTATCCTCAGTTCATCAGGATTCAAATTCCGGTGGGCTCTGTCTCTTGGAGGTGTTCATACAGATAGGGTGTGCATGTGTGTACTCATAGGGATGAGTGCATGCGTGTGCATATAAGCGCTTGCGTTTGTACTATATTGAAAAAAAACTGCCATGTCCACCCAGCATGCACGTCCTAAATTAAACCCTTGCATTCATTTGAAAAGCAAATCTCACAATTGTCGCATGACTGTTCTTTTTTTCAAGTCCGGTCGACCACGTACCGCTGTCTTCTTCCCTTTGCCGTCATTTTCGACGTCGATCTTCAAGTTATCCTGAAGATTCTTTTCCTTCCGAGTTGGATGATGATCTACGTCCTTTTTGTCTGGGCTAGTCTCAACCTTTTCGTCCAGGCTAGTTTTTGAAACTATGCAAGAAAACTGTTGGCAAATGTGCAATGCTTGTGATTGAACAAATTTGTTTAACACTCATGTCAAATCATGGCCACGTCCATCACTCTGATCTTTGTTCAATTTACTTGATCTTTTTTTATACTGCATTATAGTTTCTGTTATTTTACTGGCTCGTTTTTTGTTTGATACTGCATTATAGATTCCTTTAATTTGACTTGCTTATTTTTTGATACTGCATTATAGATTCCTTTAATTTGACTTGCTTTTTTATACTGTATTATAGTTTCCGTTAATTTTACTTGCTTGTTTTTCTATAGTATACTGCATTATAGTTTCCGTTAATTTTACTTGCTTGTGTCTTTTTATATTGCATTACAGTTTCTGTTAATTTTACTTGCTTGTTTTTTTATACAACATTATTATTGTACTAAAACCATAACACTTACTTTCAAGTGGAGGGAGCAGTTTCTTGTTGTATTCCAAATAGAGGATGGTAGATAACAACATCGCAATTAAACAAATGATCAAATATAACAAGACTTAAACAGGGGGGAAGAACAGATCTCATCTTATCAGTGATCAACACATGAGACAACTCAAGTTACACTGATACAATAGCAATAACCAGAGAATGGTTTCTTTGACAGACAAAACTTAAACAGGGGGAACAACACATCTCATCATCTCATAATGAGCCTCAAAGCCCCCTGGATGCACGCTACTGACTCCCTTTTATACCACCCTAATTAAGCTCCCAACTTATATTTACAGGTGCCTCACAAACAATTCACAATGGCGGGTGAGATCTTCTTCAGGTTCGTTGGTTTTATTCCCAGGTAACAATGGAGCCACAACTGGCATGTCGACGACGGCGGATCGGTACTTACAGTTGACACTCAACAATGCAGAGGAAGAAGGCGGCGACAATGGCGCGCCGTCGGAGATCGATCACTGGCCTTCCAGGAGCACCCTGAGGCTATGGAGCCCCTCGGCCGAGATGCTCCGCTCGACCCTGCCCGCCCTGTTCACCCTGATCTGGGGAGGGGCCTCCTGGTGGAAGGAGACCATGACCGCCGTCAGGTTGTCAGTGGCCCCCCGCCGGATCGCCTCCTCCACGATCTCCTTGCAGCACCGCCGGAGGTAGTTGTGCTCCTGGAGCCTCCGCCGCGCAAAGTCCACCGAGTTCTGGTTGGAGAAGTAGTCCCAGATGCCGTCGCTGCCGATGATGAGGAACTCATCGTCCTTGGTCAGCGTGATCATCTTGAGCTCCGGTTCTGCGCTCAGCGGGCCTCCCGGCTCGCCTATCTCCTTCAGGCCGTCGAGGTGCCAGTCACCCAGCGCTCTGGTGACCGCTAGCTGGCCGTTCAGATAGCCGTCGTCGACGTAGCCGCCTAGGGATTCGACCCGCTTTCTTTCATTCAGGCAGCAGGTCCTGTGGTCCTTGGACATTTCGATTGCGGCGCCGCGCCGGGAGAGGACCGCTCGGCAATCACCAGCATTTGCGACCAGAAGAGACCTGCACAAGACATGCAAACAATCAGCATTGCTGGTCACTCAATAACAGAGCAACCTGCAGCTAGGGAGTACTGATGCTAACTCTGATGAGCCATACTGGCATTGGCATACAACACAATGTGCATGGTAGCAGTATCACAAGAGGTCCTAGTGCAAGTGCAGCAGTTTAGAGAAATTTAACCTTAGTCTAAAGCATGTTGAGATTTTTTGAATTATGATGCATTAGTTTGAAAGCAGCTTCAGGAACAAGTTAACCTAGAGTCAACTCCAGTACTCTATTGCATTATGATTTTCTGGTCACCAATAAAATGAAAATACTAAAGTAAGAGCCAGGATTGCAGGTCACAGGAACAGTACCTCCCAAAAATCATTGCTGTAAGTGCAGTTGTTCCAGAAGAAAGCCCATCCTGTAGAGAGCACTTCTCTGCAAACTGACTGTCAGTTTGCACAAACGACCTCCTGACTGCCTTCTCGAGCTCAAGAGGAAAAGCAGCATCTTCCACGATGACCCGTGGCAAGTTGTCGCGAACATACTGTGCGGCATCTTTTCCACCATGTCCATCAAACACCTGAGAATCGTAAGGACATGATTATGTCAGAAAAAGGAACATTTACTGTGAAACTGAACAACCAGATTTGAGAAGTGAATAAGCAATTACCCCATAGAAGGAAATAACTTCATCATCCACCATGTTGTACCCAAAGTTCTTGGCTAGGTTGGGGATGCAGACATGCGCATCTTCCATGTAATCACGGCCACCAATGTCAGACCAATCCCCTGATCGGATAGCTGGGACAAAATTGTGCCAGCTCTCTCCAATCCCAGCCACCATCTTGGCTTGCTTGAAATCAATGGACACTGTGTTTTCACAGACTCTCTCCATCTGCACATTAGCAAATTAACAGAAGATTAGATCACGGCAGTCTTCTGATGAAGAAACAAGGTACTGCATCAGCTTTGAAAAAAAGATAGCAGTAAGGGATAGCAGAGTACATTTAGGACAATGCTACAAAGGGTGTACTCAGGTTAAAAGAATCTATCTTCCCAAGTTTTCAACCCTATCAACAACTATGCAACAGCTTAAGTAACGTCGCCACCATCCATCACATAGAAAGTGGATGACTTGCAAGCTTGCAGCAACACTAATCCACCTAGCTGAAAGGGACGTACAAACAGAAGCCCAACTCGGTCAAGTCGGCGACAGACGGCAATCCCTTATTCGACAAAGAATGCCACGAGTAGCCATTTCGAGTGTGGGCAATCATAAACAAAACCCCCCAAAATGCACAGGAACGCACTGACAAAACCGCAAACCACAAGCCCCAGAAGGTGCTACTGAGTACTGACTAGCCGAGGAATGTCAAGCTTCCAGGTGTACATTCTTGAGCACCACCCCACAGCCCACTACCTGCCTGCCGGCATTGCAACCCATAATTGCAAGCTAAAGGGACAAAGCGGCCCCATGATTATGTAATTCAGACCTAGAAAGGCACGTACATCACCAGGAAATTGCCAAGGACGTGTCGTCCTAGGAGGCTTCACAGCACGGGAAAGGCCAGCTTTTCCTTAGCCTCAATGCAGAAAGGGGCACAGCACTATCTGAACTTTACCAGCGCTGACTGTTCTACATGTAAAGACTAAAGAACACAGATGATGATGATGGATGATTACCATTTGTTGAACCATAAATCTTTCCCCAACACTTGTTAAAAACATGTAAAGGACACCCTCTTTGGTGTTAGTAGTATTTAACCTCAATTAGTGGGAGAGGAAGAAAGGAACCAAGCACTACTACCAAGTGTGAACTTTGCAGACGTTGATTTTTGTGAACAGTTCAGTTTGTCCTAACTTTCAGATGCAAATATCTTTCTCTGTCACAGGAGATGAGGTGCAAATATCCTGTGACGGCGGACGAATGGATGGCAGAGCAACCACGTCAACTGGAAATCCCACACGAGGATTTTGATCGCAGGATCAGAAGCACCGCATAAGAACAAGTGAACAACAATGCACATGCAGCAGCAGACATGGGGCATGACATCCGCCGAGCCAGGACAACAAAAAAGATTTCGCTTTTGCGGCACGCCGCCCCGGCTGGCTTAATCCCAGCTAGAAACTTCTGGGCCGCCGAACAAACAATTCAAGGCATATCCCTCTGTTCACACCTTACGCACAAGGGAGATATAATAATAATAATAATAATAATAATAATAATAATAATAATAATAATAATAATAATAATAATGATGGGAAAATATTGCTTACTAGTAATTCTTGCTAATAAAAATTAAGAATAATAACAGGATAATATTACTACTAGTAGTATATTCTTGTAAAAGATGAGATAATGGGAGTAGTTCATTAATTCCAGCTGCAATAAGTAAACTAGTGCTAAATAGTCTCTGCTACTCCTACTTGGCTCTGGATTTTTCAGGGAAAGGGAAGGGGAGAAACGGAAGCATTCGCGCAGCACGCAAAGTGTGTGCACGAAGCAACCAACTCACTGGTGGGTTTTTTCTTCTTCTTCTTCTTCTCCTCCTCGACTAATCGACCGTCCAGACCGGAGCAACAACTAACACGCACGAATCATGGACGAAAGGAGAAAGAAAGACATCTATTTTGGCCTCATGTTCTCGCGGCGGACAGAGAAACCACCGAATTCAGCGAGCGGAATCCACACAGGGGCAAGAACATCGCAAGAAAAGGAAAGAAAACAGAGTCAAATCGAATGGGCGTAGAACAGGGGAGGGGAGGGGAGGGGGGTTGCCCACCGCGAAATCCGCCGGCCTCTCGATCTGCGCGTCCTCGAATCCCTCCACGCACATGTCCGGTTCGCCGCCGCCGACGACTTCTTCTTCCTCCCGGCCTCTGTTGCTCTGCCTCGCCAAGACGACGACGAAGGAGGAGGAGCGATTCGACTCGAACTGCCGCCGCAGGTTCCGGTGAAGAAGGATTGAAGGAGGAGTGGGGCGCGACCGAGACCGGGACGGGCTTGGAATCGGAGCAGAAGATTCGCGGGAATATCTCTAGCTAGCTCTCTGTTTCGATCGGGAGCAGGAAAAGGAAGGGAAGGCGGAGGCGGATGTGGGATTTGCTGCTGGTTTCTTTCTCTTCTCTCTTCTCTCTGTTTACGGAGACGGGGGGAGAGAGGGGAGAGGAGGTATTTATCCGAGTCGAGGGACGAGAGGCCGGGGGGAACACGTGCTGGTTTGAGCCCCCGGTGGGCCATGCGTTTTTTCTTTTTCTTTCTTTTCTTGGCAGATGGTTTGTTATTATTACTACTATTATCCTGTGGAGCTCGTTTTTCACCCGGAGGGGATCTTTTGCGAGAGAAAAATGCTGGCCACGCCAATGCTGCCAAAAGAGGAAGAAAACATGTTTACCATGCTCCTTTATTTTTACCTCGAGAAGATGATTAAGATCTTATTACATCCAATATGTAGAGCGCAGGGTTTTCGTGGGTAGAACTATCCATGGGTTTCTTGTAAAGTGAAGACTAGAAGCTTGCTTACTTCTCACCTGGATGAGAATTATCATACTTGAAAAAAGATATATTTACATATGCGTGTCATACATAATACTGTAAATGTATATTAAAGATGAAAAGCAAAAGAGTATAAAAGCCGCCCACGCTACATCGTCGCATTACGAACGCTACCGACAAGCGTCCACTGGACTAAAAGTAGCTACTCGACATGCCCTCCAACAAACAACGTTGTAAAGAAGCCCCGCGGATCACCGCATAACATGCCCGCCGTGCATGAGGCATTGCCTTCCTCAGCACTCGACTGGGGGACGTGGGCTTCAAGGGGAGATGCATTGTTGCAGACGATGTCGTTTCGATGCTTCCAAATAACGTTCGGTGCGAAGAAACAAAAATCCATGAATGGATGAGGATGAGTGTGGTGGAGTCGTAATCCTTTCGCGGGTGCCGTCAAGGATGTGAGAACTATATCTAGATTCTTGTAGAAAAAGGCATACTTCTAAAATATGTATAAGCATGTGTATCGTGTATCAAAGCGAATGAATGGTATGTAAACCGTCCATGATACATCGCCTCATTACGAACGCTACCACCAAGCGCCCACCGGACTAAAAGTAGCTACTCGACAAACTCTCCAACAAACAACGCTGTAAAGAAGCCCCGCGGATCACCAGACTAAAAGTAGCTAGTCGACAAACCCTTCAAGAGGAGATGCATTGTTGCAAAAGGTGTCGTTTCGATGCTTCCAAATAACGTTCGGTGCGAAGAAACAAAATTCCCCGAATGGATGAGGATGAGTGTGGTGGAGTCGTAATCCTTTCGCGGGGTGCTGTCCATGATGTGAGAACTAACTATATCTAGATTCTTGTAGAAAAAAGCATACTTCTAAAATATGTATAAGCATGTGTATCATGTATCAAAGCGAAAGAATGGTATGTGAGCCATCCACGATACATCACCTCATTACGAACGCTGCCACCAAGCGCCCACCGGACTAAAAGTAGCTACTCGACAAACCCTCCACGGAAACAACGTTGTAAAGTAGCCTCGTAGATCACCGCATAACATGCCTGCCGTGCATGAGGCATTGCCTTCCTCATCGCTCGACTGGGGACATGGGCTTCAAGACGAGATGCATTGTTGTAGACGGTGTCGTTTCGATGCTTCCAAATGTCCCAAATAATGTTCGATGCGAAGAAACAAAAATCCCTGAATGGATGAGGATGAGCATGGTGGAGTCGTAATCCTTTCGTGGGTGCTGTTCAACATGTGCATCGTGCATCAAAGCGAAAGAATGGTATGTAAGCCATCCACACAACAACATCGCATTACAAAACACTGCCACCAACCTGCACGGGACTAAAAGCAGCCGACAACCCTCCAAACAAACAACTCCTCAAAAGAAGCCCCGCGGATCACCGCATATGTAACATGCCCACCGTGCATCGAGCATTGCCCTCCTCGAGCACTCGGCTAGGGACACAAGCTTCAGTGGGAGATGCGCTGTTGCAGACGGGGTCGTTTCAATGCTAACAAATCTCCTGAATAACGTTCGGTGCGAAGAAACAAAAATCCCCGAATGGATGAGGATGAACGTGTTGGGGAACATAGTAATTTCAAAATTTTCCTACGCACACGCAAGATCCATCTAGGTGATGTATAGCAACGAGAGGGGATAGAGTGTTGTCTACGTACCCTCGTAGACCGTAAGCGGAAGCATTATGACAACGCGGTTGATGTAGTCATACGTCTTTGATACGTCCATTTTGCATCATGCTTTTATATCGATATTTATTGCATTATGGGCTGTTATTACACATTATGTCACAATACTTATGCCTATTCTCTCTTATTTTACAAGGTTTACATAAAGAGGGAGAATGTCGGCAGCTGAAATTCTGGGCTGGAAAAGGAGCAAATAATAGAGACCTATTCTGCACAGCTCCAAAAGTCCTGAAACTTCACGGAACTTATTTCCAGAATATATAAAAAATATCGAGCGCAGGAAGTAACAGAGGGGGGCCACCCACCAGCTGATGAAGCTATGTACCTAGGGTAGGATCATGGACCTGTCCGACATACCCTCCCCAAGGACATCTCTGCAAAGAATCAGAAGCAGTCGAAGAGAAACCATCGTCCACTCGACCATGAAGATGCGCTCACTCGACCACCTTGAAGACACTCGACCACCAAAAGATGAGAAGCTCTCCACTCTGCAATGGTCAAGACTTAAACCATAGCTTTATGGGCATTTATAACACTTTACTGCAGACATTACCAGTAATGCCCCTCCTTTATGAACATTGAACCCTGTGTAACGGAGGGGAGCTGGGGTCCTGGCGCACTCTATATAAGCCACCCTCCTCCTCTGGCACAAGGGTTCGCACTTTTGTAAACGCACACACATATAATCCAGTCGACCGCCTCAGGGCACCGAGACGTAGGGCTGCTACTTCCTCCGAGAAGGGCCTGAACTCGTAAAACTCGTGTGTACAAATCCTCCATAGCTAGGATCTTGCCTCATCATACTTACCCCCTATTCTACTGTTAGTCTTAGATCCACGACAGTTGGCGCCCACCGTGGGGCAGGTGTCTTAGCGACTTATTGGAGAAGTTGCAATTTTTTCGATCCCCTTCCACTACTAGGGAAAAGCCTACTAGCAGCGATGGTTTTGGGCCTCTCAGTAGCGCGGGCACCGGCGCTACTAATAGGGCGCTACAGCTAACGTATAGCAGTAGCGCCGGTTGTCCCACGCTACTGCTATACATGAATAGCTGTAGCGCTCTTTGGGAAAGGGCGCTACTGATATTATCTACAGCGCTGTTTGCTGGGACACGCTACTGACAATGCGGCACTACTGCTAAATTTCCCCCCTCACTACTACTAGTTTATTTATTAGTTTTTTCCCTGCATATTTGTTTTGTATTTGTTTTGTATTTGAATAGGCTTTATACAATAATCTTTAGCATATCATACACATACAAATGTAATCATAGCATATACATACAATTAGTCTCATCAAATCATGTCATCATCATAATCATCATCCAACACAAAGTGGTCTCTCGTCATCATCTCGAAAATAGCGATACAAGTCACGAATGATATGCAAATACATCGTCATCCATCTAAACAATGATATACGCGAGAAGAGCTATCACTTTGAGAACATGAGTTCGTATCCCTCTTTCGCATTAGCGTGAACCTCTAAACTAACTACTGCCTGTCGCTCGGAAACCGGAAGGGCCTGACACTCCGGCTACTTGTCGTATATATACTCCTGGCATAGCACTTCTTCGCCATCTATGATCTATGCACCTGCATCATCACATGAGTCGATGATATGCAACATATATAGTTGAGCAACAGAAAGGGACAGACTTGGCAAAAATAAAAACAATATATCATAAGCATAAATAACAAAGTTCATCGTATCCCAAAATGCCCTAACTAGAGTGATTTTTGCTAGTCGAGGAGGAGGACGGTTTAATTACATCACAAATAAAGTTTCACCGTGCATAACTCAAAGTTTTGTCATATAGAAAGTATGGACTAAACGGACACATTGTCATATATCGACAATCACTCCAACATGTCGTTCCATTCATCCAAGTCAGGGAGATAGTCCCCGAGCCTAGTGAAAGGCTTCAGGTCGAGACGCTGAGAGGCTATCCATGTTCGGACGTCTTCCCGCGACATTTGTCCTTCTCCGTAGAACATCCTTGTTTTTCCGACGACCTCCTTCATGATGATTTGGGCAAGTTCGCGCTGGATGTTATAGAACTCAGCTCGAAGTCAATGATCCTCGATATCTCCTATGTCCTTTGCCCATTGCAAAATATGGGCATCGCCGGAAGAAGGTGCCATGCGAAGGTTCTGGTGATCCCGTCTGTACTCCAGCATGTGGTGTAGGACATAGAATCCATCATTAAGAGAATCGTCCGGTTGCTGGATGCAGCAGAAGTTGGTCTTATGGCCGAAGGCGACCCTGCCGCCCCTCATCTTCTTGTCCCTGACCTCTCCACCCAGTGACTGGTAGTGATACATAGCACTGTCGAGAACATCCTTTATGTGGGTGTAATCCTTTTTGTGAATGTTCTTCGATGTGTCCAAGTAAAGAGCGTGGGAGAATCGGGGGTAGAGGATGATGAGGACGGCGCGCCCGCCGCTGCGCAAAATAAGTCCTCAAATTAATTAGCCTCCACCGTGCAAATGAATGGTTGAAATCAAAGGAAGGATAGCAGCGCGAATGACTTACACAGGATGATAAGGCACGAGAATCGCCCCCTTGTCCTTATTGGTGAGCATGAAACTGACGATGTAATCCCTCGCGTATTCACGGTGATTTGCGCAGACTCCCAAGAAGCCCTCGTGCATGTAGTACGGGTCAGCGACACAGATATGAGATATCTGCTCAACCCCGATGATGTAGTTCATGTGCAAGGCATAAAGGCGGACAAACGTAAAATCCAGCTTCTTTACGTGAAACATGTCGAATATGTAATCGAATTGGAGGAAGAACTTATCCGCGGGGAAGCTGTCGACGTATGACATTTGCCGCGGAACGTTAACCACATAGAGTGGGTATCCTGGATCTTTCGAGGCGATGAGGTCTTTCTCTACCCGCAACACATCATCATGAAGTCTCTTTAGATCGCCAAATCTGGCCCGTAGCGCTGTTGCAGGTAGGATTGGTTGACCGGGGATATGCCATTTATCCGCATCGGGGATATCTATACGGTCCTGAAGCCGAGGCTGCTAAGGCGGCTGGATCATAGAAACAACTTTTTTGTCTTTCCTCGCTCTCTTCCTAAACTTCTTTACTACCGGAAGGTCGTCCATAATATGTTGAGACGGCAATTCAGACACCGACTCATGACGCTCAAACCTTGAGGAGGCGCCAGTATAGACATACTGTTCAGCAGCGCCATCGTCGTCCTCATCCTCATCCATGGCGACGTCATCAGCGACTAATGGAGCCTCCTCCTTACCCCGTCCGCTATCACCCAACCCGACACCTGACGATAATTGGGTAGGTGGGGTGTTGATGTTCATACCTTGCTGAGGCTGCGTGCTCGTGGGTGTGCTCCCTGCCGCCTCCAGACGAAGCAGACTCTTTGGCCACAACAGGACCCACCCAGCATTGCAACAATCACCAAGCCGTCGCGGTGTCTCGTCGTCATCCCCCAGTAGTACTGGAGGAGGCAAATTCTCGTGGCCCGGTTTGACACTGGCCACGGAAACCTTGAAGACGTTCGGGGGGATCGGCCGGCTGTGGAACAATGGTTCCTTCGGCTCCATTATCATCGCCTTCCCCACGTCCACCTTTTGGTCGCCGATGGTGTACAATATGGTGCATGGGGTTTCGTCGGCCCGCAAAGAAAAGTCTGCGACGTGAGACATCCGAAAGGCAACGAAAACGGGAGATTATACATTTATATTGAAGGGGGCCGGTGTGACAGACACTAGTGCAGAACTGGGCAATAGCACCGGTTCGTAAGGCCCTTTAGTGCCGGTTCCATAACCGGCACTAAAAGTGTGGGCACTAAAGGCCCCCCCCTTTAGTACCGGTTCAGCACGAACCGGTGCTAAAGGGCAACCACGTGGCACGAGCCAGCTCCGGGGGCCGGGAGCCCTTTAGTACCGGTTGGTAACACCAATCGGTACTAAAATGTTTGGGGGGTTTTTGGTTTTATGATTTCTTTTTCATTTAATTTTGTGTTTTCCTTTATAATTCTTTTTCGTTTGCTGGTATTTTACGATACTACACATTGTACATG
>NC_041390.1:604342837-604348153 GCF_002162155.2 Triticum dicoccoides | reverse complement strand
ATATATATCATCAATGTCTCACAAACCACCATATTAATTCACACATACACACATGTATAGCTATATACAATTTCTCCTACATATGCATGTTGCCTTCGGAGCCAGTGGCATTAGCCTAATTGGTGCCTTCGGAGCACGATGACAATTGGAAGTGGTTCATGACCTGGTCGATGGGGGCGGTAGCGGGTAATAGTATTCTCCCTTCGGATTTATGACCCGGTCGAGCAAAAATCCCGCTATTTCCTCTTGAAGTGCTTCTACGCGCTCCGTTTCTAGGAGCTTGTCCCGCACCTCTGTGAACTGTTAAGAAGGAGATCAATATGCATGTGTATTAGTTGTGTGACTAGATATCGATAATGGTGTAAAAATTGTGAATAGTGTTCTGACAAGCGTACCCATTCCTGTCTTTGAGATCTGCTCCTTTCGGACGCCATCATGCGAATGTTCTCGCAAACGCAGAATGCACACAGATCAGTCCCCTGCGCCTGCTTCAGGGCCTTTATTACGAGAATGGAATTTAATTTGATCAGATAATAATTAATCAAGCATGATAATTAAAGAGATGGCAGCTAGCTAGCTAGCTAGTACTACTTAATTACTTACCTTGGGTCGAAACCATTTCAGCTGTCGTTTCCATTCGCCTTCCATGATGCTGATGAACCTTGCCCAAGCCCTGCCCGCCGACAAAGAAAATGAATAAAGGGGTTATTAAATAGTTCATATCATGAAATGACGAACTAAATAGGCCGAGATATATAGTTAATAATGATTGAAATTACCTGTTGACTATCCCAAACAAGATGTTATAGTCACTATTTGATTTGAGTAGTGAGTCCAGTATTTCAACTGTTCCGACGTCAACTTTAATGATACACAAGATCCAGTGAAATCTGCATGCACACACGTTTGCATGTCTTAATTAAGCGGGCATATGTAAGCAAAAACATGTAGCTAGCTAGTAGGCAAAAACAGAGAATTTGTAGTACAAGAAAGTGTGACTCACTGGAAGTTGTAAGGAAGTAGTATATCTTCATTGTATTTGAGGCGCTTCAAGAACTCTAGCATGCTGTCCTCTACCTACTTTTCATGATGCTTGTTTATTTTCCATGTGTATTCATTAACGGTGTTTGGGTCAATGAACCCAATGCCATAGCGTCCACCTTTTCTCATTTCATACATATTCATCCTGCATAATACCACAGAAAAGAATATAGTGAGGATAATTACAGGTAATGATTGATCAAAAGGATCACTACAGCTAGCTTGAGACTTAAATTACAGAAAGAAATCACTTACAGACAATAGCAACTGACGATAGATTTGTCGAGTGCGTCTTGATTGTATAACTGAAACATTTCAGAATACTCAACGGTCACAGGTTTCTGATGGTAGTAATGATCCTTCTTGACTTGTACCATGAGGGACTCTCGATCGGATCTCTTGGTAATGTCCATGTACCATTGATGCAATTCATACATTCTCGTTGGGAGCTTCTTGACCTCTTCTGGCTTGACCAAAGGTTGGCCCCAGGTATATTTCCGTTTTATTTCCTCCTATGTAAGCACAGGCATGTCCTCAATCTCGAGGAGTTATCCAACAGTGATGTTGAGAGTTTCAGCCTGCATTATATGCTCCTGGGTTATTACCACATCGCCGACCTCGGGAACGTAAACTGTTTGCCCACAATAATATTGGGCGCGCGTACTGTCACGTGTTGTTGGCGGCACAACAAGTGGGGGGATCGATTGCGCCGCCTGTTCTCCTAGCTGGGCAACGGTTTTCCCGCATTTTTTGACAACTGTTTGTTGTTTGCTCGAGCTCGAGCTCGCCTCCTTCTGTAGACATTGTCGATGTAACTTCCTGATGTGGCGCTCATAGTCTGTGTCAACAGGCTTAGGAGTTGGTGGTTGAGCCATACGAATGAAGTGGTCAACTACTTCCACGGGCACTTTCTCCCTTGGCGGCGGTGGCGGTTTCGGTCCAAAATGGGCGTCGACTTCTGCCCGCACTATGGCATTGGTTTGCTCCTCGGTCCTGTCGTAAGCCCTCTAAGGAAGAGGAGTAGTGAGGTTTGGACCATATTTATATCGCTTGCCTCCGCCTGTACTTCCTGTACTATGACCTCGACTCGTACCTCTATGCACCATAGCTGCGGGGTGTCTCTTCTGCGATTGCTGAGGCGGCGGAGACGGCTGATGGGGCTGAGTTGGACGAGGAGGAGTGGCCTAAAGCTGTGCCAGACTTGGAGGAGGAGTGGCCTGAGGTTGTGTCGGACTTGGAGGAGGAGTGGACGTCTGACGCTGTGTCGGACTTGGAGGAGGAGTGGCCTGACACTTTGCCGGACTTGGAGGAGGAGGAGTGGCCTCACGCGTTGGTGGACTTGGAGGAGCGGGAGTCTGCTGACTCGGTGGCGGACTTCGACGAGGATTCGGGTGACGCGGTGTCGGTGGCCTTCGAAAGATGATGCAATCCTTTCTCCATAGGATGATACGATGTTTGGCATCTCCGAGTGTGTGCTCCTCGTCACCTCCAGGAATGTCAAGCTCTAGCCCCGAATATTGGCCCACCACCTCATCAACCACGACACGAGCATAGCCTGCTGGAATCGGGTTGCAATGCAAGGTTGCATCGGGGGAATTTGTATAAGCAACACCGTCCGCCACCTTCAAGGATATGTTCTTAATTTTGAAGTGTAGCTCGCAGTTAGTGTTCTCCGCGATGTCATCCACAGGGTATCTATCCAGCATTGCATCAAACGGGGCAGAACCCACGCTGCTTCTCGGCATGGATGGGGCGGTGGTATCCAATGCTGGATCAGCCGCTAGCTGCTGCAGCTGCTGAGACCCCCTTTGCTGGCTAAGTGAGTCGATCTGCTCCTGCTGTCGCTGGAATTTGACTACCAAGTCCGTGTGCGCTGATTCTAGGCCTTGAAGACGTTCATAGTCCAGCTTCCTCTTCTCCTCCTCCATCTTCCTCTGCTTCTCCTCTGCAATCTTCCTTCTCGCACGGGTTCTATAGTCGGCGTTCTAGTCCAAAAACCCCTCATACCACGGAATAGCGCCCTTGCCTTGTGTTCTTCCCGGGTGTTCAGGATTTCCCAGGGCACGCGTAAGCTCGTCGTTCTCTCTGTTGGGCTGGAACACCCCCGTTCGAGCCTCTTCTATTGCAACAAGTATATTATCGTCGGCTCCGTTCAGACATGCCTTCGTCGAAACTTTGCCTGTCTTCAGTTCCAACTCCCCCCCATGCGCATAGAACCAAGTCCTGCACTTGGGGGGGGGCAGCTCTTAGTAACCGGAGTGACACCTGCATCCTCCATCTCTTTCTCAGATTATCCCACTTAGGCATTGCCACCGCGTAGCCACCTGGCCCCAACTTATGGAACTTATCCTTTTTTTCGGCATTCTTCTTGTTTATTCTCGACCGTTCCTTAGCTAATTCTGAATCCTTGAATTTCACGAAATCGTCCCAATGAGCACTTTGATTCTCTAGTGTTCCCTTGAATACTGGAGTCTTCCTTCCTCCCTTGACGTACTTGTCCCATTCATGATTCTTGTGGTTCTTGAATGCAACCCCCATCTTCCTAAGAGCAGCGTCCTTGACTTTCTACACATCTGCTTCTGTGAAATGATCTGGTAGGGTGAAATGTTCCATGAGAGTATCCCAAAGCAGACTTTTTTGTCTGTCGTCGACAAAAGTAAGATCTGGACGTGGCTTTGCTGGCTCTCTCCATTCTTGAAGGGAGATCAGGAGTTGGTCCTTCACAAGAACTCCGCACTGACGAACGAACTTGTCCGCAATCTTCTTAGGCGCTAATGGTTCGCCATTAGGTCTGATTGCCTCGATATTATACTTTACGCCCTCCTTCAACTTTTTGTTCGAGACTCATTTTGTCCTGTTGCCTGAAGATTTGCTCGATCCGGATGGCTGAAAGAAGAAAGATCGATTCGTTAATATATCTTCAACTCATTTAAAACATGTGATGATCACCAGATGCCTGCTTATATAAATATATATACCTCGCCGGTCTTTGTTGTTTCAGGATCAACATGTTCTTCGTCATTGTCATAATCGTATTTCATGACTTCATCCATTCGGTCATCGCGATCGAATATCATATCACCCTCTCCGGTGTTGTTTAGAAATTCGGAGTCGTCATAATCTTCTTCATTCCGATCATCATCTGGCCCGCGTATGATATCGAACATGGTCTGTTCTCCCTCTTTGTCGGTATTGTCCGCCATAGCTTTTATTTAACTATGCCAAAAGAAATATAAAACAATTTAGTATTCAAATTACATCGTCTCGGATAATAGATATAATCTCGAATACATCGTCTCGAATAATAGATATAATCTCAAATACATCGTCTTGAATAATATATAATATTGAATAGTATATCACTGGCTAGGTAGCTAATTAAAGATCGAATACTATAGAAGAATCTAGGACACTCGCGGTTCCTGTGGCGCGGGCGATGGACACCCAAAGAGAAGGAACCCTCACAGGATCATAGCTGAAGTGAGATCCCTGAAGAAACTGCCAGGTATTGGAGAACCTGCCGCCCTCTAACGCAACCATGTAGCGATGGACGTGCTCGTCCTCCTCCCTAACACGGCGACGTACCATCTCCGGCGGGGCCGGCTCCCTCCGCACCGAAACTGGCCCACGCGAACGCCACCAAACGAGATCAGGGTCGACGACGGGACCCGGGGCCGGGTTCCTCATCAAGCGGCGCACCACTCCAGGCAGCACCTCCCAGTGCCAGCCTGGCGGAGCCCAGTCCCGGACATGGGTCAGTCAGACATCGTCGCGGACGGGTCGACGGCGAGGATGCGGGCTGGACATCGTCGAGAACAAATACTACCTATATGCCCGCAAAAAGTAACATTTTTTTAATGATTGGATTTTGATAACTAAAATTTCTAACATTTCTATATAACACTAATTATGCTATCATTGCATATGTCAAAATTCTATATGCTATTTCATACTAATTAAGCATCTAACACTAAAAACAGAAAACACAACTTTTATACATCCATTAAAAAACTGAAAAACAACATTATATAAAAAATTTCCATACTAATTAAACACTAATTATATCCATCTAACATGCATTCATACATATATACTAGTGAAAAAATAATAATCTAAAAAATCTAAACTAATTAAACATACAAAATACATATATACTAATATATACATGCATTAATTCATACATATGTACGTGTGTGTGTGTGTGTTCATCATGTTTGTGTGTGTGTGTGTGTATGGGCTCGGGGAGGGGCGGCGCCCATGGTGGCCGCCGGGGGC
>NC_041390.1:604319912-604342586 GCF_002162155.2 Triticum dicoccoides | reverse complement strand
CGGCGACGGAGACGAGGGCGGCGACGGGGACGGGGGCGGCGACGGGGACGGGGGCGGCGACGGCGACGGCGTCGATCGATCGGGGTGCGCGGGCGGTGCTTCAATGGGGAAACAGAGGAAGAAACAGAGGGAGAATGAAATTTTCGTAAGTGTTGTATATATAGAAGGCACCTTTAGTACCGGTTGAAGCCACCAACCGCTACTAAAGGCCTGTTTTGGCCAGGCCAAGCGGCGGGAACCGCACCCCCTTTAGTACTGGTTGGTGCGCTGGCGCAGGTGCGGTGTGCAAGTTTAGTCCCACCTCGCTAGCCGAGGGGAGACCGCACTGGTTTATAAACCCCCGTGCGGTAGCTCTCTCGAACTCCTCTCCAAAGCAGGCCTACCGGGCCTACATGTTCTGTGCTGCCCTGTTGGCCTACTGGGCCTTTGCGGGCCTACATCCTGGCCCAACAACAGGTTGGGTTTCTAGTCCTATGCATGCCGCTCTGGCCTAGTAGGCGGGCTTTTATTTTTATTTTTTTTGCTTTATTTATTTTTGAGTTGTTTTTTGTGTATTTAGAGTTTCTTTGTGAATATTTTTGCTTTAGGTACAAAAAATTACAAACTTTCTGTTAGTGCCCGTAGTTTTCAAATTTGAATAGTTTAAATTTTGAATTATTTGAAATTAGTTTGAATCACTAGTTTGTGAATAACTTAACTTTAAAAATTAGTAAAGGCGTGAAAGAATTTGTTTGCACATAAAATTTCTTCGCGTTTCAAATGCCAAAACACATAATTAACTACCCTAACTATTACAGAGATTCCCTTCTGGGTGTGAAACACAGAAGAAAGTGATGATAGTGAAGCCGATCACATCCCAGATCTTTGGGTGTGAAACTTTTTCTTCGCGTGTGTCCCTTTGCGCCGTAACCATGGAAAATCTTCATCATTTAACGGGATGCTCGGGTCAATATTCACTGTGAATGGAGCAATTTCATCAAACTTTTCATAATCTTCTGACTTGTCTGTCTTGTCATCCACTCCCACGATGTTTCTCTTCCCAGAAAGAACTATGTGTCGCTTTGGCTCATCGTACGATGCATTCGCTTCCTTATCTTTTCTTTTTCTTGGCTTGGTAGACATGTCCTTCACATAGAAAACCTGTGCCACATCATTGGCTAGGACGAATGGTTCGTCTGCATACGCAAGATTGTTGAGATCCACTATTGTCATTCCGTACTGCGGGTCTTCCGTTACCCCGCCTCGTGTCATATTGACCCATTTGCACCGAAATAAAGGGACCTTCAAACCACGTCGATAGTCAAGTTCCCATATGTCTTGTATATAACCATAATATGTTTCCTTTCCCGTCTTGGTTTCTGCATCAAAGCGGACACCACTGTTTTGGTTGGTGCTCTTCTTATCTTGGGCAATCGTGTAAAATGTATTACCATTTATCTCGTACCCTTTGAAAGTCATTATATTCGAAGATGGTAACTGGGACAGCAAGTACAGGTCATCTTCAATAGAGGTGTCATGCATGGTACGTGTCTGCAACCAGCTGGCGAAACTCCTGGTTTGTTCACATGTAATCCAGTCATCAGACCGCTCCGGGAGTTTGGAGCGTAGCAAATTCTTGTGTTCATCCATATACGGAGCCACCAAGGCGGAATTCTATAGAACTGTGTAGTGTGCTTCAGTGAGAGAATGTCTGTCCATACATATTATTTGTTCCCCTCCTAGCGTGCCTTTTCCATCCAGTCTGCCCTTATGCCGCGATTTAGGAACACCAATCTGTTGGAAATATGCCCTAGAGGCAATAATAAAAGCATTATTATTATATTTCCTTGTTCATGATAATTGTCTTTTATTCATGCTATAATTGTGTTATCCGGAAATCATAATACATGTGTGAATAATAGACACCAACATGTCCCTAGTAAGCCTCTAGTTCACTAGTTCGTTGATCAACAGATAGTCATGGTTTCCTGACTATGGACATTAGATGTCATTGATAACGAGATCACATCATTAGGAGAATGATGTGATGGACAAGACCCAATCCTAAACATAGCACAAGATCGTATAGTTCGTTTGCTAGAGTTTTCCAATGTCAAGTATCTTTTCCTTAGACCATGAGATCGTGTAACTCCCGGATACCGTAGGAGTACTTTGGGTATACCAAACGTCACAACGTAACTGGGTGACTATAAAGGTATACTACGGGTATCTCCAAAAGTGTCTGTTGGGTTGACACGGATCAAGACTGGGATTTGTCACTCCGTATGACGGAGAGGTATCACTGGGCCCACTCGGTGATGCATCATCATTATGAGCTCAAAGTGACCAAGTGTTTGGTCACGGGATCATGCATTACGGTATGAGTAAAGTGACTTGCCGGTAACGAGATTGAACGAGGTATTGGGATACCGACGATCGAATCTCGGGCAAGTAACATACCGACTGACAAAGGGAATTGTATACGGGGTTGCTTGAATCCTCGACATCGTGGTTCATCCGATGAGATCATCGAGGAGCACGTGGGAGCCAACATGGGTATCCAGATCCCGCTGTTGGTTATTGACCGGAGAGCAATCTCGGTCATGTCTACATGTCTCCCGAACCCGTAGGGTCTACACACTTAAGGTTCGGTGACGCTAGGGTTGTAGGGATATGTATATGCAGTAACCCGAATGTTGTTCGGAGTCTCGTATGAGATCCCGGACATCACGAGGAGTTTCGGAATGGTCCGGAGGTAAAGAATTATATATAGGAAGTGCTATTTCGGCCATCAGGACAAGTTTCGGGGTCACCGGTATTGTACCGGGACCACCGGAAGGATCCCGGGGTCCACCGGGTGGGGCCACCTATCCCGGAGGGCCCCATGGGCTGAAGTGGGAAGGGATCCAGCCCAAAGTGGGCTGGGGCGCCACTTCCCCCTAGGGCCCATGCGCCTAGGGTGGGGAAACCCTAAAGGGGGGCGCCCCCTTGCTTGGGGGGCAAGCCCCCCACCCCTTGGCCGCCGCCCCCTAGGAGATTGCAGCTCCTAGGGCCGCCGCCCCCCTAGGCCCCCTATATATAGTGGGGGGGAGGAAGGGCCATCACACCCATGCCCTGGCGCCTCCCTCTCCCACTCCAACACCTCCTCCTCCATAGAGCTTGGCGAAGCCCTGCCGGAGTACTGCAGCTCCATCACCACCACGCCGTCGTGCTGCTGCTGGAGCCATCTTCCTCAACCTCTCCTTCCCCCTTGCTGGATCAAGAAGGAGGAGATGTTACGCTGACCGTACGTGTGTTGAACGCGGAGGTGCCGTCCGTTCGGCGCTAGGATCTCCGATGATTCGGATCACGTCGAGTACGACTCCCTCATCCCCGTTCTTTGAATGCTTCCGCTCGCGATCTACAAGGTACGTAGATGCATCCAATCACTCATTGCTAGATGAACTCATAGATGGATCTTGGTTAAACCGTAGGAAATTTTTTGTTTTCTGCAACGTTCCCCAACAGTGGCATCATGAGCTTGGTCTATGCGTAGTTCTCTTTGCATGAGTAGAACACAATTTGTTGTGGGCGTAGATGTTGTCAACTTTCTTGCCGCTGCTAGTCTTATTTTGCTTCAGCGGTATTGTGGGATGAAGCGGCCCGGACCAACCTTACACGTACGCTTACGTGAGACCGGTTCCACCGACTAACATGCACTAGTTGCATAAGGTGGCTGGCGGGTGTCTGTCTCTCCCACTTTAGTTGGAGCGGATTCGATGAAAAGGGTCCTTATGAAGGGTAAATAGAAGTTGACAAATCACGTTGTGGCTTTCACGTAGGTAAGAAAACGTTCTTGCTAGAACCCTATTGCAGCCACGTAAAACTTGCAACAACAATTAGAGGACGTCTAACTTGTTTTTGCAGCAAGTGTTTTGTGATGTGATATGGCCAAAGTTGTGATGAATGATGAATGATATATATGTATGAGATGTTCATGCTATTGTAATAGGAATCATGACTTGCATGTCGATGAGTATGACAACCGGCAGGAGCCATATGAGTTGTCTTTATTTTTTGTATGACCTGCGTGTCATTGAGAAATGCCATGTAAATTACTTTACTTTATTGCTAAATGCGTTAGCCATAGTAGTAGAAGTAATAGTTGGCGAGCAACTTCATGGAGACACGATGATGGAGATCATAATGATAGAGATCATGGTGTCATGCCGGTGACAAGATGATCATGAAGCCCCAATATGGAGATCAAAGGAGCTATGTGATATTGGCCATATCATTTCACTATTATTATTTGATTGCATGTGATGTTTATCATGTTTTTGCATCTTGTTTACTTAGAACGACGGTAGTAAATAAGATGATCCCTCATAATAATTTCAAGAAAGTGTTCCCCCTAACTGTGCACCGTTGCGACAGTTCATTGTTTCGAAGCACCACGTGATGATCGGGTGTGATAGATTCTAACGTTCACATACAACGGGTGTAAGACAGATTTACACATGCAAACACTTAGGTTGACTTGACGAGCCTAGCATGTACAGACATGGCCTCGGAACACAGAAGACCGAAAGGTCGAGCATGAGTCGTATAGAAGATACGATCAACATGAAGATGTTCACCGATGTTGACTAGTCCGTCTCACGTGATGATCGGACACGGCCTAGTTAACTCGGATCATGTTATACTTAGATGACTGGAGGGATGTCTATCTGAGTGGGAGTTCATTGAATAATTTGATTAGATGAACTTAATTATCATGAACTTAGTCTAAAATATTTACAATATTTCTTGTAGATCAAATGGCCAACGTAGTCCTCAACTTCAACGCGTTCCTAGAGAAAACCAAGCTTAAAGACGATGGCAGCAACTACACGGACTGGGTCCGGAACCTGAGGATCATCCTCATAGCTGCCAAGAAAGATTATGTCCTACAAGCACTGCTAGGTGACGCACCTGTTCTCCCTGCAGAACAAGATGTTATGAACGCTTGGCAGGCACGTACCGATGACTACTCTCTCGTTCAGTGCGGCATGCTTTACAGCTTAGAGCCGGGGCTCCAAAAACGTTTTGAGAGACACGGAGCATATGAGATGTTCGAAGAGCTGAAAATGGTTTTCCAAGCTCATGCTCGGGTCGAGAGATATCAAGTCTCCGACAAGTTCTTTAGCTGTAAGATGGAGGAAAACAGTTCTGTCAGTGAGCACATACTCACTATGTCTGGGTTGCATAACTGCTTGACTCAGCTGGGAGTTAATCTCCCGGATGAAGTGGTCATTGACAGAATCCTTCAGTCGCTTCCACCGAGCTACAAGAGCTTTGTGATGAACTTCAATATGCAGGGGATGGAAAAGACCATTCCTGAAGTATTTGCAATGCTGAAATCAGCAGAGGTAGAAGTCAAAAAGGAACATCAAGTGTTGATGGTGAATAAAACCACTAAGTTCAAGAAAGGCAAGGGTAAGAAAACCTTCAAGAAGGACGGCAAGGGAGTTGCCGCGCCCGGCAAGCAAGCTGTCGGGAAGAAGCCAAAGAATGGACCCAAGCCCGAGACTGAGTGTTTTTATTGCAAGGGAAGTGGTCACTGGAAGCGGAACTGCCCCAAATACTTAGCGGACAAGAAGGCCGGCATCATGAAAGGTATATGTGATATACATGTAATTGATGTGTACCTTACCAGTACTCATAGTAGCTCCTAGGTATTTGATACCGGTGCGGTTGCTCATATTTGTAACTCAAAGCAGGAGCTGCGGAATAAGCGGAGACTAGCGAAGGACGAGGTGATGATGCGCGTCGGGAATGGTTCCAAGGTCGATGTGATCGCCGTCGGCACGCTACCTCTACATTTACCTACGGGATTAGTTTTAAACCTCAATAATTGTTATTTAGTGCCAGCTTTGAGCATGAACATTGTATCAGGATCTCGTTTAATTCGAGATGGCTACTCATTTAAATTCGATAATAATGGTTGTTCTATTTATATGAGAGATATGTTTTATGGTCATGCTCCGATGGTGAATGGTTTATTCTTAATGAATCTCGAGCGTAATGCTACACATATTCATAGTGTGAATACCAAAAGATGTAAGATTGATAATGATAGTCCCACATGCTTGTGGCACTGCCGCCTTGGTTACATAGGTGTCAAACACATGAAGAAGCTCCATGCAGATGGACTTTTAGAGTCTCTTGATTACGAATCATTTGACACGTGCGAACCATGCCTCATGGGTAAAATGACCAAGACTCCATTCTCAGGAACAATGGAGCGAGCAACCAACTTATTGGAAATCATACATACTGATGTGTGCGGTCCAATGAGTGTTGAGGCTCGTGGTGGCTATCGTTATGTTCTCACCCTCACTGATGACTTGAGTAGATATGGGTATATCTATTTAATGAAACACAAGTCTGAGACCTTTGAGAAGTTCAAGGAATTTCAGAGTGAGGTTGAAAATCAACGTGACAGGAAAATGAAGTTCCTGCGATCAGATCGTGGAGGAGAATACTTGAGTCACGAATTTGGCACACACTTAAGAAAATGTGGAATAGTTTCACAACTCACGCCGCCTGGAACACCTTAGCGTAATGGTGTGTCCGAACGTCATAATCGCACTCTATTAGATATGGTGCGGTCTATGATGTCTCTTACCGATTTACCGCTATCTTTTTGGGGCTATGCTTTAGAGACTGCCGCATTCACTTTAAATAGGGCTCCGTCGAAATCCATTGAGATGACACCGTATGAATTATGGTTTGGGAAGAAACCTAAGCTGTCATTTCTAAAAGTTTGGGGATGCGATGCTTATGTCAAGAAACTTCAACCTGAAAAGCTCGAACCCAAGTCGGAAAAATGCGTCTTCATAGGATACCCTAAAGAAACTATTGGGTATACCTTCTACCTCAGATCCGAAGGCAAGATCTTTGTTGCCAAGAATGGATCCTTTCTAGAGAAAGAGTTTCTCTCGAAAGAAGTAAGTGGGAGGAAAGTAGAACTTGATGAAGTATTACCTCTTGAACCGGAAAATGGCGCAACTCAAGAAAATGTTCCTGACGTGCCTGCACCGACTAGAGAGGAAATTAATGATAATGATCATGAAACTTCAGATCAAGTTGCTACTGAACTTCGTAGGTCCACAAGGACACGTTCCGCACCAGAGTGGTACGGCAACCCTGTCTTGGAAATCATGTTGTTAGACAACGGTGAACCTTCGAACTATGAAGAAGCTATGGCGGGCCCGGATTCCGACAAATGGCTAGAAGCCATGAAATCCAAGATAGGATCCATGTATGAAAATGAAGTATGGACTTTGACTGACTTGCCCATTGAGCGGCGAGCCATAGAAAATAAATGGATCTTTAAGAAGAAGACAGACGCAGATGGTAATGTGACCATCTATAAAGCTTGGCTTGTCGCTAAGGGTTATCGACAAGTTCAAGGGGTTGACTACGATGAGACTTTCTCACCGGTAGCGAAGCTAAAGTCCGTCCGAATCATGTTAGCAATTGCCGCATTCTATGATTATGAGATATGGCAAATGGACGTCAAAACGACATTCCTTAATGGTTTCCTTAAGGAAGAATTGTATATGATGCAGCCGGAAGGTTTTGTTGATCCTAAGAATGCTAACAAGGTATGCAAGCTCCAACGCTCGATTTATGGGCTGGTGCAAGCATCTCGGAGTTGGAACATTCGCTTTGATGAGATAATCAAAGCGTTTGGGTTTACGCAGACTTATGGAGAAGCCTGCGTTTACAAGAAAGTGAGTGGGAGCTCTGTAGCATTTCTCATATTATATGTGGATGACATACTTTTGATGGGAAATGATATAGAACTCTTGGACAGCATTAAGGCCTACTTGAATAAGAGTTTTTCAATGAAGGACCTTGGAGAAGCTGCTTATATATTAGGCATCAAGATCTATAGAGATAGATCAAGACGCCTCATAGGTCTTTCACAAAGCACATACCTTGATAAGATATTGAAGAAGTTCAATATGGATCAGTCTAAGAAGGGGTTCTTGCCTGTGTTACAAGGTGTGAAATTGAGCTCAGCTCAATGTCCGACCACGGCAGAAGATATAGAAGAGATGAGTGTCATCCCCTATGCCTCAGCCATAGGTTCTATTATGTATGCCATGCTGTGTACCAGACCTGATGTAAACCTTGCCGTAAGTTTGGTAGGTAGGTACCAAAGTAATCCCGGCAAGGAACACTGGACAGCGGTCAAGAATATCCTGAAGTACCTGAAAAGGACTAAGGAAATGTTTCTCGTCTATGGAGGTGACGAAGAGCTCGTCGTAAAGGGTTACGTCGACGCTAGCTTCGACACAGATCTGGATGACTCAAAGTCACAAACTGGATACGTGTATATTTTGAATGGTGGGGCAGTAAGCTGGTGCAGTTGCAAGCAGAGCGTCGTGGCGGGATCTACATGTGAAGCAGAGTACATGGCAGCCTCGGAGGCAGCACATCAAGCAATTTGGGTGAAGGAGTTCATCACCGACCTAGGAGTCATACCCAATGCGTCGGGGCCAATCAAACTCTTCTGTGACAACACTGGAGCTATTGCACTTGCCAAGGAGCCCAGGTTTCACAAGAAGACCAGGCACATCAAGCGTCGCTTCAACTCCATTCGTGAAAATGTTCAAGATGGAGACATAGATATTTGTAAAGTACCTACGGACCTGAATGTAGCAGATCCGTTGACTAAACCTCTCCCTAGAGCAAAACATGATCAACACCAGAATTCCATGGGTGTTCGATTCATCACAATGTAACTAGATTATTGACTCTAGCACATGTGGGAGACTGTTGGAAATATGCCCTAGAGGCAATAATAAAAGCATTATTATTATATTTCCTTGTTCATGATAATTGTCTTTTATTCATGCTATAATTGTGTTATCCGGAAATCGTAATACATGTGTGAATAATAGACACCAACATGTCCCTAGTAAGCCTCTAGTTGACTAGCTCGTTGATCAACAGATAGTCATGGTTTCCTGACTATGGACATTAGATGTCATTGATAATGAGATCACATCATTAGGAGAATGATGTGATGGACAAGACCCAATCCTAAACATAGCACAAGATCGTATAGTTCGTTTGCTAGAGTTTTCCAATGTCAAGTATCTTTTCCTTAGACCATGAGATCGTGTAACTCCCGGATACCGTAGGAGTACTTTGGGTATACCAAACTTCACAACGTAACTGGGTGACTATAAAGGTATACTACAGGTATCTCCGAAAGTGTCTGTTGGGTTGACACGGATCAAGACTGGGATTTGTCACTCCGTATGACGGAGAGGTATCACTGGGCCCACTCGGTGATGCATCATCATTATGAGCTCAAAGTGACCAAGTGTTTGGTCACGGGATCATGCATTACGGTATGAGTAAAGTGACTTGCCAGTAACGAGATTGAACGAGGTATTGGGATACCGACGATCGAATCTCGGGCAAGTAACATACCGATTGACAAATTGAATTGTATACGGGGTTGCTTGAATCCTCGACATCGTGGTTCATTCGATGAGATCATCGAGGAGCATGTGGGAGCCAACATGGGTATCCAGATCCCGCTGTTGGTTATTGACCGGAGAGCAATCTCGATCATGTCTACATGTCTCCTGAACCCGTAGGGTCTACACACTTAAGGTTCGGTGATGCTAGGGTTGTAGGGATATGTATATGCAGTAACCCGAATGTTGTTCGGAGTCACGGATGAGATCCCGGACGTCACGAGGAGTTTCGGAATGGTCCGGAGGTAAAGAATTATATATAGGAAGTGCTATTTCGGCCATCGGGACAAGTTTTGGGGTCACCGGTATTGTACCGGGACCACCGGAAGGGTCCCGGGGGTCCACCGGGTGGGGCCACCTATCCCGGAGGGCCCCATGGGCTGAAGTGGGAAGGTATCCAGCCCAAAGTGGGCTGGGGCGCCACTTCCCCCTAGGGCCCATGCGCCTAGGGTGGGGAAACCCTAAAGGGGGGCGCCCCCTTGCTTGGGGGCAAGCCCCCCACCCTTTGGCCGCTGCCCCCTAGGAGATTGCATCTCCTAGGGCCGGCGCCCCCCCTAGGCCCCCTATATATAGTGGGGGGGAGGAAGGGCCATCACACCCATGCCCTGGCACCTCCCTCTCCCTCTCCAACACCTCCTCCTCCTCCATAGAGCTTGGCGAAGCCCTGCCGGAGTACTGCAGCTCCATCACCACCACGCCGTCGTGCTGCTGCTGGAGCCATCTTCCTCAACCTCTCCTTCCCCCTTGCTGGATCAAGAAGGAGGAGACGTTACGCTGACCGTACGTGTGTTGAACGCGGAGGTGCCGTCCGTTCGGCGCTAGGATCTCCGGCGATTCGGATCACGTCGAGTACGACTCCCTCATCCCCGTTCTTTGAACGCTTCCGCTCGCGATCTACAAGGTACATAGATGCATCCAATCACTTGTTGCTAGATGAACTCATAGATGGATCTTGGTGAAACCGTAGGAAAATTTTTGTTTTCTGCAACGTTCCCGAACACAATCGGCTTAAGGTCAGGAATAAAGTCAATACAAAACTCAGTGACCTCCTCATTTTGACGGCCCTTGGAGATGCTTCCTTCTGGCCTAGCACGGTTATGAACATATTTCTTTAAGACTCCCATGAACCTCTCAAAGGGGAACATATTGTGTAGAAATACAGGACCCAAAACGTTAATCTCTTCGCATAGGTGAACTAGGACGTGCGTCATGATGTTGAAGAAGGATGGTGGGAACACCAACTCGAAACTGACAAGACATTGCACCAAATCATTCGCTAACCTTGGTATGATTTCTGGATCGATTACCTTATGAGAGATTGCATTGAGAAATGCACATAGCTTCACAATGGCTAATCGAACGTTTTTCGGTAGAAGCCCCCTCAATGCAACCGGAAGCAGTTGCGTCATAATCACGTGGCAGTCATGAGACTTTAGGTTCTGGAACTTTTTCTCTGCCATGTTTATTATTCCCTTTAGATTCAACGAGAAGCCAGACGGTACCTTAATACCGAGCAGGCATTCAAAGAAGATTTCCTTCTCTTCTTTGGTAAGAGCGTAGCTTGCATGACCCTGATGTATGCCGTCTTTTCCGTGCATACGTTGCTGGTCCTGCCGTGCCTCAGGTGTATCTTTTGTCTTCCCATACACGCCCAAGAAGCCAAGCAAGGTCACACAAAGATTCTTCGTCACGTGCATCATGTCGATTGCGGAGCGGACCTCTAGGTCTTTCCAATAGGGCAGGTCCCAAAATATAGATTTCTTCTTCCACATGGGTGCGCGTCCGTCAGCGTCATTCGGAACAGGTTGTTCACCAGGACCCTTTCCAAAGACCACCTTCAAATCCTTGACCATATCATGTACATCAGCACCAGTACGGCGGCGAGGCTTCGTCCGGTGATCCGCCTCACCTTTGAAATGCTTGCCTTTCTTTCTTACGGGATGCCTGCTCGGAAGAAATCGACGATGTCCTAGGTACACATTCTTCTTACAATTAGCCAAATATATACTGTCGGTATCGTCCAAACAATGCGTGCATGCGCGGTATCCCTTGTTTGTCTGTCCCGAAAGGTTACTGAGAGCAGGCCAATCATTGATGGTCACGAACAGCAACGCCTTTAGGTCAAATTCTTCCCCCATGTGCTCATCCCACGCACGTACACCTGTTCCATTCCACAGTTGTAAGAGTTCTTCAACTAATGGCCTTAGGTACACATCAATGTCGTTGCCGGGTTGCTTAGGGCCTTGGATGAGCACTGGCATCATAATGAACTTCTGCTTCATGCACAACCAAGGAGGAAGGTTATACAAACATAGAGTCATAGGCCAGGTGCTATGGTTGCTGCTCTGCTCCCCAAAAGGATTAATGCCATCTGCGCTTAGACCAAACCATACGCTCCTTGCGTCATCTGTAAACTCCTTCCCATACTTTCTTTCGATTTTTCTCCACTGCAACCCGTCAGCGGGTACTCTCAACTTTCCGTCTTTCTTACGGTCTTCTCTGTGCCATCGCATCGCCTTGGCATGCTCTTTGTTTTGGAACAAACGTTTCAACCGTGGTATTATAGGAGCATACCACATCACCTTGGCAGGAATCTTCTTCCTGGGGCGCTCGCCCTCGACATCACCAGGGTCATCGCGGCTGATCTTATAGCGCAATGCACCACATACCGGGAAAGTGTTCAAATCCTCGTACTCACCGCGGTAGAGGATGCAATCATTAGGGCATGCATGTATCTTCTGCACCTCTAACCCTAGAGGGTAGACAGCCTTCTTTGCCTCGTACGTACTCTCGGGCAATTCGTTGTCCTTTGGAAGCATATCCTTTATCATTACCAGCAACTTTCCAAATCCCTTGTCAGATACACCATTCTCTGCCTTCCATTGCAGCAATTCCAGTGTGGTGCCCAGCTTTTTCTTGTCACCTACGCAATTCGGGTACAACAATTTTTTGTGATCCTCTAACATGCGCTGCAACTTCTTCTTCTCCAAATCACTTGCGCAGTTTCTCTTTGCATCGGCAATGGCCCGACCTAGATCATCAACGGGCTCATCTGATGCCTCTTCTTCAGCTTCTTCCCGCATTGCCGGCTCAGCTTCTTCCCGCATTACCAGCTCAGCTTCTTCCCCCATTGTTGTATCATCGTATTCAGGGAACCCATGGCCAGGATAGTTGTCGTCGTCCTCTTCTTCTTCGTTGTCTTCCATCATAACCCCTCTTTCTCCGTGCTTGGTCCAAACATTATAGTGGGGCATGAAACCGGACTTAAACAGGTGGACGTGAATGGTTCTTGACGTAGAGTAATTGTGACCATTCTTACAGCCAGCACATGGACAAGGCATAAAACCATCCGCCCGCTTGTTTGCCTCAGCCGCAAGCAAAAAAGTATGCACGCCCTCAATGAACCGGGGAGAGCATCGATCATCGTACATCCATTGCCGGCTCATCTTCATTACACAACACTGAATAGACCAAATTAATACAAGTTCATACATAAAAGTTCATACAACACTTAAATGCAACAAACAAATAACTCTCTAGCTAAAGCATTTAAATGCAACAACAAATGCAATCAAGATCGCAACTAAGGTAACAATGGATCCAACAGCATAATGATACCAAGCCTCACTATCGATGGCATATTTTCTAATCTTTCTAATCTTCAAGCCATTTTCTCCATCTTGATCTTGTGATCATCGACGACATCGGCAACATGCAACTCCAATTCCATCTTCTCCCCCTCAATTCTTTTCAATTTTTCTTTCAAGTACTCGTTTTCTCTTTCAACTAAATTTAACCTCTCGACAATAGGGTCGGTTGGAATTTCCGGTTCACATACCTCCTAGAAAAAATTTCTATGTCAACTTGATGGGCATAATTTGTCATAAACACGAAATGCAACTAGTTTTAAAAGAGAATATATATACCACATCCGAATCATAACAAGGACGAGGGCCGACGGGGATGAATATCAAAACCATGGCACTATATGTATAACAAACAACGTACGGGTAAGATAATTATACGAGTAACTATATATCCAAATCATACAAACATGAATTTTTATATAAAATTTCATGAACAAGAGGCTCACCACAAGGTGCTGCCGGCGACGGGACGGTGCGGGCGATCGACGGTGGTTACGACGGAGATTTAGAAGGCACTAAGTAAACCACACCTACATATGCAAACTAAGTGTTATTTTTGACCTCAAATTGCATATAAATCAAATACTAGCACATATATATATCCTCCCAAATTACTAAACTCACAAATTAATCACTATATAAAGCATTGCAAGAGCTAATCTAGCAATGAGAGATGGAAGGACAAAGTTGCTAACCTTTGTGATCATTTGAATGGATGGGGGCCTTCAAATCTTGACAAATTTTGGGCAAAATGTGTGATGAGCTCGAGAGGAAGAGGGGAAGAACAGAGAGGAGAGGGGAAAGGGGAAGAACAGAGCGAGCTCGGGTGGACGAAGGGTTTATGTAGGACAACCTTTAGTACCGGTTCGTGCCAAGAACCGGTACTAAAGGGGCTGGAGGGGCCCCAGTCTGACAACATCCTGCCACCACTCTCATTAGTACCGGTTTGTGGCACGAACCGGTGCTAAAGGTTTGCCATGAACCGGTACTAATGAAAGCGGCCCGGCTAGCCGTTAGAACCGGCACTAATGTATACATTAGTGCCAGCTCAAATACAAACCGGCACTAATGTGCTTCACATTTGACCCTTTTTCTACTAGTGAGATACCGTGAGGGCGTCGAGCTCAGCCAAAGACGAAGCACCGCCTAGCACGTTCGGTGCGGGAGCCGGTGCGGGAGTAGGTGTAGCTGCAGGTGCTGGTGCAACGCTAGTCGAGCTGCTCCCCGCCAAGAAGTCAGCAAGGGGAAAGTCCGCTGCATCTTTTTTTGGATTTTGCCTGGTCCAATTGAAAACGGTAGGCGTCGTCGCAATCACCAGAACCCTGTCCTTCATCGTTGCTAGCCATATTTCCTATGATTAAATCTAGTCAATTAATTCTAGACCTAATAAAATGAATAATGACATAAAAAGGCCTATTGTTTTGCAGGAATGTTGACTCCTTCCTGGCGCGGCAAATCACGGGCACTCCATATGTCCTAGTTTGTAGCACAAGTCATGCCGAAATTCACGGAAAATTTCGGCATGAGCTTTGCTAAAAAGTGGACAAATCGAGAACCTGAAATTTGCCGGAAAAGAAATGAATCAACATTCTGGCAAAACATAGGCCACTAAGCATCATTCCCTGCAAACAGTGTCCAAATATACATGAGCAACCACATGTGCAAACAGTGTAGAAGAAAATTCATTTAACTACTAATAGAACAAAATTCAGTTAACTTTAGTGCTCTATAATGATGAAAGGAAAAAAAATTAGTTAACTACTAATTTCATTCATTTAGGTTATTCATTTAACATCACCTAATTAACCTACTGTACCAATACTACTAGCAGCACTACTAACCTAATTAACCTAGCAAAACTCTAGTGCCCTAACTGAAAAACATCTAATTAACATCTAAATTTTTCTCTAAAATACAGAGGGAGATGAGTGAGAGGGAGGGGTGGGGGACTTACAGAGAGGGGAGAGACGATGGCGGGGAGGTGCTCGGTGACGGAGGCAGGGGCGGAGAGGGCGGGCTCGGGCACGGGCAAGGGCGGTCCTGGGCGGGCTCGGGCGGCGGTGAGGTGGAGGGCACCGACGGTGACGTGGAGGGCGGCCTTGGGCGGCGGCTGTGAGGCTGAGGGCGGCCTCGGGCGGCCTCGGTGAGGCTGAGGGCGACCTCGGGCGGCGGCGGTGAGGTTGAGGGCGGCCTCGGGCGGCGGCGGTGAGGCTGAGGGCGGCCTCGGGCGGCAGCGGTGAGGAGACGACGGCGAGGGCGAGGGACGATTTGGGGAAGAATTGGTGGCCGGGGGGTGGGGTGGGGGGAAACCGCTGTTTAAGTGAAACGTAACGGTAGCGCGTTCCCGGAAACGCGCTATAGCTAAGTTAGCTATAGCGCGTTTACTGAAACCCGCTACTGCTATTCCTTTCTCCTTTTTTCCTTTTTTTCCCTTTTTTCTTTTATTTTTCTTTACATTTTATTTTTCCCTTTCTCCTTTTTCTATTTCTTTCATTTTTATTTACTTTTCTACTTGTTTTTCACTTTATTTTATTTCCGTTAGCAGCATCGCTTTACACGTAAGCGCGCTGCAGCTAAGGAGATTAGCAGTAGCGCTGGGCCATTATACGCGCTACTGCTAGGTTGGGCTAGCCATGTGCGCCCAGTTCAAACGTAGCAGCGGCGCTTTTCGCTAGTACGCGCTACTGCTAAAGTCATAGCAGTAGCGCGGTTTATTTACGCGCGCTGCTACTAAGTAGCAGCAGCACTTGATTTTGTACAGCGCTACTGGTAAAATTATGTGTATAGGCTTTTCCCTAGTAGTGTTCATCATGGTTCCAGGCGGAGGTTTGGCTGAGGGCCGCGAGATCCATCTCGGCGCGCTCGTGTTTGTCGCCGATGGCTTCGCTTGGCTCCAGGAGGCACCACTCGACGCCGACGCGCTCCCCGCTCGCGGGACGGTGCACTTTCGTGCGTGCGTCCGCGGCGTCCTCTTGCGGCAACCATCGACCCAGTACCAGTCGACTCCAGCAGCTTTCCCCCTCCCGGCGACCCGCCGGAGCAAGCGCACCGGACGGTCGAGGCTTCAGCGGTGGGTGAAGCATGCGGTGGCCCGCCAATGGGCCACCCCTCAAGTCACGGCGATCGAGCCCGACGAATCTCTCTACGGCCTGTTCGATCTGTCGACTGGCTCCGTAGAGACCGCATCCGAGTGCGGCAGCAGTGACTCGGTGCGGAAGTCCTGATGGTCAATGGACCACGTAGTCCTCCTGGCTCAATCGTGAAGACTGAGGTGACGGGAACGGCGATCCGTCGCGCGTTCACGAGGAGTACCGCCCCGAACCTCTGTCCTCGCAGCAGAGGGAAGAACTTCGTCGCCGTAACATGGATGCTCTGCACACTCCTATAGTTGGAGAAACCCTCGAGGCCTAGGCCTTGGAGCAGGCGCGCTTGGCTAATCTGGCTGAGCGCACTCGACTGGAGAACCTCCAGCGCGCACTCGACGATCGCGCTCGACAACGTGCTCCTGAATCCAGTCGACGCCAACTTTTTCCACCTCCAACTCAGGTATACCGAACCCCGATCCAGAATCTAGCTGCTGCTGCCCGGATAGCGGAGTCGATCCAACCCTCCCAGTCAGAAGCTGGTCGAGGTCTGGTGCAGATCCGAGCGTTGCTTCGGGCGGCGGGAGAGCAGAATACAGTTGTATCTCAGTTGCGGGATAGGATCCACAGCAGATCCGTGATGGAAGATATAGTTCAGTCGACCCATAGCCCAAGTTCGCCTCCGAGGCGTGAGGGACGTGAGGATCGACGAGATCAGTACAGAAACCGAGAGCAGTATGATCGCCGAGTCGATCGTGATGATCGCCGTCGAGTGCCCACGCCTCCCCCGAGGAGCGGGTCGTACGTGCCTCGGCAGCATGAAGACAGATGCCCTCATAGTGTTGGGTGAGGTATTCCAATCGACCCCAGGGAGCCAGGCTTTGATGTGAGATCTATTCTCGTGCAGGGCTTGGTCGACAGAAACAGAGCTCATTGGGAGGGCCATGATGGAGGTCCACAAACCAGCAACAGGGTGCATGTCTCTGGTGCAGAGTGCTTCAGCAGAGCTATCAGAGCTGCGGTGATTGCCCCCAACTTTAGGTTGGTGTCCGGAGTTAGTAAGTTCACCGGGGAGTCCAAGCATGACACTTGTCTTGAAGACTACCGAGTGGCTGTCCAGATTGGTGGTGGAAATGATGAAGTGGCCATGAAACACCTTCCTCTGATGTTAGAGGGCTCGGCTAGAGCGTGGCTGAATCAGTTAGCACCTGGCAGCATCTATACTTGGGAAGATCTTGCCTGAGTGTTTGTCAGAACATTTGAGGGCACGTGCAAACGGACGGCAGGTTTGACAGAGTTGCAGTGTTGTGTTCAGAAACCGACTGAAACTTTGAGGGATTATATCCAGAGATGGATCACCCTGCACCACGCAGTAGAAGATGTGTCAGATCATCAGGCAATTTGTGCCTTTAAGGAAGGCGTCAGGTATCGAGAGTTGAATATGAAATTCGGCCGGACAGGGAATATGACTCTGGCTCGGATGATGGAAATTGCCACCAAGTATGCCAATGGTGAAGAAGAAGAGCGGCTCCGGAGCGGCAAGCACAAAGCAGTCGCCCACGAAGCCGGAGGAGGAAACTCCGATCGGAAACAGAAGCGCAAGGCCGAGCCAGCTGCTCCGGGTGAAGCCTTGGGTGTGGTTCAAGGAAAGTTCAAGGGGAAGCCCAAAGGACCGTGGAACCCCAAGAAAGTAAAAGATCAAGATGGAAATGACGTGTTGGATCTGCTGTGCCATATCCACACCAAAAAAGATGAAGAAGGTAATTTCATTTACCCGAAGCACACCACTCGGCAGTGTCGGCTCCTAATCTAGCAGTTCCAGGAGAAACAGCCTGAGGAAAAAGAGACGGAGACAGACAAGGCTGAGGACGAGGAAGAGGATGACGAGGGTTATCCCCACGTGAATTCCACTCTGATGATTTTTGCTGATGTTGAGAGCAAAAGTCGATTGAAAGTTATCAACAGGGAAGTGAACATGGTCGCTCCAGTGACACCCAGTTACTTGAAGTGGTCACAGACTGCCAGTACATTCGACCAGTCTGATCATCCAGCGCACATCGCCACCCCTGGGAGGCAAGCACTGGTGGTCGACCCGGTGGTCGAAGGCACTCGACTGACAAAGGTCCTGATGGACGGTGGCAGTGGTCTGAACATACTGTATGCAGAAACGTTGAAAGGAATGGGCATTCCGATGTCTAGACTCAGTGAAAGCCATATGAGTTTCCATGGGGTCATTCCGGGCAAGAAGGCTGCATCCCTCGGTCAGATTGCACTCGACATGGTTTTCGGTGATTCCAAAAATTACCGCAAAGAAAAGTTGACGTTTGAAGTTGTGGATTTCCAGAGTGCTTATCATGCGATTCTGGGCAGGCCAGCTTATGCACGATTTATGGCTCGACCATGTTACGTGTACCTCAAACTGAAGATGCCTGGTCCCAGAGGAGTGATCACTATCTCTGATAATCGGAAGAAGGTAGAAGAGTGCTTCCAGAAGGGCTCAAAGATTGCCGATGCCCAGATGGCCGTGGTAGAATTGCAAGAATACCAGAAAAATGCAGATCCGAGTGACTTGCTGCGAGCCAAGAAGCCAGCCACAGATTGAGCATTACAGTCGTCTGGTGAAACGAAGTCGATTCACATTCACCCGACAGATCCCAATGCTGCTCCGACTCACATTTCAACCTCACTCGACTCCAAATAGGAAGAAGCGCTCATCCAGTTCCTCCGTGAGAACTGGGACATCTTTGCATGGAAGCCTTCTGACATGCCGGGTGTTCCCAGGGGACTGGCTGAGCATCATTTGAGAGTCGACCCGAAGGTGAAACCAGTTAAAGAGCATCTTCGACGGTCCGCCGTCCAGAAAAGAAAGGCAATCGGTGAAGAGGTGGCTCGACTTTTGGCAGCTGAGTTTATCCGAGAGATTTATCACTCCGAGTGGTTAGCCAATGTTTTCATGGTCCCAAAGAAAGATGACTCACTTCGTATGTGTATTGATTTCAAGCATATCAATTGGGCCTGCCCGAAAGATCACTTCCCTCTCCCTCGCGTCGATCAGATAGTCGACTCGACTGCAGGGTGCGAGCGTTTGTCCTTTTTGAACGCCTACTCCGGGTACCACCAGATCCGTCTGTATGGACCCGACGAAATAAAGACAGCTTTTATCACCCCGTTTGGGTGCTTCTGTTATGTCACAATGCCATTCGATTTGAAAAACGCCGGAGCCACATTCATGCGGATGATTCAGAAGTGCCTGCTCACTCAGATCAGTCGGAATGTGGAAGCATACATGGATGACATTGTGGTCAAGTCACGTAAAGGTTCCGACCTACTGACTGACCTTGCTGAAACCTTTGCCAACCTCAGAAGGTATGGTATCAAGCTCAATCCATCAAAGTGCACGTTTGGAGTTCCAAGCGGAAAGTTACTCAGTTTTCTTGTTTCCGAATGAGGAATCGATGCTAACCCAGAGAAAGTAGGCGCTATACTCCGAATGAAGCGCCCTGTGCGTGTGCATGATGTACAGAAGCTTACTGGTTGCTTAGCATTCTCGCCTCGGTGAAAAGGTGCTGCCTCTTTACCGACTGATGAAGAAATCAGACAAGTTCGAGTGGACCCCAGAAGCTGATGCAGTGTTTGCAGAGCTAAAAGCCCTGCTTTCCACCCAACCGGTGCTTGCTGCTCCAATCAGCAAAGAGCCTCTACTGCTTTATATAGCAGCCACTGGACAAGTCGTCAGTATAGTACTTACGGTCGAGTGGGAAGAAGAAGGAAAAGCTTATAAGGTTCAACGCCTAGTTTATTATATTTCTGAAGTCCTGACCCCGTCAAAGAAGAGATATCCTCATTATCAGAAGCTTGTCTATGGGATTTACATGAGCACGAAGAAGGTTGCACACTATTTCTCAGATCACTCTGTTACAGTCGTCAGCGACGCTCCATTGTCAGAGATTCTGCACAACAGAGATGCAACTGGTCGAGTGGCCAAATGGGCGATTGAACTCCTTCCCCTGGATATCAAGTTTGAGGCAAAGAAAGCTATCAAGTCCCAAGCAATAGCAGATTTCCTCGCCGAGTGGATCGAACAACAACTGCCGACTTAAGTTCACTCTGAACACTGGACCATGTTCTTTGACGGATCCAAGATGCTGAACGGTTCTGGTGCTGGAGTAGTTCTAGTATCCCACCGAGGAGACAGGCTCAGATATGTCCTCTAGATTCACTTTGATTCCTCCAACAATGCAGCAAAATATGAAGCACTCCTGTATGGGTTGCGCATGGCCATTTCACTCGGCGCCCGTTGCCTCATGGTCTATGGCGACTCAGATTTGGTAGTTAATCAAGTGATGAAGGAGTGGGACGCCAGAAGCCCAGCCATGACTGGTTACTGCAACGCAGTGAGAAAGCTCGAGAAGAAGTTTGAGGGATTAGAACTCCACCACATACCTTGACTGAAAAATCAAGCAGTCGACGATTTAGCAAAGATAGGTTCCAAGAGAGAAGCCATTCCCAGCAATGTATTTTTGGAGCATATCCACTCGCCGACAGTTCAGGAAGATCCTTTTACTAAAGATCCCCCACAACCTAAGAGCGCCATAGATCCGACTGAAGTCGAGGCCCCAGCTGTGGTCGACCTGATCATGGAGGTTATGGCCATTACTCCGGACTGGACGGTCCCCTAAATTGCGTACATCCTCAGGAAAGAACTCCCAGAGGATGAAGAAGAGGCTTGACAGATCGTCCGTCGATCCAAGGCCTTTACTGTGATAAGAGGACAGCTGTTCAGGGAAAGTGTGACTGGAGTCGGACAGAAATGCATAACACCAGAAGAAGGTCGAATGATCCTCAATGACATCCACTCGGGGACCTGTGGTCATCATGCGTCCTCTCGGGTCATTGTGGCTAAAGCATACCGAGCTGGATTCTATTGGCCACGAGCAAATGAAATGGCAAAAGATATAGTCGACAGATGTGAAGGCTGCCAGTTTTACTCCGACATGTCCCACAAGCCAGCGTCTGCTCTAAAGACCATCCCCCTCATCTGGCCCTTTGCTGTTTGGGGACTGGATATGGTTGGACCACTGAGAACTGGTAGGAGCGGCTTCACTCATGTGCTCGTTGCAGTCGACAAGTTTACCAAATGGATCGAAGGTAAACCTATCAAGAACCTTGATGCTAGCACCGATGTCAGTTTTATCAGAGAATTGACATTCAGATATGGGGTCCCACACAGCATCATCACGGACAACGGGTCGAACTTCGACTCCGATGAATTCAGAGCTTTCTGCGCCTCTCGGGGCACACGAGTCAACTACGCTTCGGTCGCTCACCCACAGTCGAACGGACAAGCAGAAAGAGCCAATGGCCTAATTCTCAAAGGACTGAAACCCCGACTGATGCGTGATCTCAAACACATAGTAGGCGCTTGGGTTGATGAACTTCTGTCAGTTCTATGGGGCTTGAGGACAACCCCTAATCGGTCGACCAGACGAACCCCTTTCTTCTTGGTTTACGGAGCCGAAGCTGTTCTGCCAAGTGACCTGCTCCACAATGCACCCCGAGTCGAGCTCTTCTCCGAAGAGGAAGCAAAGCAGGCCCGGCAAGATTTAGTCGATCTCTTGGAGGAGGAAAGAGAGATGGCCTTGATCTGGTCGACCATCTACCAGCAAGACTTGCGTCGATTTCACGCCAGAAATGTGAGGGGTCGAGCCTTTCAAGAAGGAGACCTAGTTCTTCGAGTGGATCAACAGAAACCACACAAGCTTGCCCCGACTTGGAGGGCCCCTTCATCATCACCAAAGTTCTCCACAATGGAGCATACCATCTTTACAGTATTGAGCATTAGAAAGATGAGCCACGGGCTTGGAACGCGGAGCTGCTCCGCCCCTTTTATACCTAAGCACTCGTTCGAATAAAATGTAATGAGAAACACCTTTTGTAATTCGTTTATCAAAGACAAGAGCTTATGGTTCTCTCATTCGATTGTGTTGTTCTTATTTACTTCTGAAATCCCCCAGTGGGTGAGCTTAGTCGCGAATCCGTTTCGCCTAAGTTCGAAAAAATCCTACCGAGTGGAGAGCAATCCTCCCACTTGGGGGCTTAGCTGCAGTCCAGCACTCGCCTAAGTTCTCTCACTAGGAGACTTAGCTGCAGTCCGGTACTCGCCTAAGTTTGAAAAAATCCTACCGAGTGGAGAGCAATCCTCCCACTCGGGGGCTTAGCTGCAGTCCAGCACTCGCCTAAGTTCTCTCACTAGGAGACTTAGCTGCAGTCCGGTACTCGCCTAAGTTTGAAAAAATCCTACCGAGTGGAGAGCAATCCTCCCACTCGGGAGCTTAGCTGCAGTCCCACACTCACCTAAGTTCTCTCACTAAGAGGCTTAGCTGCAGTCCGGTACTAGCCTAAGTTTGAAAAAATCCTACCGAGTGGAGAGCAATCCTCCCA
>NC_041390.1:604319088-604319861 GCF_002162155.2 Triticum dicoccoides | reverse complement strand
CAACACTCACCTAAGTTCTCTCACTAAGAGGCTTAGCTGCAGTCCGGTACTAGCCTAAGTTTGAGAAAATCCTACCGAGTGGAGAGCAATCCTCCCACTCGAGGGCTTAGCTGTAGTCCAGCACTCGCCTAAGTTCTCTCCCTAGGAGGCTTAGCCGCAGTCCGGTACTAGCCTAAGTTTGAAAAAATCCTACCGAGTGGAGAGCAACCCTCCCACTCGGGGGCTTAGCTGCAGTCCAGCACTCGCCTAAGTTCTCTCACTAGGAGGCTTAGCTGCAGTCCGGTACTAGCCTAAGTTTGAAAAAATCCTACCGAGTGGAGAGCAATCCTCCCACTCGGGGGCTTAGCTGCAGTCCAGCACTCGCCTAAGTTTTGTCACTAGGAGACTTAGCTGTAGTCCAGTACTCGCCTAAGTTTGAAAAAATTCTACCGAGTGGGGAGCAACCCTCCCACTCGGGGGCTTAGCTGCAGTCCAGCACTCGCCTAAGTTCTCTCGCTAGGAGAATTAGCTGCAGTCCAGTACTCGCCTAAGTTTGAAACATATCCCTATCCGCAAGGATGACGAGGTGCAGGTCGACTGCAACCTTCTCCTTCGGAGCTGCGGCACAAATACAACGTCCGGTCCATCCCTATCCGCAAGGATGACGAGGTGTAGGTCGACTGCAACCTTCTCCTTCGGAGCTACGACACAAGTACAACGCCCGGTCCATCCCTACCCGCAAGGATGATGAGGTGCATGTCGACTGCAACCTTCTCCTTCGGAGCTGCGGCACA
>NC_041390.1:604291791-604318872 GCF_002162155.2 Triticum dicoccoides | reverse complement strand
TCCCTATCCACAAGGATGACGAGGTGCAGGTCGACTGCAACCTTCTCCTTTGGAGCTGCGGCACAAGTACAACATCCGGTCCATCCCTACCTGCAAGGACGACGAGGTGCAGGTCGACTGCAACCTTCTCCTTCGGAGCTCCGGCACAAATACAACGTCCGGTCCATCCCTATCCGCAAGGACGACGAGGTGCAGGTCGACTGCAACCTTCTCCTTCGGAGCTGCTGTGTCTCCAGCGCAAAGACTATTCAAAGCAGTGAGTAAAGTCCATTTGAGGACAAACATAAGCACATTCGGAAATAAACCAAATTCAGATAAATCCTAAGGTTCCGAGCAGCAAATCAAAAGTACTCGGGCATCAAGCCCGAAGGAGTTCAATGGTTACAACAATCACTCGGCATTCCGAGGCAAATTTAAAGCATATTCAGGTTTCATGAGTCTGTTCACTCGGCCGGAGGAGGGCTGGCAGGCTCCACGAATGAGTCCACGTCGATCCCATCAGCAATCCGAGTGGCGGCAGCGATGAAAGTCTCCATGAAGGACTGGAAGTCGTGCTTTTTGGTGTTAGCGACTTTGATTGCAACCAGCTTATCTTCACGAGCCTCCTAGCAATGGACTCGCACCAAGGACAGCGCAACGTCAGCACCGCACCGGGCAGAGGATTTCTTCCATTCTTGCACTCGGTCAGGGATGTCGTTCAGTCGAGTCATCAAGGACTCCAGGTCATTCTGAAGCGTCGCCCCCAGCCAAAGCAATCAGTCGATTCGAGAGACAACCTCCTTCAGGCGTGCGAGGTAGCTTGTGGCGCTGGCGATACGGGACTCCAGTCGGAGCACGTTCATCGCAGTTTCGTCGCAGACTGGGGAAGCGATAGGGTCCAGATGTTGGGGAACGTAGCAGAAATTCAAAATTTTCCTCCGTGTCACCAAGATCAATCTATGGAGAGACCAGCAACGAGGGGAAGGAGAGTGCATCTACATACCCTTGTAGATCGCTATGCGGAAGCGTTCAAGAGAACGGGGTTGATGGAGTCGTACTCGTCGTGATCCAAATCACCGAAGATCCTAGTGCCGAACGGACGACACCTCCGTGTTCAACACACGTACAGCCCGGTGACGTCTCCTACGCCTTGATCCAGCAAGGGGAGAAGGAGAGGTTGGGTAAGACTCCATCCAGCAGCAGCACGATGGCGTGGTGGTGGTGGAGGAGCGTGGTACTCCAGCAGGGCTTCGCCAAGCACCGCAAGAGATGAGGAGGGAGAGGGGTAGGGCTGCGCCAAGAAGGAGAGGAACACGTGTGTTGTGGGCAGCCCAAACCTCAAGTATATATAGGGGAAGGGGAGGGGCTGCGCCCCCACCTAGGGTTCCCTCCCTAGGGGTGGCGGCAGCCCCCTAGATCCCATCTAGGGGCGGCCAAGGAGAGGGGAGAGGGGGAGGCACACCAGGGTGGGCCTTAGGGCCCATCAGCCCTAGGGTTTGCCCCCTTTCCCTCTTCCTTGCGCCTTGGGCCTTGGTGGGGGGGGGGCACCAGCCCACCTGGGGCTGTTACCCTCCCACACTTGGCCCATGCAGCCCTCCGGGGCTTGTGGCCCCACTTGGTGACCCCCGGGACCCTCCCGGTGGTCCCGGTACATTACCGATAAAACCCGAAACTTTTCCGGTGACCAAAACAGGACTTCCCATATATAAATCTTTACATCCGGACCATTCCAGAACTCCTCGTGACGTCCGGGATCTCATCCGGGACTCCGAAAAACATTCGGTAACCACGTATATCTATTACCTATAACCCTAGCGTCATCGAACCTTAAGTGTGTAGACCCTACGGGTTCGGGAACCATGCAGACATGACCGAGATGACTCTCCGGTCAATAACCAACAGCGGGATCTGGATACCCATGTTGGCTCCTACATGTTCCACGATGATCTCATCGGATGAACCACGATGTCAAGGACTTAATCAATCCCGTATACAATTCCCTTTGTCTAGCGGTACGATACTTGCCCGAGATTTGATCGTCGGTATCCCGATGCCTTGTTCAATCTCGTTACCGGCAAGTCTCTTTACTCGTTCCATAACACATCATCCCGTGATCAACTCCGTGATCACATTGTACACATTATGATGATGTCCTACCGAGTGGGCCCAGAGATACCTCTCCGTTTACACGGAGTGACAAATCCTAGTCTCGATTCGTGCCAACCCAACAGAAGCTTTCAGAGATACCTGTAATGTACCTTTATAGCCACCCAGTTACGTTGTGACGTTTGGCACACCCAAAGTATTCCTACGGTATCCGGGAGTTGCACAATCTCATGGTCTAAGGAAATGATACTTGACATTAGAAAAGCTTTAGCATGCGAACTACACGATCTTGTGCTATGCTTAGGATTGGGTCTTGTCCATCACATCATTCTTCTAATGATGTGATCCCGTTATCAATGACATCCAATGTCCATGGTCAGGAAACCGTAACCATCTATTGATCAACGAGCTAGTCAACTAGAGGCTTACTAGGGACATGGTGTTGTCTATGTATCCACACATGTATCTGAGTTTCCTATCAATACAATTCTAGCATGGATAATAAACGATTATCATGAACAAGGAAATATAATAATAACCAATTTATTATTGCCTCTAGGGCATATTTCCAATAGTCTCCCACTTGAAGTAGAGTCAATAATCTAGTTCACATCGATATGTGATTAACACTCAAGGTCACATCCCCATGTGACTAACACCCAAAGAGTTTACTAGAGTCAATAATCTAGTTCACATTACCATGTGATTAACACTCGATGAGTTCTGGGTTTGATCATGTTATGCTTGTGAGAGATGTTATAGTCAACGGGTCTGAATCTTTCAGATCCGTGTGCGCTTTACAAATCTCTATGTCATCTCCTAGATGCAGCTACCACGTTCTATTTGGAGCTATTCCAAATAACTGTTCTACTATACGAATCCAGTTTACTACTCAGAATAATCTGGATTAGTGTCAAAGTTTGCATCGGCGTAACCCTTTACGACGAACTCTTTTACTACCTCCATAATCGAGAAAATTCCTTAGTCCACTAGTTTCTAAGGATAACTTTGACCGTTGTCCTGTGATCCATTCTTGGATCACTCTTGTACCCCTTGACTGACTCATGGCAAGGCACACTTCAGGTGCGGCGCATAGCATAGCATACTGTAGAGAGCCTATGACAAAAGCATAGGGGACGACCTTCGTCCTTCCTCTTTCTTCTGCCGTGGTCGAGCTTTAAGTCTTAACTTCATACCTTACAACTCAGGCAAGAACTCCTTCTTTGACTGATCCATCTTGAACACCTTCAAGATCATGTCAAGGTATGTGCTCATTTGAAAGTACCATTAAGCGTTTTGATCTATCCTTATAGATCTTGATGCTCAATGTTCAAGTAGCTCAATCCAGGCTTTCCATTGAAAAACACTTTTCAAATAACTCTGCATGCTTTCCAGAAATTCTACATCATTTCCGATCAACAATATGTTAACAACATATACTCATCAGAAATTCTATAGTGCTCTCACTCACTTCTTTGGAAATACAAGTTTCTCATAAACTTTGTATAAACCCAAAATCTTTGATCATCATCAAAGCGTATATTCCAACTCCGAAATGCTTACTCCGGTCCTTAGAAGGATTGCTAGAGCTTTGCATACTTGTTAGCATCTTTCAGGATTGTTAAAACCTTCTGGTTGTATTACATACAACCTTTCCTCAAGAAAAACGTGAGGGAACAATGGTTTTTGACATCCTATCTGCAAGATTTCATAAATAATGAAGTGACTGCTAATATAATTCCAACAGACTCTTAGCATCGCTACGAGTGAGAAAGTCTCACCGTAGTCAACTCCTTGAACTTGTCGGAAAACATCTTAACGACAAGTCGAGCTTTCTTAATGGTGATACTTACCATCATTGTCCGTCTTCCCTTTTAAAATCCATATGTACCCAACAGCCTTACGACCATCAAGTAGTTCTTCCAAAGTCTACACTTTGTTTTCATACATGGATCCTCTCTCGGATTTTATGGCCTCGAGCCATTTATCGGAATCCGGGCCCACCATCTCTTCTCCATAGCTCGTAGGTTCATTGTTGTCTAGCAACATGACTTCCAAGATAGGATTACGTACCACTCTGAAGTAGTACGCATCCTTGTCACCCCACGAGGTTTGGTAGTGACTTGATCTGAAGTTTCATGATCACTATCATAACCTTCCACTTCAATTGGTGTAGGTGCCACAGGAACAACTCCATGTGCCCTGCCACACTAGTTGAAGAGACGGTTCAATAACCTCATCAAGTCTCCACCATCCTCCCACTCAATTCTTTCGAGAGAAACTTTTCCTCCAAAAGGACCCGATTCTAGAAACAATCCCTTATTGCTTTCGGATCTGAGACAGGAGGTATACCCAACTGTTTTGGGTGTCCTATGAAGATGCATTTATCCACTTTGGGTTCGAGCTTATCAGCCTGAAACTTTTTCACATAAGCGTCGCAGCCCCAAACTTTTAAGAAATGACAGCTTAGGTTTCTATGAACCATAGTTCATATGGTGTCATCTCACCAGAATTATGTGGTGTCCTATTTAAAGTGAATGTGGTTGTCTCTAATGCCTAACCCATAAACTATCGTGGTAATTCGATAAGAGACATCATGGTATGCATCATATCCAATAGGGTGCAGTTATGATGTTCGGACACACCATCACACTATGGTGTTCCTGGCTGTATTAGTTGTGAAACAATTTCCACAATGCCTTAATTCTGTGCCAAACTCGTAATTCAGATATTCATCTCTATGATCATATCATAGATCTTTTATCCTCTTGTCACGACGATCTTTCAACTTCACCCTGAAATTACTTGAACCTTTCAATAATTCAGACTTGTGATTCATCAAGTAAATATACTCAACATCTACTCAAATCATGTGTGAAGTAAGAACATAACGATATCCACTACACGCCTCAGCACTCATTGGACTGCACACATCAAAATGTATTACTTCCAACAAGTTGCTTTCTAGTTCCATTTTACTGAAAATGAGGCTTCCAGTCATCTTGCCCATGTGGTATGATTTGCATGTCTCAAGTGATTCAAAATCAAGTGAGTCAAAACGGTCCATTTGCATGGAGTTTCTTCATGCATATACACCAATAGACATGGTTCGCATGTCTCAAACTTTTCAAAAACGAGTGAGCCCAAAGATCCATCAACATGGAGCTTCTTCATGCATTTTATACCGATGTGACTTACATGGCAGTGCCACAAGTAGGTGGTACTATCATTACTATCTTATATCTTTTGGCATGAACATGTGTATCACTACGATCGAGAATCAATAAACCATTCATTTTAGGTGCAAGACTATTGAAGGTATTATTCAAATAAACAGAGTAACCATTATTCTCCTTAAATGAATAACCGTATTGCGATAGACATAATCCAATCATGTCTATGCTCAACGCCAACACCAATCTTGATGGTAGAGGGAGCGTGCGATGCTTGATCACATCAAGCTTGGAAAAACTTCCAACACATATTGCCAGCTCACCTTTAGCTAGTCTCTGTTTACTCCGCAGCCTTTTATTTCGAGTTTACTAACACTTAGTAACCGAACCGGTATCTAATACCATGGTGCTACTAGGAGTACTGGTAAAGTACACATTAACACAATGTATATCCAATATACTTCTATCGACCTTGCCAGCCTTCTCATCTACCAAGTATCTAGGGTAATTCTGCTCCAGTGGCTATTCCCCTTATTACAGAAGCACTTAGTCTCGGGTTTGGGTTCAACCTTGGGTTTCTTCACTAGAGCAGCAGCTGAATTTCCGTTTCATGAAGTATCCCTTTTTTTGACCTTTCCCTTCTTGAAACTAGTGGTTTCACCAACCATCAACAATTGATGCTCCTTCTTGATTTCTACTTTTGTGGTGTCAAACATCGCGAATATCTCAAGGATCATCACATATGTTCCTGATATATTATAGTTCATCACAAAGCTCTAGCATCTTGGTGGTAATGACTTCGGAGAAACATCACTATCTCATCTGGAAGATCAACTCCCACTCGATTCAAATGATTGTTGTACTCAGACAATCTGAGCACAAGCTCAACAATTAAGCTTTTCTTCCTTAGTTTGTGGGCTAAGAAAATCGTCGGAGGTCTTATACCTCTTGACGTAGGCTCGAGTCTGAAATCCCAATTTCAGCCCTCGAAACATCTCATATGTTTCGCGAAGTTTCAAAACATCTTCGGTGCCTCAACTCTAAACCGTTTAACTGAACTATCACGTAGTTATCAAAATGTGTATGTCAGTTGTTCGCAACATCCACAGACGACGTTCGAGGTTCAGCACACTGAGCGGTGCATTAAGGATATAAGCCTTCTATGAAGCAATGAGGACAATCCTCAGTTTACGGACCTAGTCCGCATAATTGCTACTATCAACTTTCAACTAAATTTTCTCTAGGAACATATCTAAACAGTAGAACTGAAGTGCGAGCCACGACATAATTTGCGAAGACCTTTTGACTATGTTCAGGATAATTAAGTTCATCTTATGAACTCCCACTCAGATAGACATCCCTCTAGTCATCTAAGTGATTACATGATCCGAGTCAACTAGGCCGTGTCCGATCATCACGTGAGACGGACTAGTCAACATCGGTGAACATCTTCATGGTGATCGCATCTACCATACGACTCATGCTCGACCTTTCGGTCTCTTGTGTTCCGAGGCCATGTCTGTACATGCTAGGCTCATCAAGTCAACCTAAGTGTTTTGCATGTGTTCCGAGGCCATGTCTGTACATGCTAGGCTCGTCAACACCCGTTGTATTCGAACGTAAGAATTTATCACACCCGATCATCACGTGGTAATTCGAAACGACGAACTTTCGCAACGGTGCACAGTTAGGGGAAACACTTTCTTGAAATTTTAATGAGGGATCATCTTATTTACTACCGTCGTTCTAAGCAAATAAGATGCAAAAACATGATAAACATCACATGCAATCAAAAGGTGACATGATATGGCCATCATCACTTTGCTCCTTTTGATCTCCATCTTCGGGGCTCCATGATCATCATCGTCACCGGCATGACACCATGTTCTCCATCATCATGATCTCCATCATCGTGTCTCCATGAAGTTGTGTCACCAACTTATTACTTCTACTACTATGGCTACCGGTTAGCAATAAAGTAAAGTAATTACATGGCGTTGTTCTATGACACGTAGGTCATACAATAAATAAAGACAACTCCTATGGCTCCTGCCGGTTGTCATACTCATCGACATGCAAGTCGTGATTCCTATTACAAGAACATGATCAATCTCATACATCACATATCATTCATCACATTCTTCTTGGCCATATCACATCACATAGCATACCCTGCAAAAACAAGTTAGACGCCCTCTAATTGTTGTTTGCATGTTTTACGTGGCTGCTATGGGTTTCTAGCAAGAACGTTTCTTACCTACTCAAAAACCACAACGTGATATGTCAATTGCTATTTACCCTTCATAAGGACCCTTTTCATCGAATCCGATCCGACTAAAGTGGGAGAGATAGACACCCGCTAGCCACCTTATGCAACTAGTGCATGTCAGTCGGTGGAACCAGCGTTTTGATTTTCGGTTTGTGATTTTTCTCGCCCTAGGCCAAGATGGCCGAATTTCGGTCGTTTTTAAAAATTTCGGCCGAAATTTGACCAAATTTTGACTGAAATTTGATTAAAATTTGACCAAAATTTCTCAGATTTGACCAATTTCGGCGGAAAATAGATTTCGCCCTAGGCCGAGATGGCCGAAATTCGGCCGAAATCCATTTTTTACGGCCGAATTTCAAAACCCTGGGTTGAACCAGTCTCACGTAAGAGTACGTGTAAGGTCTGTCCGGGCCGCTTAATCCCACAATGCCGCCGAATCAAGATTGGACTAGTAACGGTAAGCATATTGAACAAAATCAACGCCCACAACTACTTTCTGTTCTACTCGTGCATAGAAACTACGCATAGACCTAGCTCTAATACCACTGTTGGGGAACGTAGCAGAAATTCAAAATTTTCCTACGTGTCACCAAGATCAATCTATGGAGAGACCAGCAACAAGGGGAAGGAGAGTGCATCTACATACCCTTGTAGATCGCTATGCAGAAGCGTTCAAGAGAACGGGGTTGATGGAGTCGTACTCGTCGTGATCCAAATCACCGAAGATCCTAGTGCCGAACGGACGGCACCTCCGTGTTCAACACACGTACAGCCCGGTGACGTCTCCTACGCCTTGATCCAGCAAGGGGAGAAGGAGAGGTTGGGTAAGACTCCATCCAGCAGCAGCACGACGGCGTGGTGGTGGTGGAGGAGCGTGGTACTCCAGCAGGGCTTCGCCAAGCACCGCAAGAGACGAGGAGGGAGAGGGGTAGGGCTGCGCCAAGAAGGAGAGGAACACGTGTGTTGTGGGAAGCCCAAACCTCAAGTATATATAGGGGAAGGGGAGGGGCTGCGCCCCCACCTAGGGTTCCCTCCCTAGGGGTGGCGGTAGCCCCCTAGATCCCATCTAGGGGCGGCCAAGGGGAGGGGAGAGGGGGAGGCGCACCAGGGTGGGCCTTAGGGCCCATCAGCCCTAGGGTTTGCCCCCTTTCCCTCTTCCTTGCGCCTTGGGCCTTGGTGGGGGGGGGCACCAGCCCACCTGGGGCTGGTCCCCTCCCACACTTGTCCCATGCAGCCCTCCGGGGCTTGTGGCCCCACTTGGTGGAGCCCCGGGACCCTCCCGGTGGTCCCGGTACGTTACCGATAAAACCCGAAACTTTTCCGGTGACCAAAACAGGACTTCCCATATATAAATCTTTACCTCCGGACCACTCCGAAACTCCTCGTGACGTCCAGGATCTCATCCGGGACTCCAAACAACATTCGGTAACCACGTATATCTATTCCCTATAACCCTAGCGTCATCGAACCTTAAGTGTGTAGACCCTACGGGTTCGGGAACCATGCAGACATGACCGAGATGACTCTCCGGTCAATAACCAACAGCGGGATCTGGATACCCATGTTGGCTCCTACATGTTCCACGATGATCTCATCGGATGAACCACGATGTCAAGGACTTAATCAATCCCGTATACAATTCCCTTTGTCTAGCGGTACGATACTTGCCCGAGATTCGATCGTCGGTATCCCGATACCTTGTTCAATCTCGTTACCGGCAAGTCTCTTTACTCGTCCCGTAACACATCATCCCGTGATCAACTCCTTGATCACATTGTGCACATTATGATGATGTCCTACTGAGTGGGCCCAGAGATACCTCTCCGTTTACACAGAGTGACAAATCCCAGTCTCGATTCGTGCCAACCCAACAGACACTTTCGGAGATACCTGTAATGTACCTTTATAGCCACCCAGTTACGTTGTGACGTTTGGCACACCCAAAGTATTCCTACGGTATCCGGGAGTTGCACAATCTCATGGTCTAAGGAAATGATACTTGACATTAGAAAAGCTTTAGCATGCGAACTACACGATCTTGTGCTATGCTTAGGATTGGGTCTTGTCCATCACATCATTCTTCTAATGATGTGATCCCGTTATCAATGACATCCAATGTCCATGGTCAGGAAACCGTAACCATCTATTGATCAACGAGCTAGTCAACTAGAGGCTTACTAGGGACATGGTGTTGTCTATGTATCCACACATGTATCTGAGTTTCCTATCAATACAATTCTAGCATGGATAATAAACAATTATCATGAACAAGTAAATATAATAATAACCAATTTATTATTGCCTCTAGGGCATATTTCCAACACCAGACCCGTCTCGACCCTTCCAGTTTCTTCGTCGAAGTCTTGGCAGAGTTCTGCAGCCAAAAGTTAGTCAATCGACCGAGCAAGATCCGATCGCAAGCATCAACACAGTCGGATTAAAGGAAATAACTTCCAGCGCGAGATAAAGCTTCTTGGCGAGAGTCCTCAGATAAGCTTCTGTGTCATTCGTCTTGCGGATTGCAGACTCCAACTTTTCATTCAGGACGACCTTGTCCTTCTTCAGACTGGTCACTTCGCGGTTAGCTTCATTAAGACAAGATTCCAGTTTGTTCACCTGTCCTTCAAGCGTTCCGATTGAAGCTAGCTTCTTGTCTGCGAGAGCGGTTTTTTCTTGGGCTGCTTTCTGCGCGGCGATGAGATTTTGCTGAGCCAATTCCAAGTCTAAGTTGAGTTGCCTCTGCTTCTCCTCGAGTTAGCAAACTTGGAAATAAGAGTACAAGACTTCTGCAGAAGGCAAAAGACAGATCAATCGATAGGATCAAAGGTGGTTCACTTCCGAGTGAATAGAACCTAAATAAGTCCATTTAGACCCCAGCCGACTGCACACAGTCGACTGCGGTCTTAGGGGGCTACACCCAGCGGGTGCACTTGGCGTGCCCCCGCTGACTAAGACTCAACTCGTCCGGTCCGCCCGGACCAGGTTAAAAAAAGGGGGGGGGGCAGCAAGCTGTTAAGACCCCAGTCGACTGCCAGCAGTCGACCGCGGTCTCGGGGACTACACCCAGTGGGTGCACTTGGCGTGCCCCCACCGGTTCGGATCTTACTCGACCGGCCCGCCGAAGTCGAGTGTAAGGAGTAGAAAGAAAAGAACGAAGAACTCAGACCCCAGTCGACTGCCAGCAGTCGACCGTGGTCTCGAGGACTACACCCAGTGGGTGCACTTAGCGTGCCCCCACCGGTTTTGATCCCACTCGCGCAGACCGAGTGGAAGTGCGAAACTACCAAAAACAACAAAACACCCAGTGGGTGCTCTAATTCGACGCAAACAACAGGAGATTGTGCAGGAGAAGATTTTTCGAGAACAAAAACAGCCGGAAAGTTTACTCACCTGGACATTGGCCCAAAGGGCGGCACTGGCGTCGTAGGCAGCCTGGTTGTTCTCGTGCACCGTCTTCACCCGCTCCATCATCATGTCAGCCTGTCGAATTGCTTCCGCATCCGCTTCCGACTGGTTGTCCGGGACGGGATAGCTGGTGAAAAAGTGTGCAGACGACCCGGGTGCGGCGGCTTGGAGCTCTGTGGTGTGGAGTTGGACAGTTGAAGGAACCACAGATGCAGTCGACGGTGCGGGAGGCCCACTCGACAAAGGTGCAGCGAACGTCACAGAGGCCCTGCCCGTGTCTTCAACTTGACGGACGGGAGGTGTTGGAGTTGGTTCTTGCCGAGCCACCCTGCCAGCTGCTACCTTCTTGCTCTTCCTGGGCTTAGGAGCCACATCTTCATCGTCATCTGGAAGATCAATGATGTTGGGTGGAGCTGCAAGGCAGATCATCGACCCCAAGTGAACCACACGAATGCAGTCGACCAAAGAGTCCAAAACAAGATCACAAGAGTTTGTAACCGGGTTGGAGGTTACAGCATCTTCCATTTCCTCGTCTTGGTACTAGAAAGAAGAGGTTCCTGACGTAGCGGCACTGCAAAGACCCGTATTCAATCGGTTACGTCTGGTTAATCGAGTCGACGAAAAAGACAAGTCAGATGGTTACCCGGAGATAGTAGGAACGATCACTTTGATCCTGGGCAAAGCTTTTGGCAGTTTGGAAGAGGTGGCTTTCGGTGCTGGAGGCGGCGCAACTTTGGACTGCTTTGGAGCCTTTTCAGCCGGTGTTGGGGAAGACATCCTAGGACGCTTCGAAGACTGACCAGTCAGCGCGGCCACTAAGTCCGGAGCACTCGTCGGGTCGTGGACTTATTTGGATCTCCTCTCCCTGCGAGGAGGCGAGTCGACTTCTTCGTCACCAGTCGATTCGTCGCTCTCCTCGTCTTCCTCGGCCTCCGAATGCTCCTCGCCGCTCTCGCCACCGCTCCCTTCTTCCTCAGCCTCTTGGTCCTGCACTCCGTTGGGCATTGAGTACATGTCGATGAGGGCCTGAAAGGACAATGATCAAAGGAAATTCAATCGACCATGAACAAGATGTCACTCGGTGAATTGAAAAGATACTCGATAAGACAGAATTATACCTGCTCCGGCTGGTGCGAGTTGTCGAATGGAATCACCCTCCTAGACCCCCGAGGGTTGTCTTTGTTGCTGGTGATCCCCATCAACCACTTCTCCAAGGTGTCCTCACTGACGTCCTCCGGGTGGATCCGAGTGGAATCCTCGAGCCCAGAATACATCCACATCGGATGATCGCGCGCCTGAAGAGGTTGGATGCGTTGACCGAGAAAGACCTCCAGCAGGTCCATCCCGGTCACCCCGTCGCGGACAAGCTGGACGACCCGCTCGACCAGCACCTTGATCTGCGCCTTCTCTTCTGGAACTACCCTCAGGGGGGAGGGCTTCTCCACTCGAGCCAAAGAAAAAGGAGGAAGTCCAGTCGACTGGCCTTGGGTCGGCTGATCCTTGCAGTAGAACCAAGTCGACTGCCAGCCCCGGACCGAGTCGGGAAGAATCATGGCTGGGAAAGTACTCTTGCTCCTCATCTGGATCCCCAGACCCCCACACATCTGGATCCCCAAACCCCCAATCATGGTGAAGATGTGTTTGAAAAGGCCCCAGTGCGGTCGACAACCCAAGAAGTTTCCGCACATCGACACAAAAGCGGCCAGATATACTATAGTGTTTGGGGTGAAATGGTGGAGTTGAGCCCCAAAGAAGTTCAAAAAACCCCGGAAGAAAGGATGAGGGGGCAGTGAGAATCCGCGATCTACGTGAGTGGCGAGAAGAACACACTCACCCTCCCTTGGCTGCGGCTCGGTTTCATCCCCCGGGAGCCGTGCTGACTTGTGGGGGATCAGTCCCCCCTCCACCAGGTCATCGAGGTCGTCCTGGGTGATTGTCGAGCGGATCCAGTCGCCCTGGATCCAGCCCGCTGGCAGGCCGGATCTCGACGAGGATCCGCCCCGGCTGGTCCGCTTGCCCTTCGCCTTCGCTGTCGCCTTCTTCGCGCATTCCAGCGCCACCGCCCTCTCCTTCCCCATGGTGGCGGGTCGAGCTCGAGTAAAGGTCCGACGATGAGGGCGGAAGCGAGCATGGCGGAGAGATTGAGAGAAGAAGAAGAGAGAATGGGAGCGCACGGGGCAGAGGCATGGTCCGAGGCCTTTTATAAGGTCGTCATCCGAGTGACTGACGGGTGGACCCAGGCGATCTAAACAAATCCCGCAACAGTCGCGCGCGCAATACGTGGCGAAAAAGGTGGCGCGGGGATCAAGGAGACTTGCCTAATCCGTCCCGATAACCTCGTTTCCATACGTCTGGCGCGCTTCCCAAAATTCGAATCCCGCGAGATCCGTGGAGAGCAGAACAACCTGTCAGACTGAAGACAAACATCCTCTGCATCATCATTTGGAATTCTACCGTGAAAATTCACTCGACAAAAACCAAGAATGGACCAGGCGACTAAGAAAGGAGTTGACGTCGTCACCTCAACTCGTTGTTCTAGAATAGGATATACTCGTAACACAAAGAATGGGTCGGAAGTGTTCCCAACTCCTTCCCCACTCAAACCCTGATCCATTCGGGGGCTAATGATGAAGCTATGTACCTAGGGTAGGGTCATGGACCTGTCCGACATACCCTCCCCAAGGACATCTCTGCAAAGAATCAGAAGCAGTCGAAGAGAAACCATCGTCCACTCGACCATGAAGATGCGCTCACTCGACCACCTTGAAGACACTCGACCACCAGAAGATGAGAAGCTCTCCACTCTGCAACGGTCAAGACTTAAACCATAGCTTTATGGGCATTTATAACACTTTACTGCAGACGTTACCAGTAACGCCCCTCCTTTATGAACATTGAACCCTGTGTAACGGAGGGGAGCTGGGGTCCTGGCGCACTCTATATAAGCCACCCTCCTCTGGGACAAGGGCTCGCACTTTTGTAAAAACACACACATATAATCTAGTCGACCGCCTCAGGGCACCGAGACGTAGGGCTGTTACTTCCTCCGAGAAGGGCCTGAACTCGTCAAACTCATGTGTACAACTCCTCCATAGCTAGGATCTTGCCTCCTCATACTTACCCCCTATTCTACTGTCAGTCTTAGATCCACGACACCAGCCACGAGGGTGGGGGTGCGCCCTACCCCCTGGGCGCGCCCCCTGCCTCGTGGGCCCCCTGGTGGCCCTCCGGTGCCCATCTTCTGCTATATGGAGTCTTTTTTCGAGGAAAAAATCATAAGCAAGCTTTCGGGACGAGACTCCGCCGCCACGAGGCGGAACCAATCTAGGGCTCCGGCAGAGCTGTTCTGTCGGGGACACTTCCCTCCGGGAGGGGAATATCATCACCATCGTCATCACCAACGATCCTCTCATCGGGAGGGGGTCAATATCCATCAACATCTTCACTAGCACCATCTCATCTCAAACCCTAGTTCATCTCTTGTATCCAATCTTTGTATCCAAACCTCAGATTGGTACCTATGGGTTGCTAGTAGTGTTGATTACTCCTTGTAGTTGATGCTCATTGGTTTACTTGGTGGAAGATCATATGTTCAGATCCATTATGCATATTAATACCCCTCTGATTATGAACATGAATATGCTTTGTGAGTAGTTACGTTTGTTCCTGAGGACATGGGAGAAGTCTTGCTATTAGTAGTCATGTGAATTTGGTATTCGTTCGATATTTTGATGAGATGTATGTTGTCATCCCTCTAGTGGTGTCATGTGAACGTCGACTACATGACACTTCACCATTATTTGGGCCTAGAGGGAGGCATTGGGAAGTAATAAGTAGATGATGGGTTGCTAGAGTGACAGAAGCTTAAACCCTAGTTTATGCATTGCTTCGTAAAGGGCTGATTTGGATCCATATGTTTCATGCTATGGTTAGGTTTACCTTAATACTTCTGTTGTAGTTGCGGATGCTTGCAATGTGGGTTAATAATAAGTGGGATGTTTGTCCAAGTAAGGACAGCACTCAAGCACCAGTCCACCCACATATCAAATTATCAAAGTACCGAACGCGAATCATATGATCGTGATGAAAACTAGCTTGACGATAATTCCCATGTGTCCTCGGGAGCACTTTTCTCTATATAAGAATTGTCCAGGCTTGTCCTTTGCTACAAAAAGGATTGGGCGATCTTGCTGCACCTTATTTACTTTTATTACTTGTTACTCGTTACAAATTACCTTATCACAAAACTATCTGTTATCAATAATTTCAGTGCTTGCAGAGAATACCTTGCTGAAACCCGCTTATCATTTCCTTCTGCTCCTCGTTGGGTTCGACACTCTTACTTATCGAAAAGACTATGATAGGTCCCCTATACTTGTGGGTCATCAAGACTCTTTTTTGGCGCCGTTGCCGGGGAGTGAAGCGCCTTTGGTAGGTGGAATTTGGTAAGGAAAAATGTATATAATGTGCTGAAATTTACTGTCACTTGTTACTATGGAAAGTAATCCTTTGAGGGGCTTGTTCAGGGTATCTTCACCCCGACCAGTAGAGAAAATAGTTGCTCCTCAACCCACTGGACCTACTGAAAATGAAAATGTTTACTTCAAAATTCATTCGGGTATGATAGAGAAACTGCTAGCTAATCCTTTTGCAGGAGATGGAACATTGCATCCCGACTTACACCTAATCTATGTGGATGAAGTTTGTGGATTATTTAAGCTTGTAGGTATGCCCGATGATGTTATCAAGAAGAAGGTCTTCCCTTTATCTTTGAAGGGAGATGCGTTGACATGGTATAGGCTATGTGATGATATGGGATCATGGGACTACAAATGGTTGAAAGTGGAATTCCATCATAAGTTTTATCTTATGCATCTTGTTCATCGTGATCGTAATTATATATATAATTTTTGGCCTCGCGAAGAAGAAAGCACCGCTCAAGCTTGGGGGAGGCTTAAGTCAATGTTATATTCATGCCCCAATCATGAGCTCTCAAGAGAAATGATTATTCAAAAAATTTATGCTCGGCTTTCTGACAACAATCGCTCCATGCTCGATACTTCTTGTACTGGTTCCTTTATGATGAAGACTATTGAATTCAAATGGAATTTATTGGAGAGAATTAAACGCAACTCTGAAGATTGGGATCTCGAAGAAGGTAAGGAGTCAGGTATAACACTTAAGTTTGATTGTGTTAATTCTTTTATGGATACCAACGTTTTCTGTAAATATAGCACTAGCTATGGACTTGACTCTGAGATAGTAGCTTCTTTCTGTGAATCCTTCGCTACTCATGTTGATCTCCCTAAGGAGAAGTGGTTTAAATATAATCCTGCCATTGAAGTAAAAGTAGTTGAACCTATTAAAGTTGAAGAAAAGACGATCACTTATAATGATCCTGTTGTTCCTACTACTTATGTTGAGAAACCACCTTTCCCTGTTAGAATAAAGGATCATGCTAAAGTTTCAATTGTAGTCAACAAAAGTAATATTAGGACACACAAACCTACTAAGCAAGTTAAAGTTGAACCTAATATTGCTATGGTTAAAGATCTCTTGGCCGATAATATTGATGGGCATGTTATTTACTTCTGTGATGAAGCTGCTAGAATTGCTAGGCCTGATACTAAAAATAAACATAGACCTATTGTAGGCATGCCTGTTATTTCTGTTAAAATAGGAGATCATTGCTATCATGGCTTATGTGATATGGGTGCTAGTGCAAGTGCAATACCTCATTCCTTATACAAAGAAATTATGCATGATATTGCACCTGCGGAGATAGAAGAGATTGATGTCACAATTAAGCTTGCTAATAGAGATAGTATTTCACCAATTGGGATTGTTAGAGATGTTGAAGTCTTGTGTGGGAAAGTTAAATATCCTGCTGATTTTCTTGTTCTTGGTTCCCCTCAAGATAGCTTTTGTCCCATTATATTTGATAGACCCTTCTTGAATATTGTTAATGCTAAGATAGATTGCAAGAAGGGTGTTGTTACTATTGGTTTGGATGATATGTCTCATGAGTTTAATTTTTCTAAATTTCGTAGACAACCCCGTGATGAAGAATTGCCTAGCAAAGATGAAAATATTGGTCTTGCTTCTATTGATGTGCCTCCTAATGATCCTTTAGAACAATATTTGCTAAACCATGAGAATGATATGTTTATGAATGAAAGAAGGGAAATAGATGGAGTATTCTTTAAACAAGGACCCATTCTAAAACACAACTTGCCTGTTGAAATCCTAGGGGATCCTCCTCCACCCAAGGGTGATACCGTGTTTGATCTTAAACCATTACCTGATACTCTTAAATATGCTTATCTTGATGAAAAGAAGATATATCCTGTTATTATTAGTGCTAACCTTTCAGAGCATGAAGAAGAGAAATTATTGAAAACTCTGAAGAAGCACCCTGTTGCTATTGGATATACTCTTGATGATCTTAAGGGCTTTAGTCCCACTCTATGTCAACACAAAATAAATTTGGAGAAAGACGCTAAACCAGTTATTGATCACCAACAACGGCTGAATCCTAAGATGAAAGAAGTGGTAAGAAAGGAAATATTAAAACTCCTTGAGGCAGGTATAATTTATCCCGTTGCTGATAGTCAGTGGGTAAGTCCTGTCCATTGTGTCCCTAAGAAGGGAGGTATTACTATTGTTCCCAATGATATAAGATGAATTGATTCCGCAAAGAATTATTACAGGTTATAGGATGGTAATTGATTTCCGTAAATTAAATAAGGCTACTAAAAATATCATTACTCCTTACCTTTTATTGATCAAATGCTAGAAAGATTATCCAAACATACACATTTTTGCTTTCTAGATGGTTACTCTGGTTTCTCTCAAATACCCGTGTCAGCTGATGATCAAGCAAAGACCACTTTTACTTTCCCTTTGGGTAATTTTGCTTATAGACGTATGCCTTTTAGTTTATGTAATGCACCTGCTACCTTTCAAAGATGCATGATGGATATATTTTCTGACTTTTGTGAAAAGATATGTGAGGTTGGGCGATTTCTCCGTTTATGGATCCTCTTTTGATGATTGCTTGAGCAACCTTGATCGAGTTTTACAGAGATGTGAAGAAACTAATCTTGTTCTGAATTGGGAAAAATGCCACTTTATGGTTAATGAAGGTATTGTCTTGGGGCATAAAATTTCTGAAAGAGGCATTGAAGTTGATAAAGCTAAAGTTGATGCTATTGAAAAGATGCCATGTCCCAAGGACATTAAAGGTATAAGAAGCTTCCTCGGTCACGCCGGTTTTCATAGAAGGTTCATTAAGGACTTCTCAAAAATTTATCGGCCTCTGACTAATCTATTACAAAAAGAGATGAACTAGGGTTTGAGATGAGATGGTGCTAGTGAAGATGTTGATGGAGATTTCCATCCCCAAGATGGGAGAGTTGTTGGTGATGATGATGACGATGATTTCTGATAACCCACAAGTATAGGGGATCGCAACAGTTTTCGAGTGTAAAGTATTCAACCCAAATTTATTGATTCGACACAAGGGGAGCCAAAGAATATTCTCAAGTATTAGCAGTTGAGTTGTCAATTCAACCACACCTGAAAGACTTAATATCTACAGCAAAATATTTAGTAGCAAAGTAGTATGGAAATAACGGTAATGGTGGCAAAAGTAACAGTAGTAGTTTTTGTACGAATCGTAACAGTGGCAACGGAAAAGTAACTTTAGCAAAGATCAATATGTGAAAAGCTTGTAGGCAATGGATCAAGGATGGATAATTATGCCGGATGCGATTCCTCATGCAACGGTTATAACATAGGGTGACACAGAACTAGCTCCAGTTCATCAATATAATATAGGCATGTATTCCGAATATAGTCATACATGCTTATGGAAAAGAACTTGCATGACATCTTTTGTCCTACCCTCCCGTGGCAGCGGGGTCCTTTTGGAAACTAAGGGATATTAAGGCCTCTTTTTAATAGAGTACTGGACCAAAGCATTAACACTTAGTGAATACATTAACTCCTCAAACTACAATCATCACCGGGAGTGGTCCCGATTATTGTCACTCCGGGGTTACTGGATCATAACACATATTAGGTGACTATTGACTTGCAAGATATGATCAAGAGCTCACATATATTCATGAAAACATAATAGGTTCAGATCTGAAATCATGGTACTCGGGCCCTAGTGACAAGCATTAAGCATAGCAAAGTCACAACATAATCAATCTTAGAACATAATGGATACTAGGGATCAAACCCTAACAAAACTAACTCGATTACATGGTAAATCTCATCCAACCCACCACTGTCCAGTAAGCCTACTATGAAATTACTCATGCATGGCGGTGAGCATCATGAAATTGGTGATGGAGGAAGGTTGATGATGATGATGGCGACGGATTCCCTCTCCGGAGCCCCGAACGGACTCCAGATCAGCCCTCCCGAGGAAGATTAGGGCTTGGTGGTGGCTCCGTATCGTAAAACACGATGAATTCTTCTCTCTTATTTTTTTCTTTCCGAACGTGAATATATAGAGTTGGAGTTGATGTCGATGGAGTCTCAGGGGGGCCACGAGGCAGGGGGCGCGCCCCAGGGGGCGCCCTGCACCATCGTGGACAGGGTGTGGGCCCCCTGATGTTGATTCTTTCGCTAGTAATTTTTATTAATTCCAAAACGTGTCTCCATGGATTTTCATGTCATTCTAAGAACTTTTATTTCTGCACAAAAATAACACCATGTCAATTCTGCTGAAAACAACGTCAATCCGGGTTAGTTCCATTCAAATCATGGAAGTTAGAGTCCAAAACAAGGTCAAAAGTGTTTGGAAAAGTAGATACGTTGGAGACGTATCAATTTTCCCCTCCAGGAGGGAAGTTCCCCCCGCAGAATCGCTCCGCCGGAGAGCAAAAATGTTGCTGCCCAAGTTCCGCCTCGAGGCGGTGGCGCCTCATCCCGAAAGTCCTCCTCTTATTTTTTGTAGGTCCAAACCACTTATATGCCAGAAGATGGGCACCGGAGGTGGGCCGAGGAGGCCACAACCCACCAGAGCGCGCCAGGGGGGCCTGGCGCGCCCAGGTGGATTATGCCCACCTGGTGGCCCCCCTCTGGTGTTTATTGGATCCAATATTTCTTAAATAATCCATAAAAAATCTTCGTAAAGTTTCAGCTCATTTGGAGTTGTGCAGAATAGGTGGCCTGACGTAGCTTTTCAAGGTCCAGATTTCTAGCTGCCAAAATTCTCTTTCTAGGTGTGTTCCTTGCAAATTAATGAGAGAAAAGGCATTAGAATTACTCCAAAATGCATTATTAGGGATAAAAACATTATAAATAAACAGTAATAAAACATGATGCAAAATGGACGTATCAGTGATGCATAGCAACGAGAGGGGAGAGTGTGTCCACGTACCCTCGTAGACCGAAAACGGAAGCGTTTAGTAACGCGGTTGATGTAGTCGAATGTCTTCACGATCCAACCGATCCTAGCACCGAACGTATGGCACCTCCGTGTTCAACACACCTTCAGCTCGATGACGTCCCTCGAGCTCTTGATCCAATTGAGGACGAGGGAGAGTTTCATCATCACGACAGCGTGTTGACGGTGATGATGAAGTTACCGGTGCAGGGCTTCACCTAAGCACTACAACGATATGACCGAGGTGTGTAACTGTGGAGGGGGCACCGCATACGGCTAAGAGAAGACTTGGTGTATCTTTGGGGTGCCCCCCTCCCACGTATATAAAGGGGGGAGGAGAGGAGGCCGACCCAAGGGGGGCGCGCCAAGGGGGGGAGTCCTACTTGGACTCCCGGTCCAAGTACGATTCGGCCCCTCCTTTCCTTTCCGGAGAAGGGGGGAAGGGGAAAGAGGTGGAGGAGAAGAAGGAAAGGGGGGTCCACCCCCCCCCAACCCTAGTCCAATTCGGTTTGGGCTTGGGGGTGCGTGCGCCTCCCCCCGGCCGTTGCCTCCTCTCTCCACTAGGGCCCATGAAGGCCCATTAACCCCCCTGGGGGGTTCCGGTAACCCCTGGTACTTCGAAAAATGTCTGAACCTTTCTGAAACCAAACCGGTGTCCAAACATAACCTTCCAATATATCAATATTTACGTCTCCACAATTTCGAGACACCTCGTCATGTCCGTGATCTCATCCGGGACTCCAAACAAACTTCGGTTCATCAAATCACATAACTCATAATACAAATCGTCATCGAACGTTAAGCGTGCGGACCCTACGGGTTCGAGAACTATGTAGACATGAACGAGACACATCTCGAGTCAATAACCAATAGTGGAACCTGGATGCTCATATTGGCTCCTACATATTTTACGAAGATCTTTATCGTTCAAACTGTATAACAACATATGTTGTTCCCTTTGTCATCGGTATGTTACTTGCCCGAGATTCGATCGTCGGTATCATCATACCTAGTTCAATCTCGTCATCGGCAAGTCTCTTTACTCGTTCCGTAATGCATCATCCCGTAACTAACTCATTAGTCACATTGCTTGCAAGGCTCATAGTGATGTGCATTACTGAGAGGGCCCAAAGATACCTCTACGATACACGGAGAGACAAATCCTAGTATCCATCTATGGCAACTCAACAAACACCATCTGAGACACCTGTAGAGCATCTTTATAATCACTCAGTTACGTTGTGACGTTTGATAGCACACAAGGTGTTCCTCCGGTATTCGGGAGTTGTATAATCTCATAGTCACATGAACATGTATACGTCATGAAGAAAGCAATAGCAATAAAATTAAAGGATCATAATGCTAAGCTAACGGATGGGTCTTGTCCATCACATCATTCTCTAATGATGTGATCCTGTTCATCAAATGACAACACATGTTTATGATCACGGAACTTAACCATCTTTGATTAACGAGCTAGTCAAGTAGAGGCATACTACGGACACTCTGTTTTGTCTATGTATTCACACATGTACTAAGTTTCCAATTAATACAATTCTAGCATGAATAATAAACATTTATCATGATATAAGGAAATATAAATAACAACTTTATTATTTCCTCTAGGGCATATTTCCTTCACCGATAGCCTCCCGGTACTCCGATAAATCCCCGAACCTCTTCGGAACCATTTCGGTGTCTGTATACAACCTTCCAATATGTGAATCTTTACCTCTCGACCATTTCGAGACTCCTCTTCATGTCCATGATCTCATCCGGGACTCCGAACAAACTTTGGTCACCGAAACACATAACTTACAATACAAATCGTCATCGAACGTTAAGCGTGCGGACCCTACGGGTTCGAGAACTATGCAGACATGACCGAGACACATCTCCGGTCAATAACCAATAGCGGAACCTGGATGCTCATATTGGCTCCTACATATTTTACGAAGATCTTTATCGTTCAAACTGTATAACAACATATGTTGTTCCCTTTGTCATCGGTATGTTACTTGCCCGAGATTCGATCGTCGGTATCATCATACCTAGTTCAATCTCGTCATCGGCAAGTCTCTTTACTCGTTCCGTAATGCATCATCCCGTAACTAACTCATTAGTCACATTGCTTGCAAGGCTCATAGTGATGTGCATTACTGAGAGGGCCCAAAGATACCTCTACGATACACGGAGTGACAAATCCTAGTATCCATCTATGGCAACTCAACAAACACCATCTGAGACACCTGTAGAGCATCTTTATAATCACTCAGTTACGTTGTGACATTTGATATCACACAAGGTGTTCCTCCGGTATTCGGGAGTTGTATAATCTCATAGTCACATGAACATGTATACGTCATGAAGAAAGCAATAGCAATAAAATTAAAGGATCATAATGCTAAGCTAACGGATGGGTCTTGTCCATCACATCATTCTCTAATGATGTGATCCTGTTCATCAAATGACAACACATGTTTATGATCACGGAACTTAACCATCTTTGATTAACGAGCTAGTCAAGTAGAGGCATACTACGGACACTCTGTTTTGTCTATGTATTCACACATGTACTAAGTTTCCAATTAATACAATTCTAGCATGAATAATAAATATTTATCATGATATAAGGAAATATAAATAACAACTTTATTATTTCCTCTAGGGCATATTTCCTTCACCGATAGCCTCCCGGTACTCCGGTAAATCCCCGAACCTCTTCGGAGCCATTTCGGTGTCTGTATACAACCTTCCAATATGTGAATCTTTACCTCTCGACCATTTCGAGACTCCTCTTCATGTCCATGATCTCATCCGGGACTCCGAACAAACTTCGGTCACCGAAACACATAACTTACAATACAAATCGTCATCGAACGTTAAGCGTGCGGACCCTACGGGTTCGAGAACTATGCAGACATGACCGAGACACATCTCCGGTCAATAACCAATAGCGGAACCTGGATGCTCATATTGGTTCCTACATATTCTACGAATATCTTTATCGGTCAAACCGCATAATAACATACGTCATTCCCTTTGTCATCGGTATGTTACTTGTCCGAGATTCGACCGTCGGTATCATCATATCTAGTTCAATCTCATTACCGGCAAGTCTCTTTACTCGTTTCGTAATGCATCATCCCGCAACTAACTCATTAGTCACATTGCTTGCAAGGCTTATAGTGATGTGCATTACCGAGAGGGCCCAGAGATAGCTCTCCGATATACGGAGTGACAAATCCTAATCTTGACCGATGCCAACTCAACAAACACCTTCGGAGATACCTGTAGAGCATAATTATAATCACCTAGTTACGTTGTGACGTTTGATAGCACACAAGGTGTTCCTCCGGTATTCAGGAGTTGCATAATCTCATAGTCAGAGGAATATGTATAATTCATGGAGAAAGCAATAGCAATAAAATTAAACAATCATAATGCTAAGCTAACGGATGGGTCTTGTCCATCACATCATTCTCTAATGATGTGATCTCATTTATCAAATGACAACACATGTCTATGATTAGCAAACTTAACCATCTTTGATTAATGAGCTAGTCAAGTAGAGGCATACTAGGAACACTTTGTTTTGTCTATGTGTTCACACATGTACGTTCCGGTTAATACAATTCTAGCATGAATAATAAACATTTATCATGATATAAGGAAATATAAATAACAACTTTGTTATTGCCTCTAGGCCATATTTCCTTCATGTACATATCCTGGTGTATGGCACAAATTTTACTCCATTTGATTCGTTTTAAATTTGCATTAAAACGTATGCATGTTAAAGAGAGGTTAGTCAAGAGCGACTATTTAGGCCTAACGTCGTTTCTAACTACAAAACATTTTGGAGTTGAAATTAAACTGTCAAAACGTCATATATTTAGAAAGAGGGAGTATTTCGTTAAAGAGCCGTTGGTCATAAATACTCATGCGTGCATTGGCCCAGTTAGCCATGGTCTCTAATATGTAACGTGATACGGAAACTAATACGCAATGCAAATTGAGGAGGAGAAATCAGTTATGCAATCGTCCAATGCAGTTTAGTTGCTTGCAAGAGTAGACTATTTATAAGATTGTGTTTGTTATTCTTTAGACGTATGTCAATTCTATGCACATGCTGGGCTCTAAGCCCAAGGATTGGCGATGCGGGTGCGAGGCTAAGGATTGGCGATGTGGGTGCAAGAAGGAGAGGAGCCAGCCGCTGCGAAGAAGGGGGTTTAGGGTTAAAGCAATGGTCAAGGTGACGGCGGCTCGACAACACCACCCACAACGACCGTGGGTGACGGAACGACGCTTTGGCCAGTGGCTAGGCGGGTCGACCTCAAAAATGGCGGCAAAGGGAAGAAGACTTGACCAAAGCTAAAAATGAAATAGTCACACGAGAATTGTGAGATTTGTTTTTATGAAGGAAATGCGGAGAGCGGTGTTTTGCCCTGGTGTGAACAATAATAAAATAATTAAAAATGGAAAAACATTTTTAAATTCATTTTTTTGGTGATGGAAGATGCTCATATGCGTGTTGTTCGTGCAAAATTTTGTGAAGTTTGGACATTTAGGAGCTCTGGCAAAAATCGGGTCCGTGAGAAACATTTAAAAACTGATTTTGTGTTTTTTGCCGCGCGCTCCTCGAATGTCCAAGCTTTCATCAAAATTTACACAAACATTACCCACATGCACATCATGCTAGCAAGAATATTCAAAATTTTAAGATTTTCTTTCATATGAGCCTGGGCCTTGAAGTGAATATCCGGGAAATGCGAGGTTTTTCATTTGTGTCATTGTGTGCACATGCATCGGAAGTTACTCAAACATACCCCCTCCGTCCTTGAAAGAGTGCACTTTTAACTTTGTTGGAGGGCCAAACTATCTCAAAGTTTAATCGAGGTTGTGCGAAAATATATCAATGCTTGCGAAACCAAATAGATATATGACGAAAATATGTTTTATCATGAATCTAATGCTACTAATTTGATGACGTAAATATTGATCTATTATTGTATAAATACAGTCAAACATAAAAAAAATGACTCTTCAACAAAATTGAAAGTAATAAACTCTTTTAAGAGGGAGGGAGTAGCCGCGAAGGAATTGGAACGTGAGGATGAAAGGAGGAGGTCATTCCATCTCCCCATCCACCGATCGATCGATCGGTGTCCGGAACGGGGCGACGGGGACAAGGAAGGAGTCAACCAACCGATCCAGCCAGGGTCGACTCCCAGGCTTGATTGCAAATTAAGGCATCCATCCAGCCAGCCAGCCAGCCAGGCTGGGTCAACCGTACCATACAGCTCGGCGAGCAGCGTCATCCGTCATTGACGGACGGACGGACGAACGGACGGACGGAAGAAGAGAGCACGAGGGAAAATGATCGGATCGGATGTGGGCGACGACGCAACCACCGAGACCGAACCACCGCCGGTCGATGGGAAGAAAAGGAAAGGCGGTGCGCCACCCCACCCCACCCCACCACCGCCGGACCTGCTCAACCCCAACCCCAACGCCAACGCCCGTCAGCATCGGCGTCAGCGGGAGCGGCGCGCGCACGCACCCAAGGCAAAGGCAGGCGCGATTAAGAATAGCACTGGCATTTGACTATTCCGGCCAAGGTTGACGGCGACGAGCGGAGCGGATTGGGCTGTCCCCGTCGTCCAGGCATCGATCGTCGTCTGGCGGACGCAGCGCGCGTGTCGCGGGAGACACGTACGCGTGCGCGTGCGCGCCAAGGAGGAGGCAGATGGGGCGGGACACGTAGCGGGCGGAGTCGGTCCGCGTGTTTTTTACTCCCGGCACGGCTCGACACGACACCGGCGAAGCGAGCGGATTTGTCGTCGCGCGACACGCTTGCTTGTGTTTACCTGCCAGTAATTCGTTTTGGCAACGACACGTTTGCTTCCTGCTCACTCCTGACGTCCGGTCCAGCGCGGAAGTGCACGACAGCTTTCCCCATCGCCGGCCCCCCTGTCCATCGAGTTCGAGAGGACGCGAGCGGTTTCCCGACGCGCGCACACACACAACGCTCCGCTGCTCGACGCACCGGCACCTTTTTCGTTCTAGCAACAAGAAATGGATTGCCAAATTACTTTACTTTACTTTACCCTTCTGACGAGTGGTGATTGATCTTATCCCGAGCACCTTAAGTTCATTCCCGACTCCTGAGACACGTGGCGAGACTTCACCTTGTCATGCAAATAGCACGAATCTTGTCACGGCATTCAGAAAAAAGGAATCCAAAAAAGCAAATCTTCTAAAGATGTCCAACAAATCCAATGGAATGTAGGGATTAAATTGAGCAAACCATTCTAAAGTGTGCAAGTAGAGATTACATTCAACACACCACGCCTCATAACAATCTAATAAAATAGCATTGTTTATTTTTGAATTAGTAGTTAAAAAATATATCATTTATAGTCATACAGATACAAATCCTATATATATACATAAGAAAGCCATCTTACTAACTTATCTATCTCAACACACAAGCATATAATTATGAAGCGAACAAGGATCACCTCAACATGCAATTATGCATGAAAAAAAGAACCGCCACAACATTCAATCATGCATGAGAAAATGTAGTGGTCATGAAGTCGTAGCTGTCGTCATTGAACCCTTGCATAGATTTCAAGCACCGGACACCAAGTCTCCTCATGATTGGTTCTAACAAGCAGTTGACGTGCATAAGTGATAACCGTTCTCAACCACCTTCGTCCAAGATAGGTTAAAACCACATA